>NC_064648.1:48265298-48572087 GCF_023864345.2 Schistocerca serialis cubense
GAGAATCTAAGGATTTGAGATACGATGCTTCAGATGAGTGTTGAATACTAGATGGAACTGATAAGGTAACAGATGAGGAGATTTTCTGCAGAATCGGAGTGGAAAGGAATATATGGAAAGTACTGACAAGAAGAATGTACATGATGATAGAGCATCTGTTAAGATATCAGGGAATAACTTCCATGGAACGAGAGGGAGATATAGAGGATAAAACAGAGGAAGACAGAGACTGGAATGTATCCAGAAAATAATTGAGGAAGAAGGTTGCAAGTGCTACTCTGAGATGAAGAGGATTGTACAGGAGAGGAATTCATGGTGGATCCCATGAAATCAGTCAGAACACTGACGATTAAAAAAAAAAGAAAGATAGGAGAAAGAAGGAACAGACGATTACCCCTCTCTTTACCTCTGCTGACCAACTTTACATGAGCACACCGGCAACAGAGTGGGGACAAGTATTGTGAGGAAAACACTTGTGTGCCGGGATGTCACGACGCCTAGGTAGCGTCGCTGGTTGAGATGCCCAGATGCCGAGTGTTGGACACGCAGTCTCTGCTTGTCTCCGCTCGCATCTTCGAGAATCCGAATATTCTGTTGATCATACTCCTGTGTATACAATTTTGTATACAGGAAAAATGTCAATGAAAAAAGTAGTGTAGGTTTAATGTTTACAAAGTTTGATCAGTCACAAGATAATTTGGAAACTATTATGACAATTAAAGAAATTATTTTTGCATCACAGAAGATTTGATCAAAGATGTTACTGATAATGACATACTTATGGAAAATCAACCTATGTTAGTGTCTGAAGACTAAAGTGCCATTTCAGAACCCATTCTAATTGAAGAACACTGTAAGAAGACTATTTTGTGATGATGTTATTGCATGTGTTGATGTTTGTTGAATTATTGTGGTCAGAGAAACAGTTATTAGGCAACAGTATCTGTGTCTGCAACGTCACAGAATCATTGACAGTCAGTAGTGGATAGCTGTGGTATGTAGCAAGCGGATTCGTTCGTTGAGTGTACAGTCTAATTCATGAGCGCTCTCTTGGAACTATCTGAGTTGCAGATTTCTTACGAGGAGAAATGATGATGCAGAACAGTAGTTGGACAGCATACGGACATAAAAAAGGTTTTGAAATGAAAAACAAGGTGTTATTTGATGAGGTATAAAGTTTATATTCATTTTTGTAGACCTGTATTGTTGGTCCACTTCATCGTCAGTCAAGTTTTTCATAATTATTGTATTGACTGATCTTCTGAGTCAATTTACTGTACAGTGGAAGTTATCAGATTAAATGAATTTTCATATTAGAGCCTTTAATTATTTTCTTCGCAAATGAGATTTCAGAACTTAAAGGTTGAGTCATGTGTTTCATTGGCATTCTGTGTCATGATTATGAACCTAATTTCCCTGGACCAGCTGTAGCTAGTATTTTTAGCAGTATTTTTAGAGTTTTTTTCTGCCAGTCCTTCGTTTTGCAGGTGAGATTCAAACTACATTATTATTTCGTTTCCTTTAGGCAATGTAGCTTCTGTCATTTTCTTTATTTTACCAGGGCTATATGTCGGTGCAGAAATTTTCGTGTGTTTCAGTTTACGTTCTTACACGGGTCGACATTACAGTTTCGTTTTTTTTTTTTTTTTTTTTTTTAATACAAACATCGCACCGGTTCCCAGAACTCCAGAAGATAGACGTTGACTGTGGATATTGTATCCCAGACACATTTCCTTCGACTGTTCAGAGATGTCATAAAACCCGCCCAAAGAGGTAAACAACCGCACATGTGCAGCGCCTATTAGACGTAGGGGGTCCGGCAGCCGATCAGTTCCAGTCATTCCACCAGGAAGGAGGTACAAGGCTCGTGTTGTCTGTAGTTCAACCATGCCTAGACGGTCAATGCCGCGGTTCAATTGCGTCCGCATTATTACTTTGTGCCAGGAAGGGCTCTCAACAAGGGAAGTGTCCAGGTGTCTCGGAGTGAAGCAAAGCGATGTTGTTCGGACATAGAAGAGATACAGAGAGATGGGAAATGTCAATGACATGCCTCACTCAGGTCGCCCAAGAGCTACTACTGCAATGGATGACCGCTACCTACAGAGTATGGCTCAGAGGAATCCTGACAGCAACGCGACCATGTTGAGTAATGCTGTTCGTGCAGCCACAGGACGTCTTGTTACGACTCAAACTGTGCGCAATAGGCTGCATCATGCGCAGCTTCACTACCGACGTCAATGGCGAGGTCCACCTTTGCAACCACGACACCATGCTGCACGGTGCACATGGGCCCAACAACATGGCAATCGGACCGCTCAGGATTGGCGTCACGTTACCTTCACCAGTGAGTGCCACATATGCCTTCAACCAGACAATAGTGTTTGGAGGCAACCCGTACAGGCTGAACGCCTTAGACACACTGTCCAGCGAGTGCAACAAGGTGGAGGTTCCCTGCTGTTTTGGGGTGGCATTATGTGGGGCCAACGTACGCCACTGGTGGTCATGGAAGGCGCCATAACGACTGTGCGAAATTGTGAATGTCATCCTCCGACCGACAGTGCAACCATATTGGCAGCATATTGGAGAGACATTCGTCTTCATAGAAGACAATTCACGCCCCCATCGTGCACGTCTTGTGAATGACTTCCTTCAGGATAACGACATCGCTCGACTAGAGTGGCCAGCATGTTCTCCAGACATGAACCCTATCGAACATGCCTTGGGTAGATTGAAAAGGGCTGTTTCTGAATGACGTGACCCATAAACCGCTCTGAGGAATCTACGGTGAATCGCCGATGAGGAGTTGGACAATCTGGATGAACTTGTTGATAGTATGCCATTACGAATACAGGCATGAATCAATGCAAGAGGACGTGCTACTGTGTATTAGAGGTACCGGTGTGTACAGCAATCTGGACAACCACCTCTGAAGGTCTCGCTGTATCTTGGTATAACATGCAATGTGTGGTTTTCATGAGGTGATGCAAAACATTTTTTGATGTGTGTATGTTAACATCTTGGATAAAACATGTACTTATCATGCATGCCATATCTTGTAAACCCCACACCCCTTAATGATTGGTGGCGAATAACACAACTGGCCACAAATACTTTTAAATAACCTTATTTCAGTGGCATGACCAGTTCTAGGCATTGATGTCCATCTTAAGATGGCTATCTCTTCCACTGATATCAATATTTCCATCAGCAGCACTTGTCAGCCCCATCGATATCTTGTAGTTGACGGCACTTTATCTTTTTGTGGAGCTATGCTTTACGTGGACACTGTGTGAGCCAGA
This sequence comes from Schistocerca serialis cubense, assembly GCF_023864345.2. NCBI lineage: Eukaryota > Metazoa > Arthropoda > Insecta > Orthoptera > Acrididae > Schistocerca > Schistocerca serialis. Next base: position 48,268,598 of record NC_064648.1, read on the forward strand.
GTGTGTGGCACGCTGAAAAACTTCAGGAAGATGACTTTGATAGGAAGGTGAAGATGGATAGAAGGCTTGAACCCATATCGTAAATCTGCAGTCAGATGGTTCGGACACAGATTCAGATAGCAGTGACGATGGTATTACTACGATGTAGACTCAGGAACAAAGTAAGGTAGTAATTGTTCTTGTTTTTAAAGACTCGTAATTTAAAAAAGTATTTTTGTGTTTCAGAATATCAGTTGCATTTATAGTACGCGAAAACGTCCTAGCCTTCATTGTGTCCTAAGAAGTATACAGACATCACCTTTTTGTGAGTGACATACCTATAATTTTCGATGTATTGCACAAGGAGAATTAGCTAGCTACTTTTTTAGTTGTGAACTTTAACCTTTTCCCAGCGTTTGCTATGCACTCATTAGAATGCAGCCGGATAAATTCGTCAAAAATTGCGATATTTTAACAGGCAACAGCTAACAACCTGTCATTTTCAAGGCACGAATTGGAAAATGTGTTAAAATAACAGGGAAGTGAACTTGTCGATATATCGGTCTTTTTCGACTTACTTATAGGGCAGCATTCCCTTGAGTTATTCGAAGATGATGTAAGTTGTTTGGTTGTTCCGTGGATAACAGGTGTGGTCTTTAACTCTACTGCGGAAAGTGTTGGTTTACGCTCACAATAATGTTTTTCAGCGAAAAATATGACCACTTACACTGTAGTACTTTGAATTAATCTTTGCTACCAATAATTCTTTTTTACACACAATGATTTAGACTTATCTATATTCAAATACTCCAACATAATCACATTATAAAATTTCACATTTTCAAAAAATTCTATAGAAGTGTTTTCAAGCAATTGTAATGATTTCACTTTATATTTGGAGTTACCCATTAGATTCTTCGCTTCAATGATCAAACTGTGGAAGATTTTTGTGAGAAAATACCTTACTCATTTCTGTGCCCAGTATTATGGATCATTAGTTAGTGTAAAGAATTTCTCCTCCTCTTATTGTAATGATGTTACTGTTGTTTTCGAACTTCAATTGATCGTTGGAAACAACTGTTTAATGAGCCGCTCTCAACAAGTTCTTTGGTGGACAATACGTATTGTTACAAGTTCCTGTGTGAAAACACTTTCTTCCTTTAGGAAAAGTTATCCAACGCTATTATGCCACAACAAATTAGTGAACGAAAGTTGAAAAATTCAGTGAGCTTTTGAAATTTGCAACTGCATCTCTGCTGTTACCCGAAAAAGGGATAAGTTGCAGAGCTTGGACGCTACAGCTTTGTAACCTATGAAATTCATTTTCGGTTTTTATCTACAGGCGACTGTGTATTACAGTTTTGCTTATAACCGAACCAAATTGACACATATTGTAAGCAATCTTGATAGCCTTGTCGCTGGACAATCGTCTTTTTGGGAAAAAGTGTACTTGACACTTCAGATGTTCTTACCTTCCGACATTACGCGGAGCAAAGCTGTTGAGCACCTGACACAATGCGTAAACGTTTGAATTAACATTTCTCTCATTCAGATGACTGATCGAATAAGTTATAAAATTTACTATGTTCCTCACAGATCTGAATGTGTAATGAGTCTGATTCTTCTCAGCACCAACACGGTTTGGCAACGCGGATTTGTTTGCCCATTTTTTGCCACCGCGCTTACGTAATCCTCCCCCCCCCCCCCCCCCCCACACACACACACACTTCCTTACTGCCCCGCCTCTATGCACGGAAGTGCCGTCTTACGTGACGCGGCCTTTAGGGCATCTTTTAGCACTGAGATGTGATACGCGTTCACAAAAAAACTCTTTAGGTCAAGACGATATAATTCCTGAACGCTGCGATGTTGGACACTCTTCATGCTACAGTTTACTTTCTATTAAGCACCAGAATAGCGCTCGTTGGGTTTGGGCAGAAACGGGTTAGATTGTTTACAGTGCGGCTACAAACTTACCAACGATAGTAGTTACACCAACTAAACAATGAATTCAAGAATGAAAGATTTTAAACGAACGAGGACACTAACAGGAAATCACAATTATATCACTTCATTCATATTGACAAGACACTATGAAATCCTCTGAAGAAAATTACGAAAGTGATTTTTAGTGTCAACTCAACAAACTTATCAGTGATATTAATTACACCGACTCAATAATGTCTGTGGATAGCGGGATTTAATTGTTAACATTACTATCATGATTATAAAACATTATAGAATGCTGATTCTTAGCGATTCTATAATTTCTGTCCTGATTGATTTAATTTAGTGCTATAAAACTTGCTGTCCTGATTTTTTTCTTCCAGTTTAATGAAGTGATCCTTACGTGAAACTGAATTGACTGACATAAAATATTTTCTCAATTTTGCTCATTGTCATGGACATCTCATGTTTGACCAAAAATCTGATTATGGTAAAATAGTTTTCACAAAAAATCGCCTACGAATTCCTAAAAAGGTTTTCTTGTATCTCCTATGGATTCCGATTTCCCTGCACTGAGCCAGTTAAAGAAAACACTCTTTATGTATAAATAAATCGGCTTCTAAGCGGCATATCAAGATGAAACGTGTACCAGATTTTAGGTTTGTCCTCCAACAACACCACCGAGGAAACTTCATCCAATTTCGTGCAGTAGTTTTTGAGTGAGGCGCTTACAAACATATGGACGGACGGACAGAGAAACAGGCAGACAAGCACAAATCGTAAAAATTATTATTTTGGCTTCTATTACTGCTACAAAGATCTCTCATACTAAGTTTCCTTAAATGTGTCCTATTTACAGATGTCGGCTAGCTACAGTTCTATTATATGTATAGATATTTCCTGATATCTGCAGTGAGATATGCGAATCAGTTCAAGGACTGCATTAAACTTCTTGTAAGGAATATACAGTCAGTGATGCATGATTAATGAAATATTACGACGAGGTACCACTGACTGCTCGGTAAAATCTGTTAGACACTTCTTATTTATCATCAGAAACTTTAACATTCCAGTGATACACAAGCCAGGTCATTACAGTTACCATGAACTTAGGGAATGCGAATCATCAGGTGTTTCATATATTTTTAATTTTAATCATAGTAACTTACAGACAGTCACTTTTTCTGTTTTCTAGAAATTTATTGTCCTTTCTCCATTCTGTAAAAATGGAACCCTTATATGATGGCTTTGTTGTCGGTCCGCGTCTGTCCGACTGTTAAAAAATCCCTTTCCCTCAGGAATAGGTAGGTGTATCAAATTCAAATTCATGTCACATTTAAGGTCAACGGTTCCTTTGCGATGTTAAACATTTAAGCTTCAAAGTCAGTTCAGTCGAAAACTCAGCAATTTACACCACATAGAAAGTCACAAAAACCACCCATCAAAACCTGTACGGTAATCCCTTTTGACCTGGAATCATGAAATTAGGTGAGAAGCTAGGTCACACATTACAGGTAAAGCAAAATGGTTCAAATGGCTCTGAGCACTATGGGACTTAACTTCTGAGATCATCAGTCGCCTAGAACTTAGAACTAATTAAACCTAACTAACCTAAGGACATCACACACATCGATGCCCGAGGCAGGATTCGAACCTGCGACCGTAGTGGTCGCTCGGCTCCAGACTGTAGCGCCTAGAACCACACGGCCACTCCAGCCGGCGGTAAAGCAAAAATTCGAAAACTATTTGTTTGTATTTATATAACATGAAAAATATTTTTTCTTTTTTATCACCTGTCCGTTTGTCCATATGTTAAGAAGCCTTTTTCTCATAAACGATTTGGCATATCTATGGTCCCTAAAACATTTAAGCCTCACAGTCAAATCAATCAACAGACACTGTCACATATTTCGATATTCACAAACTCACTTATCAGAACCAGCAGGGTACATTCCGTTGGTGTAGAACCACGGAATTTGGCAAGAAGCAAGATTTCAGAGTACTGGTGTAGTACGAAAAATCTGAAAATTGTTAAATTATAATAACATCACATGAAAAGTATCTTTTTTGCCATTAGAACAAATATTGCATTCATCATCCGTCACAAGCATAGCAGATGTACATTACTTCACCTAGACATAAAATGGAAGTTTCACTAAGTTAATAAACTTTAATAAACATATATGAACTGAAATCCCCTGCTCACTTCTTTTTGTATGTCCATGCTAGTCAGATTTTGGTACAGTCTTTAAATTTCCATATCGAGGGGCAAGGGCGGTGCTCTTACTGCTGCAGTACTCGCCATTTTTCATGTCTTGCTGCCCCTGTTAATACATATCGATAAGGTGAATATCACTCTAAACTAATATGGATCCACTCTGTTGAATGACACGTAAAATTCCGCTATAAAAATAATTCTGTTTGTAACAATAAAAAGAGCGACGCTTTCCATCCACACTGCACATCGCACGAAAGACATGATTGTACAGGGTGTTACAAAAAGGTACGGCCAAACTTTCAGGAAACATTCCTCACACACAAAGAAAGAAAATATGTTATGTGGACATGTGTCCGGAAACGCTTACTTTCCATGTTAGAGCTCATTTCATTACTTCTCTTCAAATGACATTAATCATGGAATGGAAACACACAGCAACAGAACGTACCAGCGTGACTTCAAACACTTTGTTACAGGAAATGTTCAAAATGTCCTCCGTTAGCGAGGATACATGCATCCACCCTCCGTCGCATGAAATCCCTGATGCGCTGATGCAGCCCTGGAGAATGGCGTATCGTATCACAGCCGTCCACAATACGAGCACGAAGAGTCTCTACATTTGTTACCGGGGTTGCGTAAACAAGAGCTTTCAAATCCCCCATAAATGAAAGTCAAGAGGGTTGAGGTCAGGAGAGCGTGGAGGCCATGGAATTGGTCCGCCTCTACCAATCCATCGGTCACCGAATCTGTTGTTGAGAAGCGTACGAACAGTTCGACTGAAATGTGCAGGAGCTCCATCATCGTGAACCACATGGTGTGTCGTACTTGTAAAGGCACATGTTCTAGCAGCACAGGTAGAGTATCCCGTATGGAATCATGATAACGTGCTCCATTGAACGTAGGTGGACGAAACTAAAATGAGCTCTAACATGGAAATTAAGCGTTTCCGGACACATGTCCACATAACATATTTTCTTTATTTGTGTGTGAGGAGTGTTTCCTGAAAGTTTGGCCGTACCTTTTTGTAACACCCTGTATATTCGCACGGAGCCATCAGTGTATCATTCCTACTCGCTCTTTCCCAATTTTATTTAAAAGGAAATACAGAGCTCGTCAAACCCTGTTCCCAACAGATACAAGCATCTAATCATTTTAGCGTTCTTCTTATGTCCCCACTTTGACCCTTGAGCACGTTCCCTTCAGCATTAGTGCTGCTAATGTCTTGGATCCCAGAACCACTTATGATATTGGTGTAGTACATAACGCAAGCCAACAACAGAACTAGACATAAATGAAGGCTTACTATGATGCTGGGATGGAAGCACAGCGAACGCGAAATTTATTTCATGGTTCTCTCAAAGAAAGGTAACCAGTGGAACACCAGCGAATGTGAACTGAACGAAAATGAATTGTATTCGCCTCCTCTCGCCTGCTGTCTACACCAGAGGGAATTCTCTTTCACCCACACTTTTTCATTTTGGTTTGTTCCGTTGTCATGCAGGCTTTAAGTTACAACAATGTAGCTGGAGTAATTCCCTGTCTTGTTATTAGCAACTTTGACAATGACGTGGGTAAAGGCTACAAGGCAACACCGGTCATCCTAAATGGTAACTCTCATCGGTGTCACACGTGACACTGTCATCGTCATCAATCCTCCTCCCACACCTCGTCCTCGGTATCTTTTTTCTGCTTTTGTGTTGGAAAAGGACCAGCGAATCAAGGCGGACAGTGGCCAGCACGTGTCGCGAGGCTTGTGGTGGAGTAGCTCCCTCCCTCCCTCGGTGGAGAGAGGGTCTCGACTGTCGGCAGGTTGTGATTGTACATGGAGGAGAACGCACGTTCAACTGCCGCCTCCTCTGCAATCACTTAGAGCGACGATTTTACCACTACATGTGCTGCATTATGACCCGTTCAATATGAGTGCTGGATTTTTAACGACAATTTCGAAGTGTTATTAGAGTTGTGACGCATTTTTTCCATCAGCGGTGATACTGTGTCTTGGCTTCGATTACCTGGGCTGTAGGGTAATTTTTAGTAGGCGTCTGTCATGAACTCTGACGTCAAACAGCGACAGATGCTATATGCTTGCAGGTAATATATTTTTTATGCTCCTCTTTGTCCAACAACAGCATCTAGTCAGTTCAACGTATTTTCCACCAAAAAGAAGAAAGATAGTACCTTACACCCCAGCCTCTTTCCCCCTAGCTTGTAGGGTAGAGTTTGAGTGTTTCTGTCGTTAGTTTCGCGTGATATTGAGAAATGTTTTCCCAGCAGCATAACACCAGTTCAATGATATCGTCAGTTTTTGCGCTATATTGCGATTTTACACTGTCCTTGTGTATGCATGCAGATGTGTAAATAGTCCCGATCATCGTGATTAATTACGTAATTAGGATCGATATTTGCATCAGTTTCGAGTGGTACTGCCAATTTTTTTCCCACCAGGATAGCACCAGTTGTATGGTATCGTAAGTTTCTTGCGCTATATTGCGATTTTATGCCGTCCTCGTGCAGCGCTATGCATCTAGTTGTGTACTTAAGACCGATCTTTGTGATTAATTACGTAATTAGGATCGATATTTGCGTCAGTTTTCCGACCAAAGTAACTGAAGTACATTAAGCTAAGCTTCATCTCCCGCATCTGGACAGTTTTGATGTGTTAGAGGCTGCACTTAGGCTTTCCATACAGTAGAATCAGTGTTCGAGTTGCTGATACGTTGCATTTTTTTACGTGCACTGAATGTTTGTGCACTGCGTTATTTTCGGGTGTTGAAGCGTTGTAAGCATCTTTGCACAGCGTTACACATGCATTTATTTTGGAGAACTACGAGTAGCTTGCACGTCTGTATGCTGTGTACTGGATTATTTCTGAAATTTACGACATTTTTGCTTGTCTGCACATCAGTGTACTGCATTATTTACGAGTAGTTTCCGCATCTATAAACTGTATATTGTGGCCCCACGTATGCCAGGGTGCTTTGTGTCAGTGTAATAAATAAACTACGTGATATCCGTTCCTAAATAAATGACCCAAAAATAAGTAAGACATACTCCTTCCTCTCTCAAACAGCACAGAACAGGCTGAGTTCTTTTCCTGCAATTTTTTCCCTACAGACCACTGGGGGAGGGGGGCGGGTGATCAAGAGGCTGGGACATATGTACATCTGAGAAAAAATGTGACGTCATTATGATGCTGTGCTCCTATTGACTGAACTCCATGATCACGTGACCTATCATGGCACCCTATAGGGTGGAACTTGCGAACTACCTGAGTTATTTGGCCTCCTGAATTGGAGGAAGTTGTTTCATGTGTGGAGGGAACTTATACGTAGGTTTTAGAAATGACAGACAGTTCCAGCAGAGACAGATGTTTCCATGCATTGTGTAATGCATCTTTAATGCAAAGAATTTATTTTCAGGACCGTACTCTTCCTCCTCATACGTTCAAGCATTAATGTTCGCTTCCATTCTTCATGCAGTCACCTATGGATGCACTCCTCAGCTGAGTGAGTGCATGTAATACAGCGATTAAAACTCTCCCTGTTTGGCACCAACATCTTGCTAATTGAACACATGCTGCTTCCACGCAGACAGCTCAACAAGCACTGATATCTCAGCCTCTTGTGGTGGTAACACCACACTAAGCCGCTACAGCTGTAGGTAGATAATAAATTTAAACAAATTTCTACAAATTTAATCAAATTTATACAAATTTAAACAAATTTGTACAAATTTAAACAAATTATATTCGAATTGAATGACATCATGAGCAGTCTCTAGTGGGGGCAACACCATACTAACTTTCCTCAGCTGTAGGAGTAAGGAAAATTCCCTCCAAAATTCGAAATTCCCATTTTCCAAGAGGATGATGCACAATCTTGCAAAAAAGTCGGAAAGGGGGGGGGGGGGCAGGTGTTCTGTAGAAGCACATAATTCAGTTTCCCACCAAAATTCAAATTTCCTACCAGGGCGGCGTGGCAGGGGGTGTGGCACTTTCCCACCAAAAGCTACCCTCTCGGAAAATGGTACTTGCATCATCAGCTGACATCACAGCCGACATCTTAGATTTCGTCATGCAGTGTTGCCAAGTCTACAGGCCGCCATCTTACATGCATCTACCAACAATGGGGAGTGGGGCCATGCTCTCTTTGTTCAACCACTCTAATTTCTCTGCTTCTTCCTTTTCAGCTGGGAGTTGCTGGACCATTTCGGCTGCTGCTGTCATGTTGTTGCTCATCCACTGACTGTAGCTGGAACTGGTGATGTGTTGTGCCAGCGTAATACCTCTCACGTTGTCAGACTGCATGGTGGGGATCTCACACAGGTTCGCTCCAACACCATCTGTTTGGCTCCATGGAGAGTCATTATTAGTTCTCTCATTACTACTGTCGGCGTGATCAAACACACAGTAAAACACCCAAGAATGATATCATTTACCTGCTGGACTAGTAGAAATTCCCTCTTGTGTAGTGGAAGATATCGATTGTCAAGCCATTTCAAACAAAGTCAGCAGTTTGAGCACGAACAACCATTGTTGTCATTTGCGAAATGCATCTTCAAGCCATCCTGTTGAAGCACCATTATCTACTGAAAAGTATTCTTTTTACACTCATCTGTCATAATTTTTGTTCCACTTCTGATGCAGGAAGCTATGGACACAGACCTCAGTTGTGTGCTAGCAGGTAATACAGTTAGCAGAGTTCTCTCTGTCTGATACCAAAATCTCACCACTTGAACACACCAACACCTCAGCGCAGATTGGTCTTTTCTCACCAATTTCCAGGTGTAGGAGGGTAGGGAATCGTGATGAAGGAGGAATGGGGATGAGGTGGTGATGGAGAAGGGTGTATGACAGGAAACAATAGAAACGCTTCTACAGAGTGGTGTTGTTTGTTGTTGTGTTGTTGTTTTGGTCTTCAGTCCTGAGACTGGTTTGATGCAGCTCTCCATGCTACTCTATCCTGTGCAAGCTTCTTCATCTCCCAGTACCTACTGCAACCTACATCGTTCTGAATCTGCTTAGTGTATTCATCTCTTGGTCTCCCTCTACGATTTTTACCCTCCACGTTGCCCTCCAATGCTAAACTTGTGATCCCTTGATGCCTCAAAACATGTCCTACCAACCGATCCCTTCTTCTAGTCATGTTGTGCCACAAACTTCTCTTCTCCCCAATCCTATTCAATACCTCCTACAGAGTGGTAACATGTGAAAATCCAAGTCTGCAAGTACAGACACATTTTCGGAAAGGGATGGTTTATAAGTTCAGCATTTTCACGTTTTGGTTTGCAAAATGCATTTCCCTTAGCATCCAGGAATGTCTTTGAAGCCATCGCTACAACCCAGAACGATTAACGGTTTGCAAATGTGTGTGAGACGTACTCGGCAGGAATTTTGCTTAGAAAGGAAAATAGTTTTCAGGGGGGATGAACTGTTTGGTTTCGACAAGTTACCATGCGAGGTGGCGCAGTGGCACACTGGACTCGCATTCGGGAATACGACAGTTCAGACCCACATCCGGTCATCATGATTTAGGTTTTCGGTGATTTCCCTACATCAGACAAATTCCAGGATGGTTCCTTCGAAATGGCACACCCGACTTCCTTCCTCATCCTTCTCCAATCCTATCGGACTGATGACCTTGCTGTCTGGTCCCTCCCCCCAAATCAACCAACCAGCCAACCTTCGACAAGTTGCGAGAGGTACTACCTATCTCTCTGTTGCAGATGCTGTTTGTGGGAGAGAAAGCTTTTAGCATTACCCACATATCTCAGAGCAATATTAAGACTATCATTCTATGGGGGGAGTTGCTTAAAATGCATTGCTAGCTTGGAGTCTTAAAAAATCGTACAAAATTCTACAGCTGACTGACACTGTTCACAGAAATGTTGGCTGCGACTTAGAATTAGATCTGATAAATTTAACCACACACTTGCGTTGGATCCTATGGGGATGTCTGACTAGTGTGTGATCCGGGGCGTGCCAGATGAGAGCTCTCGTACGCACAGACTCATAATCACGAAACACATACTACTGTCGGCAGTTCATCCGAAATCGCTAGATCTTGCGCAAGTGCGGCCGCGTGAGCACTCGGAAGATGCAGTAGTTCGCGCAGTTACCGCTACGTGCGGTGGTGCCCGTTCCGAGGAAACGCATACAGTTTTTCGTTTAGAAATCCATATTTAGAGTTGCATACTGCCTACTAATCTAACAAAAAGTATCATACTATGAGCTTCCCATGTTCATGTTGGCTCCAATGCGACTTGCGGCTCATATTTGTTTCCCCAAAGAAGTTGTAAATATCAGGTTTATACTTGTATCACTTTATAAATCCGGTATTGTAGCTAATTTAATTACGATGACCACCCCTCCCAGTGTAGGCGTATTATTGAAATTCAGTTAAAAGGTCCCTTTGCAACACAAAAATCCCCTCATTACATCTCCAACTCCCAAATGAGATCTGTGGTGCTCTCCCATCACTTTCACCAGCCTGGCAGCCGTCACTTATATGAAGTTGATGGACCAATTAATTGAAATGATAATGAAAGTGTCTTTGCATGGTGAGTAGTTTCTTTTCCTTGCAGTCAGACGACCGTTGCAGATGCTTCTGTGACTTCTCTGGAGGCTCCCCACGGACTAGGTAGTCGTTTCTACTGATACCAAAATGGGTGTTAACCACCGCAAAATAGCTGAAGACATCCAGCGCTAACGCTTTCTGACTCTCAATTGCCTTGTCACGCTTGTGGAAGTAAGTTACTTAGAATTCTGCTGTGAAACTTCCGAAATAATCCTGCTGAGACCTGGGGAGAGTAGGATGCTCCACCTCTGTGTCACCCCAACCGCCCCGCCCTGCCACTGGGTCGCATGTGAACAGCTGCCAATGCAACCATCAGGTCTCGAACCTCCGCCCTCGTGTCAGGGCTCTACCACCCCCATCCAACGACAACCACTTGCCATGCCAGGCAGCTGTCAATGATTCCCCCTCTCAAAAGTTGTCCTGTCTTTCTCAGAAGGAGTGGTCGCTTGAATGTCGCTGGGGTAAATACCAGGATGCTGAACGGTATGATCCGCTTCATCCCTTCTGCAAATCGAAACGTTCTGAGACTTGTTTTCTATATATTGCGGAAAGGCTGACCCAGTGAACAGTAGTAAAATACCTGTCTAGTGACCGAAACATCCCAAACGTGTACAAGTCTGTGAATCTAGGCTTCCCTCAGAATACAGTTCTAGGTAAGTGTTCGTATTGGTTCCTGCCAAATTAGTGGGAAGATGCTTCAAGAAGTCTAATGGGAATCCTTGGATGGAATATGATGTTCTTCTCAAGGAAACTATTGAGAATCAAAAAAGATTGCAGAAGGATTCGACTGCCACCAACATACATTTTGTGTACGGACTACAAAGAGAAGGTACGAGAAATTAGCGCTCAACAGAGGCATATACAAGGGTCACTCCAAAAGAAATGCACACTATTTTTGTAAAAATACAGTTTTCATTCAGCATGTGTGAAAGTTTTACAGTGTATAGATACACTCTTCCCGCTTGTTTTCAAACTAAATTCAGCCTGTTCCCGTGAGTGGCGCCGTCACAGCATGTCGTCAAGATGACAGATACACTTGACGCCCGTCAGAAGCAACGTGCTGTCATAGAATTCCTGTGCTGTGAAAACGAGACAGTGGAAAACATCCACAAGAGGTTGAAACAGGTGTATGGAGATATTGCTATCGATCGCAGTACAGTTAGTGGGTGAGCAAGCAGGTTACGTTATGAAAGCGGGCACGGCAGTATTGAGGATTGGCCTCGCAGAGGCAGACCTCGTACTGCACACACTCCAGACAATGTGCACAGAGTTAACGATTTGTCACTCTACGTTGGGATACGGGAAGGAAGTGTTTGCAGAATACTGAAAGTGCTGGCGTTAAAAAAGGTTTGTGCCAGATGGGTTCGAAGTATGTTGACAGTGGCTCACGAAGAAACAAGATAAACGGTATGCAGCAAACTTTTGGAACAGTACGAGAATGGTGGAGATGCATTTCTTGGATGAATTGTGACAGGTGATGAAACATGGCTCCATCATTTTTCACCAGAGATGAAGAGGCAATCAATGGGGTGGCATCATGCAAATTCACCCAAGAAAAAGAAATTCAAAACCACACCTTCTGCTGAAAAGTTATGGCTACGGTGTTTTTCGATTCCAAAGAATTCTTGCTTGTGGACATCATGCTAAGTGTAACCACTATAAATTCTGATGCATATGTGACGACACTGAAGAAACCTCAAGCTCGACTGAGTCGTGTTCGACCACATCGGCAAAAGCAGAATGTTTTGCTGTTGCATGAAAATGCACGGCCACATGTCAGTCAAAAAACCATGGAAGCGATCACAAAACTTGGATGGACAACACTGAAACACCTACCTTACAGTCCTGACCTGGCTCCATGTGACTATCATCTCTTTGGGAAACTGAAAGACTCTCATCATGGAACAAGATTTGAAGATGATGACTCCCGTGTGCAGTGGCTCCAACAGGCTGGTCCAGAATTTTACCGTGCAGGTATACAGGCGCTGGTTCCAAGATGGCGTAAGGCAGTTGAGAGGGATAGAAATTATCTGGAGGAATGAAAGTATTGTTCCTACAGGATGTATTGACACACTGTAAAACTTTCAAACATGTAGAATAAAAGATGTATTTTAAAAAATTTGTGTGCATTTCTTTTTGGAGTGACCCTTGTAGATAGTTTTTTCTCACTCACTCTGTTTGCGAGTGGAATAGAAAAGGAACTGACTAGTAGTGGTAGAGGGTACCCATAGCCACTCACAGTGTCATGGCTTGTAGGGTATGCACAGAGATATAGATCTAAATTTAGTCTACCTATTAGTTCATGCATTTACAGACACACAAAACTCAAAGAAGAATCTTGCCTCTTAGTTAGAGAAAAAACAAAAGATGAAACTTCCGCTGCTTATTGACTCACCTTCGTGTTAGCCCCTGATTTTCGCACTGAAACCACTTCACTAGATGTATGTGAGAGATCATAATATGTCTGGCAACAGTACTTAGAAGATAAGCTGTAGAGCTCACCATTCGACTCTCCTTCCATCACAATATCACTTACTCTACCATATTATCAGGAATTCTCCAGTCATCTGAATCCATCTGATTTCGAGAGTAAGAGATTTCCCTCACCAAGTCACAGACCCCTAATAATTATCTCGAAATCTCAACAAGATCGAACGCCATTGTTCCATTAGTTAGAAGTCTGTCTAGTCATCCACCTGTTGCTGACTATGTAGAGAGCTATCACAATGAGAAAAATAGCACACTAACGTACAGGATGAAATTCACAATCATGCAGAGTGTACATGGACTTATAAGGTCCCAAACTTTTACACAAAAGTTACTGAAGTAATGTAAATACGAATGACGCCTGTGGATAGTATATCGATAATCATACAAGGATCATAATGTGTAATTAGTGTAAGTAGTTGTCAAACAAGGGCACCACTCTATTCACTTTTTTGCCGTGCTCTTTTGCTCTTTTCATTTTGCTACTGTGTTTGTCTCTCTTGATTAGCTTAATTTGCATTAAGCAATTAGTTCTGCAGTTTCGATGAATTGGTCGTAGCAGATCTTTCTTAGACTGTTACTTAATAACTTGCAACTGGAACTGTTATTAAAAATAATAATACCAAGTACGTGCGTTTAAATATCGCATGTTTCATATAGAGGATCTTTTGTTTTAAATGTTAGGCTGTGTCGAATAGTGAAAGTTGACTTTTATTTTCTTAAAATATATTGTTAAAGTTTAACCATATTTCATTTATAAACCTGTGCTTCCTTTAGACACTCATAATATTGTGTGTTTTCTTAAAAAACGGAAGCATTTATTTTTGTTATTAAAGTTAGCATGCGACACTTCATGTGCCATAGTCTTTTGTTTGTGAAATACGATAGATCTGCAAATATTTTAATATTAAGAAGTCTGATAATCAGTTTAATACTAATTTACGCAAGGAAATATATTTCAGTTCACGGTCAGTAATAAATTTTACCATAATATTTGCTTTCCAAGATAAATCTGTGGGCCATTGCTACTTTCAGAAGACACTGCATTAACTTTTATAAAAGTTCTGGATTATGTTAGTAATTTAATGAAAGAGGTCCCAGTTTCTTGTAACGTTGCTACCATTGCTTTTCATTTTAATATAAAAATTGTTCACAAACCGAAATTGTGTTTCATATTAACTGCAAGTAAAATAATTAAATCCCTATTAACCGACAGTGACGATGAATGACGACCTCCGATGAGGACTGCCAAGGAGTAAATAATGAATGAATGCTGTGTATTTTCTTGATTCCGCGGGCAGCAAGATCTGCTAGCACGAATTTAGTAAATCTATCGAAGATAGATATAGCATACTATAAAATTTCTGTATTTGTTGTTCTAGGTTTTCTGGGCTTGTTTTGAAAGGTATTGTAATCTTATTGATCAATCGTGCATTCAGCACTAATCTTAAACTACCTTCTGGCTTTGCTACATGTAGTAGAGGCTTATCTTGCATGTGATGTACGTATACATTTATTATAGCTTGTTTTTCTGCAAAGATCTATAGATATGTATACGAGAGATTGCATAGCTCATTTCTCTGTTGCTCACTTAAGTAATCTGATTCTAAAATCTTGCCTGGTAATATTGCCTCGAGATCTTTCTAGTTGTCATCAACATTAGCACACTTGGTTACATGAACTACAGCAGTTGAACCACCACCTGTCAGTGGAGGTCCAATACCTACAAACCTGATTTCATTCGCTGGCAGATTTTGCCATGGAGAGCTTTTATTTGAGCAAATCCAGAATTTTTTTCCCCATCAACTGAAATAAAGCATTTGCCTGCTGAGAAGTCGATTTTTGCGTCCTCCTCTTGCAGAAATCTTACCAGCTCACAATATTGTTATTGTTATTCTGATTACTTTGGTTTGGATAGTTATTCTGTATCGGATAACTTGCCCATTGTTTCATTGTGTAGTATTCGTTTGCCTATTCGCTTGTTTGTTGTTTGGTCATATTTGTGGCGTAACATTGTTATCCTCATTATTTCTGTCATTGCCATTCCGCTAACCAGATTACACCAATTATCATACCTTCTTTTCTTTCTGTAGTACTACTGGTTGTTATCTTCCTGTGCATGATCACTTCCATAACCTTGCTGGTGTATATTGTGGTTGTTTCCTTTCCCGTTACCGAGACTGTTACTCTTTTGGTTCTGGTTCTAGTTCCCCTTTAGCACTATCATTGTGGTACGCACTGTCCTTACTATTAGACCGCCCATTGTCTGCATTGTGTCCTCATGTAACAAGTCTATTGAGGCAACACGAGACATAAACTACTCAATGTCATTTTCAGGAGCATGCAATAGCTTTTCTCTTAAAATTAAAGGGAATTTTGCATTTAAAATTCGAATAATATCTTTTACTGATGTAGGATAATCCCTGTATCTTGTCTTATCGATATGTATCTCTAAATACTTTCGTAGAGTACCCTGTTTACTGTTGTAAACCTCAGGTGAGTACACTTCTTTTCTTAATCTCTCTTAATGGCCTGGAGGCCAGTACTTTGATAGAAACGCTGTCTCGAATTGCTCATATGTTTAACATATCTGTATAATGCCCACAGTGCACCTTCACCTTGTACATGTTACCATCGAATTGTATTCTTTAGTTGCCTGTCCAGGATCTGGGGAGTATCCCTCTGAAACTCTTTATGAAAGCAATGGGGCGTTGACACCCTTTCTTTTCTAGGATGTAGATCTGATATTGACGATGCATGAGCAAACTCTCTGGCAACAAGATGTTTGTCAAAGCATTTGCCGTCCCTGCACTACACGATGATTATCTTCAATTCGTGTAAGTATTGTACGGTGTTTCTCTGTACGACATATACGACTGTGGAGACGGTAAATGCATATGCGGATTGTTTGTTGTCGCTGTTGCTGAGTTTCTACCTTAATTACTGGTCATGGCTGACAACTCATGGTGCAATTTGCCTATGTGTTCTTCCACGTCATGCTTCCACTTAGGAAGATTATGTTTTGGCATAGCTTCAGTTTGTTATAATTCTTTCTTTACACCAATATTCCCCTCGTTCTGCTAAGATAACACTTTAGCACTAGCATTTTGAGTTACAGTGTGTAATTTGGTCCTAAGGGCTTTGTTAACACGATAATCCTTTTGATGCTACCAGTTCACGAAGTAGCTATTAATTCTTTCACTTTGTGCTGTTAAGCACTCGGTAACCTGCTTGTCTCTGACATGCATCCAGGTAACAAACTCTTCATTCCGCTGGTCATTTTGCAGCGCAATCTGTTGTGTAGTACTTTGCGCTCGCTTCCGAGTTCATCTGCCTTACCGACTCGGATATACCTTTACGTACAATTTGTAATTCAGCAAAGTTATTAGTAACAGTTTCTATCGTCGAGTTTATTTTTCTTATTTCAGCGGACCGCTCTTCTGCTAGCCGCCGAAAATCTGCACTTCACTTTACCTCTAAGCTTTCGAAATCAACATTCATCTGCTATTGAATTTCGCTGCTTATTTGTTGCTTCTGTTTATTTCAAAATTGCTTAAGATCTTCCTTCCTTTTGTCCTGAATAAGCGTACTACTTTGTACTGTCTGTTCTCGTGCAGTATGTATGAGATTTTCATTCATTTGCACGGTTTGTTTATTTGCAAGTTGTTCGAAATTTTGCTGTATAAGATCTGCTAGTCTCTTACACCATTCGGCAAAAGGACAAGATACAGGAGTTGGTAACTCAGAATTAGCTCCCAAGTGTACCAGCATATCAGTTTTGCATATGGCAGAACTTGTAGCCTCTGGTTCAACTTCTGGAAGTTGCCAATGGTCGGTATTTCATTCTAATCGTGGTCGTTCACCACGTCCTCAACTGTCGGATCCTCTCCTACACCCTTGTCTGACGACTGTTCATACCACTTACGCATTATGATGTTTGTATGATTATCGATGTATTATGTAGAGGTGCCTGGCATAGTTACATTACTTTGGGTATATTTCGTGTAAAAGTTGGGGACGTTGTAAAATGCTTCAAGAATATGACGTAGAGATTGTTGACATTAGCAGAAGCGAGGACTTGGTAGCTTGCCAACTGCCAACTGCTAGGATTGCATGAGTATTCATAACTTGTTGAACAGATTACTGAATTTAAAGTACTGTTGCTCAAAAAGCCTGCATACTGAGGTCATACATGAATATGTGTCGTAATGTGCAGGCCTTACAGAAGGGTGACACAGAGTGGAAGACAATTGTTAAATCAACAGCTCAGGGACCAGTAAATCCACATTTTACTACACACAATGGCATTCTTTTCCAGTGTAGTGATACAGGAAAAGATGAATGGTGCGTATGTATTCCACTGGAATACCAAGAGCCTTATGTAAGGTATACATAATATTCCTGGATCTACTATGCCATAAAGAAATGTAATCAGAAACTGAAACGTTATTCTTATTTTCCCAATATGAAACGGTACGTTCACCAAATACTGAGAAAGTGTATAACATGTCAGAAAGCCAAACCCATTAATGTATGTTTTCATATACAATTACATGCAATATTGCCAACTAAACCACTCGAGACCTTAGACCTTAGGCATTGACGTCCCAGAACCACTACCAAGGTCACGTGGGGGCGTAAAGTATGTCGTAGCATCTATAGGCGTTGTCACAAAACATGTGAAATTGTATCCTACGAAAACCACTTCTTCTGCTCCTATAATCAAACACATTACTAATGATTACATCCCTAGGATACTTTCTGACAATGCCAGTAATTTCACCAGGCATACGAAGAAATCGTTTTTAAAATAACATTAAGCAAATTTTACTATCACACTGCCACCAAGAAGGGAATCCCACTGAAAAACTATTCAGCGAATTCCATAGATTTATCAGAAGTTGTAGACCTCATAGACAGACCAAGTGGGTATTATATATAGAACCCTTCAAGGAAATTAATGACAATTTGCCACACTCATCCACCACGTTTACACATGCAGCACTTATACTAAAGACACATGAAAATAATGAATGGATTAAATTCCTTCCACAAACGTCTAGAACAGAAATTGCATGGATGGAAAAATTAAAACGTGCTGAAGGTTCGTTAGCTCACTATGCACGGCTTAGAAAAAATAAATATGATAAATCCTTGTGTAAGGTACAGAGGTACCGTATTGGGAACAGAAAGTTCCTAAAAGCAATTTTTAAACCCTCATGGTTGAGAAAGAAGAATAAGAAGTGGCAACTGAAGAAAACTGGTCCACACGAAATTGAGGACATTCCTCATGAAAGAAAATATTGACCAGCAAACTTCCTACCAAATAAAAATATCAACATAAACATCTCAAAAAATTTATTTCATCAATGTAACATTTGTATTGTGTATCTGTGTAAATATTTCATTTCTATTTTATGCACATAGCAGAGTTATCTGCGAGAAGAATGTCTCAAAGCAGATATATGGATGTTGTAGGACGTCAAATGAACCAACTGGAGCAGGAGAGGCACCACAGGACATTTTATTTTCTACTGTCTATACTTTTACAAATAAATTCATAGAACTTTATCAGCGTGACCAGGATGGGTTCAGGATTCACACTCATAGCAGTGGAAGTGCAAAAACATAGCAAAATAATTTTTTTAGATATGAAATTTCATCATTTTTTCACTTACTGTTGGCTGCATTTGTTGCTATAGGTACATTTTTCTTCACAAGTATGCTGTGCAAAATTCATCGAACAGTCTCTCTTACTTATGAAGAAAAGTGTACCTATAGCAACAAATGCAGCCAATAGTAAGTGGAAAAAATGACGAAATTTCACATGTAAAAAAATTTATTTTGTTTTGTTTTTGAACTTCCGCTGCTATGAGTGTGAATCCTGAATCCTTCCTGGTCATGCTGACAAAGTTTTATAAATTTACTTGTAAAAGTATAGACAGTGGAAATTAAAATGTCCTCTGGTGCCTCTCCTGTTCCAAGTCAGCCCACTTGACTTCCTACCCCCCTTAATGTGTTTTCAAAATGACATGACAAAATGCCTATGAATTTCTGTAATATTTGTACTGTCTTGTAACGTGTAATATATCATTGTACTTTGCTATCCAAATTTCAAATGATTTTCAATTAAAAGATAGACTGAGGATCGTACGTCCATCCCTTGGTTTATTACAGTGTTTTCCTTGGGACCGCATCTGAGTAGGTGGACTAGTAATTACAGTTGGGTACAAGTTAGAGCACAGGCTTCCAGTCAAATAACAAGGGCAACAGTAAAGTGTAAATGTAAATGTACCAGATTATCGCCCTTTTTCTGAAATGAAAGAAGTGGTATCCATCTAACATGTAAAACTGCGAACTTATGCCCATGTGCTATGAAAAAGACAACGAACTGACATTAGTTAAATGTTGATCTCCAACAGTCAAACCAGTATCATTTCAATATTTACAGGGATTTTGTAAAGTCCCCAACTTTTACATGAAATTTATCCAAAGTAAAGTAACTATGCCAGACGCCTCTAGATAATACATAGATAATCATACTATGATCACAACGTGCCAGTAGTATAAACAGTCGTCAAACAAGGGCGTCGTTCTCTTTCCATTTTTACTCTGCGCTTTTACCCTTTTCTTTTTGCCATTGTGTTTGTCTCTCACAATTAGCTTCATTCACATTATGCAGTTAATCCTGTGGATTCGAAGAACTGGTTGTAGGAGATCTTTCTTAGATTGTTGCCTAATTATTTTCAACTAAAATTAGAATTCAGAATAGCAAGTGTGTACATTTGAATACCTCTAATTTCATGTAAAGGTTCTTTTGTTTCCAATATTATGCTGTGTGAAATAGTGTAAACTGACTGTTATTTCCTTAAAATATACTGTTAAAGTTTAGTCGTATTCCATTTATATACCTGTCTTCCCTTTACAGATTCACAGTTTTGTGTGTTTTCTTAAATATGGAAGCTGTTTTTTGGTTAATACATTTCATGCACCACAGTCTTTTGTTTGTGAAATACGATAGAACCGGCAATCATTTTAATATTACAAAGTCTGGTAATCAGTTTAATACTAATTTCCACAAGGACACACATTTCAATTCACAGACAGTAACAAATTTTACCAACAGCTTTGCTTACCAAGCAAAAGCTATGCGCCCTTGCTACTTTCATAACACATAGCATTAACTTTTGTAAAAGTTCTGAATTAAGTTAGTCATTCAATGAAAGAGACCCCAGTTTCTTTTAACATTGCCGCCATTGCTTCTCATTTTAATACAAAACTAGCTCACAATGTGAAATTGTCTTTCATATTGTTTATATAATTGTTCCAATTTCATGTTTGTAGTTATACATATTTTCTATTGCATGTATGAAACACATAACTAATGTCTGCAATTGAGAAATATGTCTAGAGTGAACCAAGAAAAGGAATAATTAAAACAAAAACACGATAAAAAGTCATGGAAAAACAGTGATTATCACGCTAGAAATGCGACAGTGTAATGTTGACAGCACAGTGTCTCCCAACACCTTTCTTTCTCTCTCTCTCTCTCTCTCTCTCTCTCTGTTTTTCCTCCTTATTTTTTCCTTATTTTTGTAATATCTAGCGGAGTAAGACTAATAACTATAGAAACTACACGAACGTAACCTGGTAGAGAACTCAGCTACATTTTACCGCATCTTATTCTCCCAATATATCGGAAACAAATAGCATCTGCATATTAACATCGACCATATGTGGTGATCTCATTAAATGTATATGTATTTGTGCACTGGAGCAGGCGTTCCAGTGATCTACGTCGCTCCTGTGGACCTGTGCACACTACTTATCTCCTTGTTGTAGCTCCCTGCAAGTTGCAGTGGGAATCAAGTCAGAATGCACAACTGTTTCCAGACTTCGGAGTCCCCATCAATTGCAGCACTACACGAGTCTGCTGACACGTTCTATGATGTATCGGTGTCAGCCATTGAAATGTTTCCAGATTTCGAGTTTTCACTACATCCTTCACATGCTGCATTCGTAGAGTCTCACATAGCTACAAATCGACTATTACTATACTTTCAGCTATGTAGTTCGATTACTTTCATGCTCATCCCATCGGAAAAGGATACATGTAGATCATTGGAAAGAGGATAATTCGTATGAATCTTTTTTAGTAGGTTGATGTATATTACATGTATAAAATCAAGTCACGCCTGGTTGTGTTAGCAATATGAGAATATGGATATAGAGGAAATGTGGGGGAAATGACATAAAAACGGTAAAAAAGGTACGAAAATTGAGGGAATGGACACACAAACTCAGGGGAGATACCACAAAATGAGGGAAAATTGTAGGACAATGAGAGAATACTTACGTGTTTGTTTACTGCTGGCAAGTTTTTATACATGGGAAAGAGTGTGTGACAGCAAAAGAGATGCGAGAAAAAATCGAAATGGAAGCACTGAAACTCAGGGGAACAGTGACCATCGACTACAATAAGACAGCTCGAGCAGACTGTTTAGCATAGATGACATAGAAATGTAGAGTAAAAAATTTATATACATCAGATCACAAGCCCTGGTGTGGCCACAAAGATATCTGCAACCACCTCCAGATTTTTATAAAATGTCTAGACATGTGACTACAAAAATCTTTTACTTCCTCCTTAGGGATTGAGTATTGTACTACCAGGTCTGGGACTGCAATATGCAACTACTGAAAGGATTACATGTTTGATAATGCGCAATACTGCCTAAGTGTTTTAAACTCTAACTAGCAGTATTTACAATGTGCTGACCTGTGTTCTCTACCAATCATAACCATGTGATCCTGGTAACATTTACCAGTACCTTACAGAACACTTACTGCATGTTTTTTTTAACAACATTATGCACTATGTCAACTGAAGTGGTAGGAGCGCCTGCAAGTTGGCTCCCATCATGGACGATTTTCTAGACTGTTGTTAGGGTGTGAGTTAGAGTGCTACCTACAAACGTTAACAGCAAACCTCTCCATGCCACAGCCAACAGAGAACTTCCAATGCATGTGCGACGAATCATGTCCACCAAACAAAAATGGTTCAAATGGCTCTGAGCACTATGGGACTTAACTTCTGAGGTCATCAGTCTGTCAACCAAACAGATGAAAAACCTATTTCAGCATACTCTTTTAGATGAATGAAGATGCATGTGAAGTTCGCCATTTCCTGGTCAAATTTTGGACATGAATCAAGTCGCTGTTTCATTTTTACTTTGATTCTAAGTCACTGACAGGGCTTTTACGGTACTGCAGAGCCTGTCTATACATTTGCTCGATAGTTGTGTGTTTGTCTCTGTTTGTGTGTGTGTGTGTGTGTGTGTGTGTGTGTGTGTATCTTTTTCAGGAAGATAGAGAGTTCTGCACATGGGGTTAGTGCAGCATGTCCACCAAACAGATGGAAAACCTATTTTGGACCTCTCCTTCTGATGAATGAACATCCATACAAAGTACGTCATTTCCCAGTTACATTTTGGACATGAACCGTGAGCCATGCTACGGCTCGCGTTGGTGCTGTTGTAGGTTTCTGCCCTCTGTTGGAGGCCACACGGTCGTTTAGTTGGCATGGTTACAGTTGTTTGTCTTCTTCTCTTGTTGACTGGCGCCACTCGATTTCGCGAGCAGCAATGTCGCGATATGATAAACCGCAATCACGATAGGCTACAATCCGACTTTTATCAAAGTCGGAAACGGGATGGTACGCATTTCTCCTCCTTACACGAGGCATCACAACAACGTTTCACCAGGCAACGCCGGTCAACTGCTGTTTCTGTATGAGAAATCGATTGGAAACTTTCCTCATGTCAGCACGTTGTAGATATCGCCACTGGCGCCAATCTTGTGTGAATGCTCTGAAAAGCTAATCATTTGCAGATCACAGCATCTTCTTCAAGTCGATTAAATTTCGCGTCTGTAGCACGTCATCTTCGAGATGCAGCAATTTTAATGGCCAGTAGTGTAGATTGAGGCCTTCAGCCGCGAGTGTGGTTACTTGTCTTAAAATTCTTATATGGTAATTGTATTTTAACAGTAAGCCTTAAAATCTTATTTACTGGCATTCCTGGTGTCTGATGCCTTCTGCTGTGTTGTCTTTAATATTTATAAACCTGTAGTTTGTAAGTTGCAGAGAGTTCAAACAATTCCTAATTTATTGCCATTAATTTTATTTATTGTTGAGTCTGGAATTACTAGTGAAAATAAATTGTGTATGATTGTAAAAGGCAACAAATAGTGACTGGTTACAGCCCCGTCCATAGTCGTATCCGAATCCTGCCTACCCTTGACTATCAGGTCTCAAATCGAGTCACCAGTTTTGTAACTATTTTCATTCTAAGTCACTGATATAGCTTTGAGAGATACTGCTAATTCTGTGCGTGCATTTGCTTGACAGTTGTCCTGTTCACAGAGTTAATGCATCGTGGTGGATGATTTCACTTGTCAAATACCATTGCTATGCATTTGTCTATTTCCTCATAAGATGCATTTTCCATTGCTGGCGATCGTTTTATAGGACTGATGCGAGCATAGCATAATTTCTAAACTGTAATCGGTTGTGAACGATGGGCGCTTTACACTCTGGAAAGCTATACTTTGCATGTATCACAAAAAATCCATGTTTTTCTTTGTTTAGAAGGAAGGAGTTTTATCATCTTAAAGTCTGTCAACGTAGTAAGTGGGATAGAAAACTTTCAGGGTGGATGTACGTCTGATGATGAACATATATGTCACGCAGTAGAGCATTGAGAGCATTGCATGCTACACAACTAATATTTGAGAAACCATATGGCTTTAACATTGTAGTATCTTTAAGTGCAGAACTGTATAGCCTTAGGAATGCATGTGTTTATGTACTACAATCATTTTTCTCTTGCCAGTACCTTCTTTGTACTTGCTCCAGACACTAGAACAATAGTCCAACATTAATATCACAGTTAACTGACGTAAAATATTTCAAACTCCATTCGTCTGTAGCTCCATCATTCATAAGCCACACATTTAGTCTGAACCGTCTGTTACATCACCCTAGCACACCTATATCTATTATACACTGATAAGGGGTGCTCACCTCCTCGATATGCACACATATGGAGAGATCTTGTGCCCTTGGATGGTTGCTGAGAGTAAGACTGATGTGGAACATTCTTCGTTAATCAGCAGTTACATACTCAGCTCGAGCTCGCTCTGTCCCTTCATGAGATGTGGAATATAGCGGCTATAATACCCTCCTGCTTACGGTGAGTTGCAAATTAAATCGACGACTGTGTTGCCGAGTGGGATGGTCAAAGACAATGCAGCTAGCTCTTTCAGTCTCCGACTTTTATCCAACTAATGTGTAAATCCTTTGTGATTCCCATCGACATGGAGTAAGATGACAAATCGTAATTAAATCTTACCGAATTTATAAAGTGTTTCGCCTAAGCAACGTAGTTTTCGCACCTACTCTCCGCTAATGGCTATTTCCTACACTAAGAAACAATATTTGTGTCATGTGATGTAGGCAGTGTAACAGGGTTCATGATATATCCATATGTATATGGCCCTCGCAGAGTATTGGCAGGGGTGGTTTTGCAATGATACAGAAACTGAGAACCATGCTGCAATGTCACTGGCTGACAACATCGCGACAGTGACGTGATGAGACATTTTGTTGACAACTCATGAGGGTGGTGGTTTGGGCCTTGAGTAACTGCATAAAATGTGTAGAAATTACAGGAAACGTGGTACACTTGTGAAATTGATGGAGAATAGGTAATCACTGTAGAAGACGAGATTAAATGTAGAGGTCGTCAGCTTTGGACAGACTTTTGGGTACACTTGTGAAATTGATGGAGAATAGGTAATCACTGTAGAAGACGAGATTAAATGTAGAGGTCGTCAGCTTTGGACAGACTTTTGGAAACATTGCACAATGCCACAAACTCTTCCAGTTTCCAGATGTCGTATTATCTTCCACACTTTGGCAGCAAGAAACACCATCTCTGCTTGTTATTCCAACCACCTCATGTATTGTGGTAGCAGCATTATTTGCATCATCCAATGTCTAGTTTTTTGTGAGAGAGCCAATGGATCAAAACTTGTTAGTGTTTGGTTCAAACCTGACATAGATCTCGAAGTTATGATAGAAGAACAACATGTATGACTGTGTACATAGCTGTAGTCATACACTGCTTCAATGTTTTACAGCAAAAAGACAATGTATCAAATTACTTATGAAACAACAACACAAGAACCCTCTCCTTATGATTGATAGTCTGTGGGCTATGATCTTCTTCCAGTACAGGTGACAAAACTTTAGTCAGATCTGTGGAACCGACTTCAATCACTGGCCACCTGGTCCAGTGGACCAATACATGTATATTTAATGGGATTACATCTACATCTACATCTACATACATACTCCGCAATCCACCATACGCTGCGTGGCGGAGTGTACCTCGTACCACAACTAGCTTCTTCTCTCCCTGTTCCACTCCCAAACAGAACGAGGGAAAAATGACTGCCTATATGCCTCTGTACGAGCCCTAATCTCTCTTATCTTATCTTTGTGGTCTTTCCGCGAAATGTAAGTTGGCGGCAGTAAAATTGTACTGCAGTCAGCCTCAAATGCTGGTTCTCTAAATTTCCTCAGTAGCGATTCAAGAAAAGAACGCCTCCTTTCCCCTAGAGACTCCCACCCGAGTTCCCAAAGCATTTCTGTAACACTCGCTTGATGATCAAACCTACCAGTAACAAATCTAGCAGCCCGCCTCTGAATTGCTTCTATATCGTCCCTCAATTCGACCTGATAGGGATTCCAGACGCTCGAACAGTAATCAAGAATAGGTCGTATTAGTGTTTTATAAGCGGTCACCTCCGCTTTTTTCCAGTCGCTCGGGACTTTACGTTGGGCAAGAGATTCGCGATAAATACAAGCTAAGTGAGGAGCCAATGCAGTAGAGTACTCTCTGTAAAACCGAATTGGAATCCCATCAGGATCTGGTGATTTATTTATTTTCAACCCATTCAGCTGATTCATAACCCCAGGGATATCTATCACTATGTCCTCCATAGGGGAATCTGTGCGATCCTCCTGCGTGAAAGATTTCTCAAACGCTAAATTTAAAATTTCACCTTTCGTTTTGCTGTCTTCCGTTGCCAGGCCAGACTGAACAGTGAGTGACTCGATGGATGCCTTCGATCCGTTTACCGATTTTACGTAAGACCCGAATTTCCTTGGGTTTTCAGCAAGATCTTTTGCTAAGGTATGGCGGTGGTAGTGGTTGAATGCTTCGCGCATCGCTTTTTTTGCAGCAGCACGAATCTCTACTAACTGTTGCCTGTCCTCATTCTCCCGATCTTCCTTGTACGGCGAGTGCAACTGTCTTTGCTTCCTTAGCATTCTCCGAATTGCGCTGTTAAACCACGGTGGGTCTTTTCCGTCCATAACCCACTTTTTCGGCACATACTTGTCCAGTGCGTGATTTACAATGTGTTTAAAATTTGACCATAATTCTTCCACGTCCATCGTACTGGAAGTAAATGAAGTCGATTCATTTACTAAGTGGGATGCTAACAACTGCTTATCTGCTCTTTCTACTAAGAATGCTCTCCTAGCCTTCTTGACCGACTTATTAACTTTCGTAACCATAGTCGTAATGACAACATCATGATGACTAATCCCTGTCTCAACACTGACATCGTCGATGAGGTCTGGTCTGTTCGTGGATACCAGATCTAAAATATTTCCACTACACGTTGGCTGTCGATTTAGCTGCTCAAGACAGTTTTCGGATAATGTGTTCAAAAGTAATTCACGCGACGGCTTGTCTGTACCACCTGTAATGAATCCATAGATATCCCAGTTTATACTAGGTAGGTTGAACTCGCCTCCGACTAATATGGCATTATCCGGGTACTTCTGCGATGCAGAATGTGGACTCCCTTTGAATGATTCTAGAACTGTCACGGTGGAACCAGGTGGCCGGTAATAACACCCAATAATTAACTTTATTTCGCCTAGCCCTGTTAAACTTGTCCAGATAACTTCACAATCACACTCTACTTCGACCTCAGTAGACACAATATTTTTGTCAACTGCAATGAAGACACCACCTCCTATGGTGTCTAATCTGTCTTTCCGATACACGTTCCAACCCTCACTAAATATTTCAGAACTTCCTATCTCAGGGTTCAGCCAGGTCTCAGTGCCGAGAATAATTTGCGCGCCACACGCTTCCTGGAGGGCAGTAAATTCATGAACTTTATTCTGAACGCTCTGAAAATTTACTGCTAATATCTTGATAGCTGAAGTGTCTACACTGAGCGCGTCATGATTTCCCTGCCTGCACTTCGACTGGTGAGTGTTCATCAGGACACCTCGCACTACTGCCTAGCCTAAAAAAAACCCATGTGCACGCCACAAGTATTCTGCTACCCGAGTAGCCGCTTCCTTTGTGTAGTGCACCCCTGACCTATCTAGGGCCGTCCTGCAATTCCCCACCCAATAGCGCAAGTCTATAAATCTTCAGCCAAGACCGTCACAGAGACGACGAAGTCTCTGGTTGAGACCCTCCAATAGGCTCCAAACCAAATGACCCCGATCCACTCTGGGAACGATTCTGCAAATAGAGAGCTCTGCCTGCACCCCGTGTGCGAGGCCAGCGGTCTTCACCAAATCCGCCAGCCGCCTGTACGAACTGAGGATCGCCTCAGAACCCAAGCAACAGGTATCATTGGTGCCGATGTGAGCAACTACTTGCAGACGACTGCACCCCTTACGCTCGATAGCTGCAGGCAAGGCCGCCTCCACATCTTGGATGAGGCCCCCCGGCAGACAAACCGAATGCACGTTGAAATTCTTTCCAGTCCTGTACGCTATTTCCCTAAGGGGCTCCATCACCCGCCTAACGTTGGAGCTCCCAATAACCAGCAAGCCTTTGCCCCCGTGTGCGTGCTCGAGCCCTGCTGAACGAGCGGCCACCTGCCCACTGACAGGATGAATGGGCGAGGCCACACATATGGCCGATGTCAACAAGCATGTGGTATTTGTTTCTGATATAAGAGCAGAGAGAGATGTGATAAAATGTTATTGAGTTCTCTACCAGATGACGTTCATGAAATTTTTATAGTTTGTAGGTTTCCTCCAGTGGATTTTACGAAAATAACGAGTATAGAAGGAGAGAGAGAGAGAGAGAGAGAAGGAGAGATACACTGTCCCATCAACAAAGATTCAGACACCGTTACACTGTCATATTTCTGATGTAATCATCAGAATACGATAAAGGGATTGGGACATGTACAGGGGGATATGTGTAGACTGCTGAATTTCTTTGTGCAGTCCATGCATACTCTGCTTGGTTTTGAATTTCTTACTGTACATTAGTGTGCAATTTTTCTCGTTGTGATAGCTCTCTGTCTAGTCAGTGATGGGTGTATGACTAGACAGCCTTCTAACTAATGGAATAGACCTCTTGGAATATGATGAAATTACGAGACAAACTGCAGGCGTCTGTAACTTGGCGAAACACTTTACAACATCTCACATACGTCTAGAGAAGTGACTACAGTGAGAAAATTAGCGGCTAATACGAACATTTTTGCAGAGAGACAATCAGCAGCAGAAGTTCTGTCTGTTTTCTCGATAAATCAGAGACGACGTTCTTCCTTAATTTTTTTGTGTGCGTGTACATGGATGAACTGACATATTAAATTTTCTTATACATCTATAGTCATACATCACCAGCCGTTGTATGGTGAGTGGCTAAGGATATCCTGTTCCACTACTGCTCATTTCTTTACCTATTCCACTCGCAAACAGAGCGTGGGAGAAAAACATGGTCTACATGCCTCTGTATGAGCGCTGATTTTTCTTATCTTATCTTTGTGGTCTATACGCAGAATGTATGTTGGCAGCAGTAAAATCCTTCTGCAGCCAACTTCAAATGAAGTTTCTCAATAGTTTTCCTTGAAAAGATCATTACATTCCCTCCATGGATTCCCATTTCGAAAACACATCTCAGAACGTTTTGGTTTGCAGAAGAGGTTAGGGAGAGCATATTTGCGACCATCCTGGTACTTACTCCCACTCCTTGTGAGAAAGATAGGACAAGTTTTGCAGGTGTGAAATCAGGTGCCTGACACAGCATGTAGTGGATTGTTGGACAGGAGCAGTAGAGCCCTGATACAAGAGCAGGGGTTCATGTCCCTGAGGTGGGAATGATAGCGGTTCACATGAAACACAGTGGCAGGGTGGTGATTGGGGCTGAGGCGATGTGGGAGTGACGAGGGCAGTGAAACATTCTGCTTCACCCATACACCGACAGGTCTCAGCAGGAATGGTTTGAGAGTGGCAAACTAGAATTCTAAGTGGCTTACTTCCAGCAGCATGACAAGGCAACCGAGAGACAGACCATAGTTAGAGTTGGTCACCTTCAACAATTTCAAGACAATTACGTCCATCATAAAATCTTTAAAATGAAAAACATCTAGTGTATATGATGAAATATTAACAAAGTTAACTGAAGAATGTGATTATGAGTTAAGTAACATATTAAGCTATCTGTGTAACCAGTCATTTATCAGTGGAATATTTCCTGAATGGTTCAAACATGCTGAAATTTAGCCACTGTTTAAGAAGGGAGATAAAGAAATAGCATCAAATTTCCGTCCAATTTCACGTTTGCCGGCATTCTCAAAAATATTACAAAAAGTAATGTACAATCGGCTTTATAACCACTTTAGCTCAAATAACATACTATCAATGTCGCAGTTAGGATTTCTAAAGGCTTCTGATATTGAGAAGGCTATCTACACTTACAGTGAAAATGTGCTTAACTGCATTAGAATATTATGATGTAACAGAAAATGCTGCAAAATGGTTCAAATCTTATATCTCTGGAAGGAAGCAAAGAGTGTTGTTGGGAAAGAGTCATGTATTAAGCTATCAGGTATTATCTGACGGGAAACTAATTACATGAGGGGGTCCCACAAGGTTTCATTTCAGGGCCCTTACTTTTTCTTGTGTATATCAATGACCTTTCATCAGTAACATCATCAGATGCCAAGTTCGTTTTGTTTGCCAATGATACAAACAGTGGAATAAACAGCAAATTAAGTGTAGTCTTAGAAAGATCGCCTAACAAAATATTTGTGGGCATTATTCACTGGTTCCTAGCCAATTCTTTGTCACTAAACTTTGAAAAAACACACTACATACAGTTCAGAACTTGTAACGGGTGTCCCATGAGTATATGCCTAACATAGGATGACAAGGAGATAGAAGAAGTGGACAGTGTTAAATTCTTGGGATTACAGCTTGATAATAAATTCAACTGGAAGGAGCACACCACAGAACTCCTGAAGCAACTTAACAAATCTCTATTTGCAATGCGAATTGTGTCAGACATAGGGCATATAAAAATGAAAAAACTGGCATACCATGCTTACTTACATTCTATAATGTCATTTGGGATTATTTTTTGGGGTAATTCATCAAGCCAAGCTAAAGTTTTCTGGGCACAAAAACGTGCAGTAAGAGTTATATGTGGTATGAACTCAAGAACACCCTGCAGAAACCTGTTTAGGGAACTAGGTATACTAACTACTGCTTCCCAATATATTTATTCCTCAATGAAATTTGTCATTAAAAATATAAAACTTTTCCCAACCAACAGCTCAGTTTATGGAATCAATACTAGAAATAATCTTCAAGAGGATTTAAAGTCACTTACTCTTGTACAAAAAGGTGTGCACTATTTAGGAACACACATTTTCAGTAACTTGCCAGCAGCCATAAAAAGCTTAGCAACCAATGAAATTCAGTTTAAGAGAAGCCTAAAGGATTTACTGGTGGCAACTCCTTCTACTCCACTGATGAATTTCTCAGTAGAACCCACAGATATATATATATACAAAAGTACAATATAACTTCAGCACCATTTCGGTGCAGTAGTGTGTTCACTGTAAATAAGTAATGTAGTAGTTCTATTACATATTTATTACCTCATAAATAAAAAAGCCCTTTTTATTTTAAAATGCAGTGCTTTAGTGTTTCTAAAATGATTCTTACATATAGTGTTCATTAAAAAAATTATGATCATTCCACTTGAGACTTGTGAAAAGTACATTAGCTTTTTTGTTTTAGTTGTAAATATCTGTTATGTATGATTGTTTTCCTGACATGTTCCACATCCTGGAGAACCTCCTCACTATGGATCAATTGGAATGAAAGTAAATCTAATGTAACCTAATCTAAGCACCCATTTTGGTATCAGAGGAAGTAACTACTTAGATTGTGGAGAGCCTCCAGAGACGCCACAGGAGCATCTGTAACAGTTACATAACGAGTGTAATCTGACTGCAGGAAAAAAATTACTCACTGTGCAAAGGGACTCTCATTAATTAATCAATCAATTTGATACCTATAACATGCTGCTGGAAGGGTGGAAGCGAGGGCGAAATTACCACAGATGTGATTCGATAGTTGAATTGCGGTGAAATTCTGTAACAGAATTTCAATCTCCCAACTACACAGGGAGAGATGATCATATTAAATGTAGCTACAGTACCGAATTTATAAAGTGATATGTAGTGATAACCTGATATTTACAACTACTCTGTGCTGCTACCTTGAGAGACTTTGTAGGTTATGTGGCACTTGGTTACTTTAAGAGAGTCCGAACATCAGGAAACATCCTGTGGCAGAGGTAGAGAATGCTTTCAGCACCCCATCATGAACCAAAAATGAGGTTAATATTCTAGTCCTGTGAAGCAGGATGTGCCAGATATTAAGCTGATAATAACATATTTTTCTACCTGATAAGAGCATACTTCAGGGAAATATATTCTGTGCCACAGTGTTGTACAAGATTTTCATAACAAGTGGGGTAGTCGTGTTGGAAACCATACAACTTATCTAGTTTGTAGAATGAAGCTGACTTAAACTGTTGTCCGTGGTCCATTGTGATGTGTACCAGGCAGTCAAACCAAATGGGTCACGTAGAAAGAAAAGTCTTGGCTGGTTTTTCCACAGAAATGTACATAATTGGAATCATATCAGCCCAGCAGGTGTATCTCTCAGTTGCCTTGAGGACTTACCAGAACCCTTCTGCTGGAGGCAGTAGGCACATAGAGTCAATGCATACATAGGAAAAACACTGTGTGGAACCTGAAAAATGACCTATTGGCCAATGTACATAGTGGTAGTTTTTGCTGCGTGACGTGCAACACATGCTCTAGTGCATGATCAACAGCCTTTCCTAGTACTCATCCAAATGTATCCGTCCATGACAAATTTAATTGTGGTATTAGCCCAGAGTGAGTTTGTACACCTTGAAGAACACTTGCTTGCAAAAACAGCAGCAGGCATGATAAGGTGTGGGAGGTAGTTGAGAGGGTCTGCACCACAAAGAAGTTTTTGACTCTCTTAAATATAGTTCTTTTGAGCTGAATTTCCATATCTCCACTAACATAAGCTCCTCTGTCTACATGTTGGCTGCTTATTCTGACACGAATTTGGTCGATCAGTTGTATAGAAAATTTCATTGACCAAGAAAGATAGTTGGCCACCATGTTTTCAGCCCCTTTAACATGTCTCACATCTGTGGCAAATTGATTAATAATTCTGACTGCCAAAACCACATCAGGGAAAGGTTTCCTTAGCCCTTGTAAAAGCAAAAGTAATGGGCTTGTTGTCTGTATAAACTGCAAATAGTATGCAATGATAACCCAAAAACAGTGTCACTCAGAAGGGTGAAACCATCTTACCTGTTACCCAGCGACCAGCTACCACCTTAGAACCAATCTCGTTCATCACAAAACGCGATGAGTAATTTCATTGAACCACAGATGACAGCAACCCCTACGCCACTATCCTCTACTGAGGACACCCTTTGGGCTACACATCCCCTGATACCTGTTCACATAAGCATCGTTCATCAAGTTTACCACAAATTCCAACAACACATTTTGAATTAAGCTCTAGGACAGAAAGAGAGGTGGAGGGGGGGGGGGGGGTTGGGGACATAGATTTGACTCGAGATTGACATACAGTATTTGTCAGACACATTGCATATCTGTGGTGCATTAAGCAAACTGTCAGCTCCCTTTGGTACATGTATACAAACTGTCTCTCTCTTTTTGTATAAGTTAATGGTGGGTGCATATTTGCAGGCTGTGAATAAATTTTCGTTTTTGTTTAGCATTCTTAAATATGTAATGTTTGTTGCAAGTACAGCCAATGAAATGTGATAACATTGAGTAAATTACATCTAATAACAGTCTGAGGTGTTTAATAATATGTTACCATTACCTAAGATCACTTGATGTGTAACAGGTGATTAAGAATAACATTTCATTACGGAATATGACGAGAGTACACATACAGAGTGGTGGATATTGCATTGTGTGCTGTCTGAAATTCATTGATGCTGGTTATATGGAATTGGATGGCGGTATATGGAAGCCAATAAGAATTTCTTAACATAATTATTCCTTTCAGTAGGTGAAATGAATTGATTACATTATTTTTAATATGCACAGTGCCAAAATAACTTTTACATGTCTGGTTATTATGAATTTTAGGGTAGGTTACTGATTTTCATAGTTGCTTGATGAATGGAAAAAACTAGATGTAATGACACAATGATCTGTAGTGAAGCCTGAGGCCTAGGTTAGGGCTAGAGTTTGACCACTTTACTGTGAGTTGGCAAAGCCAATGAATGTGAATGAGAGGAAATGTAGGTCTGCTGACAGGCTGATCTGCAGAGCACTAGTAGAGCAAGACCTTGAAATGTTGGAATGGAACAGTTCAGTTGTGAGAAACAAAGCCCAGTGGAGCTCAAAACAGAAGTATGACTGAAATAAAAAACTGATGTGTACTGTAACCTGAGATATATGTCGACATTGCAGTAATCAACTTGTGTGCCTTATGTCCAATTTTGCCAAAAACTGTGACTAAGTGATTCAATTGTAACCTAACAGAATAAAATACCATCTAACTTTATTTAGGCGCCATAGAAAATTCTGAATGAGCTTCCAGATTTGCAGTTGGCAGCTGGCTAGGTAAGTGTACCTTCATCCAGTGTTTTAATTAATATAATTTGCCTGTCTGTTGTCATGCAACAAAAGAAGACATATGACATCCAAACAGTAATTTTTACTTAATTGTGACTTGTATAAGCAGGTAAGTTTTGTGACTAATTAGTAGACACTACAATCAACTTTGATTTGGTGAATAATTGGCACGTACATCTCTCAAAGAAATAAACTTCATTTTATTTGTAAACTATATTAGGCCTAGTATGAATAGCTTTGTGGCATGTATTTTTCACTGAGCTTGAAAATGAGTACTTTTTTAAACACTGCAGAAGGAGGAAACCTATAGTCTTGCAAAGAAAAAGGAATTACATAAGTTAGTATAGATGTAGCTGATGCAACTTTCTATTATTGGGTTTTGATACTAATTATTTAATGAATTGACACTGTTCTAACATGTTCTCTGAGCTATCATTTTGCGAGTATGAAATGTAAATAAAATTTTTGTTAAGTGGCAAAATATACTTAAACTTTGTGAAACGAATCTGATTCTATATTTCAGCAATTACTTTCAATTGATGCTTGTTAGTAAGGTAATACAGCTCCATTTTCCTTACCAAAGAGTGACAATAGTTTTCGAGAACACTGAGTATAGTCATGTGGATATTTACAGAACTGCAAAACTATCAGTATTTTAAGATTTATTAATTAGAGTATAATAAATTCATTTTCGTTTCTTGGTCACAAATGTTACAATTAAATGGCAACAGAAAATTTATTAATGCTTTCAGATATTTAAAGCTAAATTTGAATTGGCATCAAATCCCATCAGAACGAAAAACTGTTCTTATTAGCACAAACGCTGATTTACCTCCAAATATCATACACATAGCACTTGCAATTTCCGAAAATTCATTTTGTTTCAAGTTGATATACATTTAACATCTGGGTGCAAGATTTTTTGAACGAGGATACCATTGCTGAAATGGTATCAATCTTGCTTTATTTGAATTTCTTTAAAATATGCTAGATGCTTCCACATAAAATGTTAAGCTGGGATATCATACCTTAATACACATTAAACTATATGGAGGTTATGTCCTGTGTTTTGTTCGTAATATATTTTGTAACTTTATATTTTTTTGTAATATTTTTTCAATTGACATTTTCAAATATTGCTTGCTGCTTTGAATATGGTTATTTTTACTAGTGTGGTCATTGTGTCTTTACTTGCTGTTCAGTTATTCATAGTATTTCAACCAATCTTCACAACTGCTGAAAAATAGAGCCACATTAGTACAATAACTAGGTTACTCGATCTGTTGCACCTTTGAGTCGTCAATATTACTCTTCCCTCTGCTACAGCTAGGTAACTCTCAGGATTTACTGCTGGATCAAAATTTTTACTTCAACAAATATGCAAATATTATGTCAGTGAGTATTTATCTGCTACAGATAGCTACTTTGAATTGCACCGATGTTTCTTAATAAGAACTGCCAGTGATACAATAACTGTAGTGCTGGAGGCAGATATCGTGAACTACACAGCTGTAATACCTAAACTTCATACAAGGAAATATTTATGTTGCCTGTGTGTGACGGTAACACTGTTTATATTGGCAGCAATCTTTGGTGAGCGTTTTTTCCCCATTCTTTCTGGTTTTGTCCTGTTTATGACATAAAGAGTGAAAAAATCAGGGAAGTTTGTTTGATTTCAGAGCTCTCCTGTAGTATTAATTTGTTAGTTATGAGTTCCACAGGGAAAATACGATGCAATTAGCTCTATAGCAGGGGTTCCCAACAAAATTTTCCCGAGGACCCCCTCATCGAGCATGATTGGTACAATGTCATATCACAGTATCAAGTACCTAAAAAATCCCAACTAAGAGTCTTTTTATACTTTTCTATTTTTGGTACTTAGAAAAAACATTGACATATACATTATTAAAAAAGTATTGAGCTTAAAACTTTTTCGGTTTAGCCATCATTGTTATTGTTAAATTTTTGTTTATTACTCAAAATCTTTGTCTTCAAATCTGGGTGTTTAGCATAACAAACTCCTTAAAAAAATAAAAACTGAGTATTAACTGAAAACGACAGGAAATATTAAAACTAAGTGTATTGGTCTTTCAAGTGTACTACACTTGAGACGGCATTGAGCAGACATGTGTGAAAAATAAGAAAACGCTAATTCTGGTTTTGTGCTAGAGTGTGCTAGTGTCAGTTGGCTCTAGGAAGAGGCTAAACGCAGAAGTTAGCGTTCACTAAAGCTCTGCTCATGCAGAAAGCGGCCAAGACAAAAAAAATCTGTTATCATATGAAATATATTTAATATGTTTTTTATTCTAATAGCATCTTGCGGACCCCTCTGGCATAGCTCGCAGACCCCTGGGGGTCCGCGGACCATCTGTTGGGAACCACTGCTCTACAGAATTGCAGTCTCTTGCTTGTATGTATAACAATGTTCTTCTGAAATACTGCAGCCTAGAAATCAAATTTCAACGTTTTATTTCTCTTTCCTGTTTCCTTCGTTTTAATGGGTGCAGAATGGAAACACTTTTTTAAAATTTTTGTCTAGCTGAAGAGTGGGGAAAGTTTGAAATATTGAATACACAATATACTAGGATATGTTTCTGTTCTTCTTTAAGCAGACTTGATTCTTCGTGTTTCCTGAATGAGAAACCATTCAAATCAGTCAGTATACTTTCCTCGCCAGTGACAACAATCACGATTCACATCTGTCATCGGATATCTCTCCTTCTATTTTGCAGTACCATCTAACATTTGGTGATGAATCAGATGAAGACCCACAAAAATGAGCAAATGTTAATTAGAAGCAGTTAAAGCTAACTGATGGTAACGAAGTTCAGAGCTATTGTAGACAGTCAATGAAGGTGACATTACTGATGTGCACCCCTTTACAGAACAGAATTTAGAGGCAGAGGAGAAACACTTTGAAGGACAACCAGTATCATAAAAAATACATAAAAATTGAGAAAACAGGGATATAAATGTTTTCAAAATCTGATACTGGTGCAAAGAATCACACATTTCATCCAGAGAACTCCATGTTCCAGGAGCTTACATGAAAGACCCATGTTGAGACAACTGCAGAAGTAAATGTCATAAGAAGTTTGTCCGTGCACAAAGGCTGAACATTTCTTAAAGATATTACAAATTAGAGATGTATGAAAGAAAAAGAGGCTTTATTTGCAGTAATTCTGGCAAGATCTTTAAAAAGCTAGCACATGAGTGAACTCAAAAAGTAACTCCACTGTTATGTTCTACTTGCTATGAGGAACAGAATGAATCCAAGTCTGTAAGACCATGTTTCTGAATAAACTTGGAATTTGTTAAGGTGTTGGAGTTATAGTGATGAAGAAAAGAGCTTTGGAAAACACAACTGAAGCAGGCAGAAGGACCATCATCTAAGGAAATTGAGTTCACCAGAAATCTGAAATGGTGTGAGGAATCAAGTTGTGAGTTTTTCAGTGGCTCAGTCTTACTACGTTCACTCTGGAAAAAGAAAATAAAATTCCTAAGATTGTCACTTAACATCACACTCACGTGCTCCCTTTACAAATTTGTGCATACAGACCATATTTACAGGAAGACAGTTCAGAGGATTATAGTCTCTGTTTTTATCATCACAAAAAAAGATAAGTGATGTCTATACATGCCTTAGAGTACCGCTGGAGTCAATAAAGGATCACCGACACCTAATTATAATGCTCATCTTTTAGAAACAGACAGGAGATGAAACAAGAGATGGAATGAGCCCAAAACTTATATAGGACTTTTGTAAACTGCAACTTCTGTTTCCAGCAGGTTCTGTTGAGAACAACTGATCCCATCAAAAGTGCTTTGTTTTATAAGCAGCGACTGATTTTTGTTTTTAATTTTACAGACAATAAGATAAAGACAAAACAAAAAGCCTGTTTCACATGCTCGGAAATACAAGGAAAACGTGGAAGATGTGAGATAGCGAGATTTGTATGAATGTTGAAGTCTCTATCTGCAACGGGAAAGCTCATTTTAGCGATTGTTGTGCAGGACAGAATCCAAACAAATTTGTTGCAGCAATGTGCTCGTCCGCTCTTCAGGAAATATCTAACCTAGAATTAATCAAACACTGGAAAATCTAATCTATAATTCCTTGATTTGAAAGTCATGTTTATTCATCACAGTGAAATGGAATGTACCTCATTGCATTTGGCAGTCACTACAGAATTTTAAAAAAGTTGGTAAAAAGTGGACTGGCCTGCTGACTGGAATACTATTGATGAATATGCGAGAAGAAGGGGGTGACAAACCTTATATTGTTCGTGAAACAACCCGTGAGAAGATTATCAATTGACAGTATCATATGATTCGCTATGTTGCTGTTGTGAAAGAAGATGTGAACAAGAAACCAGTCAGGTGGCTAAGACCGAGGGAGGTGGTGCAGTGGTTAGCACACTGGACTCGCAATTGGGAGAACGACGGTGCAGACCAGTATTTGAGAACAGAGATTAAGGTTTTCCGTGACTTCCCTAAATCGCTCCAAGCAAAAGCTGGGGTGTTCCATTTCAAACGGCACGGCCGATTTCCTTCCCCATCCTTAACACAGTCCGAGCTTGTGCACTGTCTCTAATGACCTTGATGTCGATGGGACGTTAAATCTAATCTTCCTTCCTTCTTCGGATGGGAATGTCGTAAATCAGCGTCCATTTGTTACGCGATTTAAAGAAAACTTTGAAGAAGAGTTTAGAGCTCATAACTGTAATAAGAAAACAAGAAAAATCAACAAGTTCTCACTGTCAAGCACTTTGTGCATGCCCGTCCTGCCTGTAACAAAGGAAAGTTACGACGATGTGATGTCCCTGTTCAGAATAGTGCTTCCCATACAGTACAATGAAGATTTAAAATTCCAAAAACTTTCAAACGCATTCCTTCAATAACAACTATTTTACGTTATCTCGTTGTTGTACTAAAATAGAGATAAGGGTTTACCAAAGGGATAGAATATCCTATGGAATTTAATTTTCGCATTTTATCTTTCCCTTTCTACCATACTGCTTGTCTCATAGCCCACGGCATAGAGCTTCGGCTTGGTGTAAGTTCTTTGGTTTAGCTGGTGTCAGTGTAGCAACCTTGTCAGTGTGTATCCAGCTGCAACCTCGTGATTTTGCGGAAATTTGTGTGTGACATTCTCGTGGTAATTTATAAGCGTTTGTAAATTGCAAACAAGAATAAGTGAAAAAATTGTTTCGGAAGTAAATTAACACGGTATTTCATTTATATTACAATAACAGCTGAGTTGTTGACGGCGTGTGAATGTTGTAATTTTTCAGGTTATGTTGATAACAGCCAAATGCCTGATTCATTAGTGGTTGCTATTTTTGGCCTGTCCGGTAAAGTCGCTACGTGTATTTTCATAAAATAAACGGTTGAGATTATGACGTGTTGTCAGGAGCAGTTTGCCTATGCAGGGATTTCCATCATGTATTTCGTGACTGACGGGAAAAGGCGGACAGTGAAGTTCAAACATTCGCTATGTTATTGCGGTTATTTTAAGTGTAATAATTTTCGTGATGATAATTTCTGTGATCTGATGTAGACATAGAGCGGCGCCAGATTGTAGTGCTAACGTAAGCATTTTTTTAATTCGTGGTTTGAGCAAGTTCGCATGAAAGGAAATGATGTAATTATGTTGAATTTTGTTAGTCTTCACTGTGCTTTGACTATTCGTGTCGTTATATTCGTCTAATCATATGTAAATACCAGTTTGTTGGAATGTGTAGGTTTTAATGGACTTCTGTATAAGAATACTTTAATTTAGGAACTGGCGAAATAAGAGGTACATAAAGCATTGCATGTTATCAGAACTCAATAGATCACTCATCATAGTTACAGTTAGTAGGAAGTAGTTTCAGTAAACCAGTTTCGTAAGAAAAAAAAAC
Source organism: Schistocerca serialis cubense (assembly GCF_023864345.2). Taxonomy (NCBI): domain Eukaryota; kingdom Metazoa; phylum Arthropoda; class Insecta; order Orthoptera; family Acrididae; genus Schistocerca; species Schistocerca serialis. The sequence continues at coordinate 48,308,776 of NC_064648.1, forward strand.
TCACCAGTGTTTAATCTTGATGGTAATCAAGAATGAGAGTTTCCGCATTGCAGTGTGCAATCTACGTTACATTTTTATGGTTTTCCTTAAAAGCAGGTTAAGATTCCAAAATGATGATGCTTATGGTAAATTGATTATACAACGGTGAATGAATACAGATGGAGAAAGTTTCAGTAATACCTATGTTGAATATGCATATTCATTGATAAACAAACAATCTGTATGTCCAGATTTTCATCATGTCCCTATTGGACTGAAATTAACACAACAAACAAAGTGTAGAATGAAATATTTGGTGTTATCCAGTATTTTCTCTTCGATCTATTGACTGCTTGGATTGTTTGTAATGTGCATGCACAAGAAAATACACATCTTCCAAAATTGCCACATAGGACATATCTATAAGCCAGTGTTACAAAGAAGCAGTAGCAACTGTAAATACTCCATTTCCAGTGCATGTTATTTTATGATTGTTCTCACCCAGTAGATGAGTGAAAATACTGCCTTTGAGCAATACCTCATGGTAAAAATGGAAACAGAGTGCACCTATTCTTATCTGATTGCTTTTCTTTTTCAGATTGTAGAACTGAAGCCATGGACCAGGACCCAACTATGTGGATAAAAAAAGAGGAAACAGATGAAGTAAAAACTGAGTTACACTCCCTGGTGAGTAGCTTACTCGTATTTCTTAACTGTGTTTCATTAATTTGTGTGTATAGTGTGTGAATACATACAATTCATGTCATATTGCTGGAAACATGAGTATTTGTGTTTACTAAAAAACTGATGAACATTCAGTCTTAAATATGACATGTTGCACAGTTTGAAATCAGCCTTGTATTAAACCTCAGATAGAATTGAGCAAGAGTTTCAATTTAATGTTCAGTAAACATGGAAAACCTTAATGCACAATCCAGTTACACTGATAAGGTGGTTGCCATAAAGTGGGTATATTCTGCTCTGATACACTTCGTTTAAATGACAACCTTAATGTGCAGCTTAAGAATAACTGACTATAGTGAATGTTAAGTGCCATTACATCTATAGATGGTATGGCTGCAGTTAATGCATTATTGCAGTGTATTGTGGTGTGGAGTGAGAATTGTCATTTATTTATTGATGACGTACAATAAGTTAGGCCTAATTGTAAATAACTTTAAAGTGACATTTGCATGGTCACCAACCTGAGAAGTATGTTTTGTAGTCTATTAACATTGAATATTACTATTAACTTTGAATATGTGAACAAAGTGTAAGTAGAACTGTCAACACTAAAGTTAAATTTCAGACAAATATCACCTGGAAGTGTAAATTGGTACACAGCCGGTAGGTGCAGAATGAATTTGTATGTTGGCAGCAGTTTTGATGAAGCCGTGGGGTTACATATTAAATATTGATAGGTTTGTTCATAATGACTTTCTGCATTTGCTGCACATTGTTACACACATTGCTTGTGAAACTGGCAGATTGTTAGTTACTGCTGTCAATAATCTTACATATACATGTCACTTAAAATCTGATGTAGTGCAACTGTTCGTAGGGTATTTGGCTATCAGCAGGCAAACAAATTCACTTGGTCCCACTAATATTTTTATTCTGCCAACCAGAACTGAGGGTCCTGACACAATCACACAAACTACTTGTCAACTATCTGTGCTGAACAAGTCTGTTTCAACATCCATCTTGGGTGCAACTGCAGAAGTACTGTGATAGCATTAATGCAGCATTTGTATTTGAATATATGTGAGTGTTTTATTATAGTTCGTACAAACTATGTGAGGCAATTCATTTGATGAGAAGTATCAGTACAGTAGACCTAAACTATCACTGTGAGGAAATGATAAGAAAGTAAATTTACTAAATTTTATTAAATACAGTAAGAGTGGTTAGACCCAACATAGTTCAGGCTTTGGCTTTTACCCCCCACATAATGAGTGTTCGACATATAGAATGATATGTATGCACAACACACAGCATGTGAATGAAAAGCAATTTGAAGAATCATTCACCTTGGACCTGAACCACAGAACTATTCAAAGGCTACAAGGTTAAAATGGGGTTCTAGCCCCCCCTCGAAATATTGGTTGTGGTGACTGACCCATAGTGCAGCTCAAGGCCTAGCCTAGGTTGAAAGGTGGCAATGTGGGTGCGAGCTGACAAAGCCTAGAAATGTGAAAGTCAAATAAAGGATGTAGCAAATTGACTAGCAGCACAGCCTAATGTTTACTAAAAAATCCAAATGGTGCCTAGACTGTAACCTTTACCCACAATAAGTCTTCTCTTACAATGTGTGCTGAGTTAGTTGATGGACTGAACTTCCATATGATCTTAACAGATGCATGTAGACATTATCCCAATGGAAAGCCACCTTTGCCAAATTAATTAAAACTTAATTTTTGATTGTGTATAGTTTGGGCATGAGGACATGCTGGAAAGTATTGGCTCAAAATTTTTATTTGAAAATTATTGAAGCATTTTAATTAAAACAAACTTAACATTTAACATATTTATTCTTCGTGTTTGTATGTTTATATCAAACATAGTCACCCTGGCACTGAACCCTTTCTCTCAATGAGACACCAGGTTGTTGGTGTCATTACTGTAGAATGTTTGATTTTCTTGGTAGCTCCACAGCCTCACCTCTGCTCACAGCAATTCATCACTATTATCCTTGAAGGTGTTCTTTAGGTTTTGGAAACAGTTGAAAATTCATTGAATCAAGCCAGGACACTATGGTGGATGATCAATAATAATGAATCAAGGGTGTCACTTGCAGGTTGTGAATGGTCCGGCGTTGTCATGCTGAAGGAAAGGGTGCCCCATGTGTGTGTGAACTATTTGAATCAGTGCTCTGTTTTCTGAAGGTTTTCTCACATGTCGACATGGTTAAATAACACACCCATCTTACACACTGTAATTCAAAACTCTCCAGCGAGAGGGTCCTGCATATTCTCAGAAAAGTGGAAACATCAACAGAGTAATATGCATGACAAGTAATACTTTAACTGATATAAAGAACAGAATAAAAACTTTGGAGGCATTATTTTCTGATAGGCCCTTGTAATAAGTTGATGCATTTCACAATTGCCTCGAATGTTGCAGAATGGTTCCCTTGGCATTGCCCAGCCTCCATCTGGAAGTCATAATACTAAATCCATATACACATCAGCCGAAACATTATGACCACCGATTTGCTATCAATATAAACTCATCCAGGCAATAGCACCTAACCTTGTCTTCTAGTCAGACACGCACGGTGCATGGATTATCAATGAGCATGCTGATCGGGTGTAAAATAGGGACTGCGCACAATCTATCTTAGTCTGACCGAGAGCAGATTTTGATGGCTGGAAGGCTTGGCAGGAGCATTTTGGAAGCTGCACAGCTTGTTGGCTGTTTGAGGAGTGTTGTCGCAGTTGTCTTCAACACAGGGTGAAATAAAGGTTAAACCATGCCCAGACATTATGGGGTTGGGCAAGCACCTGTCATGACAGATGGTAGACATCATAGGTTGGGCAGACTGTTAAAACAAGACAGGCAGCAAACTATGGTGTAACTAACATCAGACTTTAATGCTTGGCAGAGTACAAGTGTGTCTGAATGCACAATGCTCAAAACACTCATAATGATGAGTCTGTTTAGCTGATGACCCACGAATGTGCCAGTGTTAATGCCATGACATCAACAACTTCAACTGAAATAGACAGGTAACTATTGGTGCTGGATTTGGCACAATGGCAGACCACTGCATGGTCCTGCCTTTGTGAGGGTACGGTTCCTTTACTCCTGTACTGGCAGGACCTCCATTATACTCCAGGAAAAGACCATGTGGGCACCCATGGGTTCACTGGAGCTCGTACAAGGCACTATGTTAGAAAAGGAGTATTGTGAACTGGTTGCAAACCACATCCACCTCTTACGTTGTCATTGCGATCTTCAGTCCTGAGACTGGTTTAATGCAGCTCTCCATGCTACTCTATCCTGTGCAAGCTTCTTCATCTCTGAGTAACTGCTGCAACCCACATCCTCCTGAATCTGTTTAGTGTATTCATGCCTTGGTCTCCCACTATGATTTTTACCCTCCGAACTTACCTTCAATACTAAATTGGTGATCCTTTGCAACCTCATTACATGTCCTCGCAACTGATCCCTTCTTCTAGTAAAGTTGTGCCACAAATTGCTCTCCTCCCCAATTCTATTCGGTACCTCCTCATTAATTACATGATCTACCCATCTGATCTTCAGCGTTCTTCTGTAGCACCATGTTTCGGAAGCTTCTCTTCTTGTCTAAACACTTTATTATCCATGTTTCAATTCCATACATGGATACACTCCATACAAATACTTTCTGAAAAGACTTCCTGACCCATACGTTTATACTCCATGTTAATAGATATCTCTTGGACAGAAAGGCTTCTCTTGGCATTGCCAATCTACATTTTATATCCTCTCCGCTACGACCATCATCAGTTATTTTGCCCCCCATCCACTACTTTTAAGTGTCTCGTTTCCTAATCTAATTCCGTAAGCATCATCTGATTTAATTTGACTACGTTCCATCATCCTCACTTAGCTTTAGTTGATGTTCATCTTATATCCTCCTTCCAAGACACCGTCCATTATGTTCAAGTGCTCTTGCAGGTCCTTTGCTGACTGACAGAATTACGTCCTCCGCAAACCTCGAAGTTTTTATTTCTTCCCCTTGGATTTTAATTCCTACTTCAAATTTTTCTTTTGTTTCCTTTACTGCTTGCTCAAGATACAGATTAAACAACATCAGGGATAGGCTACAACCCTGTCTCACTCCCTTCCCAACCACTGCTACCCTTACATGCCCCTCGACTCTGCCATACAAATTATAAATAGCATTCTGCTCCCTGCATTCAATGAGTGCCACCTTTGGAATTTGGAAGACAGTATTCCATTCAATATTGTCAAAAGCTTTTTCTAAGTCTACAAATGCTGAAAATGTAAGTAAATATTGCCTCAAGTTTTCCGAAATTTCTATGAAATCCAAACTTATCTTCCCCGAGGTCTGCATCTACTGGTTTTTTCATTTGTCTGCAAAGAATTCGTGTTAGTGTTTTGCACCTGTGACTTATTAAACTGATAGTTTGGTAATTTTCGGACCTGTCAGCATCTGTGCCCTTTGGGATTGGAATTATTATATTCTTCTTGAAGTCTGATGGTATTTCGCGTGTCTCCTACATCTTGCTCACCAGATGGTAGAGTTTTGTCAAGGCTGGCTCTCCCAAGGCTATCAGTAGTTCTAATGGATGCTGTCTACTCCCAGGGCCTTGTTTCAATTTAGGTCTTTTAGTGCTCTGTCAAACTCATCACGCAGGATCATATTTCCCATTTCATCCTCATCTACGTCCTCTTCCATTTCTATAATATTGCCTATAAGTACATTGTCCTTGTAGAGACCTTCTATATACTCCTTTCAGCTTTTTGCCTTCCCTTCTTTGCTTGGAACTGGTTTTCCACCTGAGCTCTTGATACTCTTACGTGGTTCTCTTTTCTCCAAAGGTCTCTTCAATTTTCCTGTAGGCAGTATCTATTTTGCCCCTAGTCATATGGACTCCACATCCTTAAATTTGCTCTGTACCCATCCCTGTTTTGCCATTTTGCATTTCCTGTCGATATCATTTTTGAGATGTTCATATTCCTTTCTGGCTGCTTCATTTACTGCATTTTTATATTTTCCCCTTTCATCAATTAAATTCCATCTCTCTTCTGTTACCCAAGGATTTCTACTAGCCCTCGTCTTTTACCTACTTGATCGTCTGCTGCCTTCACTATTTCATCTCTCAAAGCTACCCTTTCCTCTTCTACTGTATCTCTTTCCCATATTCCTGTCAATGGTGTCCTAATGCCCTCTGAAACTCTGCACAGCCTCTGATTCTTTTAGTTTATCCAGATCCCATCTCCTAAAATTCCTACCATTTTGCAGTTCCTTCAGTTTCAATATACAGTTCACAACCAATGAATTGCGGTCAGAGTCCACATCTGCCCCTGGAAATGTCTTACAGTTTAAAACCTGATTCCTAAATCTCTGTCTTACCAATGCATAATCTATCTAAAACCTTCCAGTGTCTCAAGACCTCTTCCATGTGTTCAACCTTCTGTCATGATTCTTTAACGAAGTGTTAGCTACACTATGTGATCAAAAGTATCTGGACCCCAGGCTGAAAATGACTTAAAATTTCGTGGTGCCCTCCATCGGTAATGCTGGAATTCAATATGATGTTCGTCCACCCTTTGCATTGATGACAGTGTCTACGTTTGTGGGCATATGTTCAGTCAGGTGCTGGAATGTTTCTTGGGTAATGGCAGCCAATTTTTCACAGAATGCTGCACTGAGAAGAGGTATCAATGTTGGTCAGTGAGGCTTGGCACAACATCGGCATTCCAAAACTTCCCAAGGATGTCGTATAGGATTCGGGTCAGGACTCCATGAAGGCCACTTCATTACAGGAATGTTATTGTCATGTAACGACTCCACCACAGGCCGTGCATCATGAATAGGTGATCGATTGTGTTGAAAGGTGCAATTGCTGTCCCCAAATTGCTCTTCAACAGTTGGAAGCAAGAAGGTGCTTAAAACATCAATGTAGGCGTTGTGCTGTGATAGTGCCGCACAAAACAATAGGCGGTGCAAGCCCCTCCATGAAAAACACGAAACCAAGTTAGGCTAAGTTTCCTTTAATTTACATCTATGGTCACAAATGTTTTGTTAACAGATTACCGGTTTCGGTCTATAATGACCATCATCAGATCTGCAGCACAAAATGGGAAAAACATAAATACTCGCAGATTGTCTACAGCTTAAAAAACAATAAAAAGACCATAATGAAAAGTACTACTGACATATTTCTGCATTTTAAATATGAAGAGGCATACCTGTTTCATAAAAACAAAGTCCTAATGTACTGCAGCCATAGTGACATCGTCAAATGTTAAATGTGGAATCAGCACCAGCATCATCAAATACATACAAATAACATCACATGCACGAGTCATGTTGTCAGTAGTGCTACTGTTTAAAACAAGCTGCTGTACAGTAGCCACAAGATGTTTGTGTTGTAAGGTCACCAGATGTCACTAATGTCGGCATACAGTAGTTTTCAATAATTAATTGAAACAGCAGAAATAAAGAGGGAAGTCTGTAATAAGCTTATAATGTATAAAAGGCATTACAGTAATAAAAAGCAGTAAAAAAATGACATAAGTAATATTGTTAAAAAGAGGAAGAGTTAAGGAACAGTGGTTGACATGTGCTCAAGTGCCAATATTCTAGATAATGACGTTAATATTGAACACCAGTGAGAGTGCACCTGGTAATATTAAACAACCATAAAACAAATTGCTAAAGGAGCCACAAATGAAAGTAAACATAGTGCTGCACATAATTAGTGCCCTCTGTTAGCGCTAACGCCAGTATTCCGCACAGGTGGGAACTGGTTGGAGGAACATGATCGGCAGAGGGCCCTTCGTACCCTATGGCACTCCGTTGCAAGAAAATAATGATAAAATTCTGTAACAGTGGATGATCCACACTATCTGATTAATGCAGGCTATGAAATGAATAGGGAAGGAACAAGAAGATACTAGAGTCATGCGTAAAACATATGAAAACTAAGTAAATATGTGATGCACTCAATACTAGGTGAACTTATCAACACACCATATGTAACAGAGGCGTGCAGTGGTTAGAGTAAAACATTGTCAAGTAAAGCAAAGTAGGCACTGGGCACAATCATTTTGCCAGTTAAGCAGTTTAGTTGGTTCTGTTTTTTGCTTTATAAATTTCAAGCTCCTCTAACAAATTGAGTAGCTGCTCGACCATGAAATCCAAGTTTTCTCACCACTTGCCTGTCATAGTACTTGCAGTTGATCCTGATGCAGTGTGCAATGCCTGTCCATTGGTCTGGATAGATGTCTGCCTATTACACATTACAACCCTCTTTAAGTGTCGACAGTATCGGTCAGTCGACAGACGAGATCGCCCTATTTGCTTTTGTGCTGTACATGTCCCTCCATGTTTCAACATCACTATCACATTGGAAACAGTGGACCAAGGGATGTTTAGGAGTGTGTAAATCTCACATACAGATGTATTACACAAGTGACACCCTATCACATGACCACATTCGAAGTCCATGAGTTACGCGGAGCACCCCATTCTGCTCTTTCATGACTACATAGGTCGCTGATGTGGAGTACCTTGCAGTAGGTGGCAGCACAATGCATCTATATGAGAAACTAATGTTTTTTGGGGTGTGTGGATACTTTCGAGCACAGTGTATGATGAAGTTATGTTCTGTGCAAAATTCTATCAGACGGCTTCCTCTTTCATTCCTTACCCACATTCCATATTCACCTACTACTTTTCCTTCTATTTTCCAACTATTGAATTCCACTCCCCCATGACTATTAAATTTTTGTCTCCCTTCACTATCTAAATAATTTTGTTTATCTCATCATACATTCCTTCTATTGTTTCATTATCCATGGAACTAGTTGGCATATAAATTTGTACTACTGTGGTAGGCATGGGCTTCATGTTCATCTTGACTACAATAATGCATTCGCTATGCTGTTTGTAGTAGCTTACCCACACTCCTTTTCTTTTATCCATTATTAAACCTACACCTCCATCACCCCTATTTCATTTTTATTTATAATTCTGTATTTATTTGACGAGAAGTCTTGTTCCTCATGCCGTTGAACTTCACTAATTCCCACTATATCTAGCTTTAACCTATCCATTTCCCTTTTTAAATTTTCTAACCTACCTGCCGAATTAAGAGATCTGACATTCCATGCACCAATCTGTAGAATGCCAGTTTTCTTTCTCCTGATAACAACTTGGTCCCGAGTTATCACCACCTGGAGATTTGAATGGGGGACTATTTTACCTCCAGAATATTTTACCCAAGAGGACGCCTTCACCATTTAATCACAAAGCTGTAGTTTCCCCTTGCTTTCACCTGCTTGCACTATCAGCACTGCAACACCATTCTGGTTAATGTTACAAGGCCAAATTAATCATTCATCCTGAAAGTTGCCCCTGCAACTACTGAAAAGGCTGCTGCCCATCCTTCAGCAACCACATGTTTGTCTGGCCTCCCAGCAGATACTCGTCCGTTGCAGTTTCACCTTTGTTACAGCTGTCTGTGTTGCTGAGCCACACAAGCCTCCCAACCAGTGACAAGATCCATGGTTCATGTTAGGTCCACCTCTTCATGATGATCATATTTTGCAATGGCAGTGGCATTTTTCATCAAAATTATGCACCATTTCACAAGGCCATGTGTGGTGGAATGGTTTGAGGAACACAGTGGTGAGTTCCAATTGATACGATGGTCACCCAATTTGCCAGCTCTGAACCTGATCGAACACATCTGGGATGTGATTTAACATAACGTGTGCCAACTACCTCAAATGATCTACCAAGGCCTAATTGCTTCCATGCCACAATGTCTTCCTGCTGTTATCTGTGCCAAAGGTGGACATACTAGCTTTTAGAGTGGTGATCATAACGTTGGGGCGGATCAGACTATGGCACTTACCATAATTGAAAGAAGATTGTTTTAGTGTAGTGATGGTGATAATGATAGTGGCACATAAAATTCGGCCAAACAGCACATGCCGCCCATGAGCCCTGCATGGCTCACCCTCCAGTCCAGCTTCAAGACACCGACTGCCTGTGAAATGCACTGCTTTTCCTTGCCACCCAGTGTGGCTCCACAACACCACTGGTGCCATGAGCTCCGAGCTGTGAGATGTGACATCTGGCTGGCACATGGGGCTGGAATTCAGAGACGGACCCCACCATATCTTAACATGCCCCGCCAAACCAAATTCCCCCTGCCCCGCCATTAAAAAGCCCTTTACATGTGACTCTCCTTCACCTGCGTAATAAGCACACGTGAGTCTTTACTTGTGCAGAAATTCAGAACCAGCTGGTTTGCCTGGCTCACCACCCTGGCAATCTCATAGGGTACAGAGAATTGAGGAGCCAGCTTGCTAGCGAACCTTAACTCCGCTTTTTGAGCAATATTAGGATTTTGGACTAACACTGTCCCCAACTTTTGCACTGAACTATTTAGTCCATGATTGTTGCATGGATAATTACCAGAATAGTCACCCTTCTGCTTGGAATGAGAAAAAAAAGAGAAGTTGTTCATAACAACTAATAGGTGCCTAACACCCACACATGTGGAAGTGGTCCTATATAATCAATAAAAAATTTATGCATCAGGTGTTTCTCATGTGTAGACTCTAAATGCCCCATGGGAGAATTCGGGTTGGGCTCAGCTCCCTTACAGCTCACACTCCCCCCACCAAATTCTGGATGTCCTTATACAGGGAAAACCAGGTGACATGTTGAACGATCTTCACCCCCACCAATCTCCAGTCTTTGTTATACAGGGAGGACCAGGCGATGTGTTGTCTGATCTTAACAGTTGTATAAATGCCCAAATGACTGCCTAAGAGGGTGTTATGGAAGTAATGAGCCAAAACCTAACTAAGAGGCTGAGTGTCAGTCTCTAAACAAAAGTCTCAGTGTTCAAAATAAAATCTGAATTTGTCAAGGGAAAACAGAACTGCCAAGGCTTCCTATTCAAACATAAAATATTTCATCTCCACAGGTGAAAGTTTTAAGGTGTGTAGGCTATAGAGCATCAGCTTGCCACAGACCCATCTCATTCTGTTCCTGCAGGAGGCCAGCTGCCACTTTCTGTTCCAGAAGAATTACAGGCGTCCATCTGCAAGAACAAGAGGAGCTCAAAGTTGGGTATGGCTAATATTAGTTGGTTAGTAAGCGCCACCTTAATGCCTTCAAAAGATTCCTGATGACTTTCATCTCATTTGAAATTTCTTGAATCGTTAAGGCATTTGCCGTGTCTATGAACAGTGCCACACCTTTCTTATTTCTAGGAACTGTAAATTTTCACAAATCACCAGTATACTCCTGGTCAATTCTAATACAATCAGTGGAACTAAGATGTCCCGAGAATGAAACCTATGTACCAGTGTGATTTTCGATGGTTTCACATCAAGTCCCACCTCCCTCTGGTAAACCAGGTCTGCAAAAAGTTGCAGCTGTCCAGACAGACTAGCACTACAAATAACAATGCCATATAGGTAATTATAGACACACTTGAAATCACCCAAAACACAATCTAGAAGGCAAGACAGAATGGCAGCTGCCACTGACAAACCAAAGGCCACCCTGTTAAAATCGTAGAGGTTCCAGTCTGTACAGAAGGCAGTACTATGCTTGGAATCCTCTGTTAGCATGATCTGATAATATGCCTGATTGAGATCCAGGACAGTAAAATACTGAGCCTCACTCAATGAAGAAAAAAAATTAGGTAGATTTGGAAGTGACAGATTCCAAAACTACCTTCTCATTAACTGCACGATAATCCACAACTGGATGAAACACTGCTCTGCTGCCCATAGGTATTGAGAATATGGGAGAAGCATAGGCTGAGGTTGAGGGCTCGATGACCCCATCGAACAATGTATTATTAATCAAAGCACATATACATTTCATCTTTGATAGAGAAAGTTGTAAAGATCGTACCTCTCTGGAATGTCATTTGTAAGGCGAATCTTGTACTGGATTTTATTGGTGATGTCCAGTCTGTTAGTTAACATCTGCACTAAACAATCAAGAACTTCCAGTACCTGCTTCACCTCTACTAGACCAAGGTGACTGAGCCCAAATGGCGAACGTTGCGGTAACGCTATGAATTCCAGTGGCAACCCGACAGGAGCACAACATGAGTTTTTCAGCTGGGTTAAATTTCAAATAAACAACCCTGCCTTGACAATCTAATGCCAACCCATTGCCACTTACAAAAACACACCCCAAAATTAAATTCACTGAAAGATTTTTAATTACTTCCTACTTCACAGGCCAACAAAATTTTCCAATACTCAGTTTTGACAACCAGAGGCAACATCTGCCCAGTGAAAGCTTGACATTTGGAGGATGGATGCAAACAAGGTAATTCACAGGTATGGCAGAACTCCAAATACCACAGATAATCTAGACGACAAACTGAACTACCATAGTTGAGGAGGGTGCACACTGGTTCCTAGTTAAGTTGTTCCCAAAGGTAAGGCAGTGGTTTTCATACCTCAGACTTGACACAGACACAGACACAGCACTCCGGTAGTAGAACACTACCATGCCTCTTCTATTCCTTGTGACACCAGCTGTTTGACTCTCCTTCCATGGAACTGGAAATTGCCATACAAGATGCCCCTCTTTGTTACACTGGAAACACATCCTATGCTTGTTCCTTCTGGGTGGTCCCCTTTTAAATTGCCTGGAATCTCGATCCCCATCTTGATAATGATGCTGAAACCCCCATCACTACTGGTGCACGAAACTCTGGCATCTGTAGCGGACACCAAAGCCTCTAATCCAGTAAAAGATGTGCATTTATGATCGAACGTATCGAACGTAAGCCATGTGGCTGCATTTTCTCTAATATATTATTGAGTATTTGTATCTCTGTGACTTGCCATTCCAAGGCTGGAATGGCCATACATATTCACCTATGTACATAGGAAAAGGTTCATTAGAAAACTGCACTTACCAAATGTTTATGCTTGAGCAGCCTCTTAATATGAGATAATTTCGACCCAATAATTGATTTCCAGGATTCCTCGATCCTGTACTTCTGTGTAAAATTCGACTGAAAACACAGCTTAACACATGGGGTACAACGAATGAACAACATTATTGGAGATAGCAAAAGCATCAGCATGAAACATAAATTAGACCATGATCCACAGAATGGATTTCACCTGTCTTAAATTCTAATTTTAAAGTTCTGTTATAGTTTGAAGCAGTAACATTATTTGGTAAGGTAATTTTCCAAATGAATTCCCCTCTGGTCCTTGAAGGTGTTTGTAGTATTGCTACTGCTTCCAGCAGTTATCTGTTGGTGGGAGAATCTTGCTCACTACCTATTGCACCTAATTTCTCTAAATCAAGGTGGCTGACACCACTTTGCAAGTCATCACCTGCCCCTGTAATTGCAGAGCTAATCTAACCTGCTCAGAATAGACTACGTCGTGAAATACCCCACAAGTGATTAGCCCAATGAATCAATTCTGTCTGAATTGCGCGTATTTGCTTATGGTTGCGCTGACTACTTTCTAAACACTCTACCTCCTGACACAAGGTTGTCATGGCCAGAGCTCAGTCAGGATGTGCAACACCTACCGCCCTGATGCAGTTCGTACTAATCACCAAGGGGTAGTCCACACTGGCATGCAGATGAGCCACAAGTTAGGCAACACTGCCCTTACATGGCAGCTGACACACTTTTAATTCGTAGATCAACTGTTGCTTCTTCAATAAGGACAAATTGGGACAGTCATTGGACCCCATGTTTAGCAGTGGATACCTACACACACACACACACACACCTCATTGTGAATGACAGTATGAGGATATGAAACTTCCTGGCAGATTGAAACTGTGTGCCCGACTGAGACTCGGACTCGGGACCTTTGCCTTTTGCGGGCAAGTGCTCTATCATCTGAGCTACCGAAGCACGACTCACGTCTGGTCTCACAGCTTTACTTCTGCCAGTATCTCATCTCCTACCTTCCAAACTTTACAGAAGCTCTCCTGCGAACCTTGCAGAACTAGCACTCCTGAAAGAAAGGATATTGCGGAGATATGGCTTAGCCACAGCCTGGGGAATGTTTCCAGACTGAGATTTTCACTCTGCAGTGGAGTGTGCGCTGATATGAAACTCCCGGCAGATTAAAACTGTGTGCCCGACCGAGACTCGAACTCAGGACCTTTGCCTTTCGCGGGCAAGTGCTCTACCATCTGAGCTACCAAAGCACGACTCATACCCGGTCTCACAGCTTTACTTCTGCCAGTATCTCGTCTCCACAATATCCTTTCTTTCAGGAGTGCTAGTTCTGCAAGGTTTGCAGGAGAGCTTCAGTAAAGTTTGGAAGGTAGGAGACGAGATACTGGCAGAAGTAAAGCTGTGAGACCAGGTGTGTGTCATGCTTCGGTAGCTCAGATGGTAGAGCACTTGCCCGCGAAAGGCAAAGGTCCCGAGTTCGACTCTCGGTCGGGCACACAGTTTTAATCTGCCAGGAAGTTTCATATCAGCGCACACTCCGCTGCAGAGTGATAATCTCATTCTGGAGTGTGAGAATACCTTGCCTCCTCCCCCCTTTCCTTCCAGGAAAATAACCATCCTCTGTTACCAACCAAACATCCAGCAGGAAAAGGGAAATTAAGTGGGAGGAGGACTGGAGAGACTGGAGTTCACATGAGTCACCATTGTTCATTGAAACATATTTATTTAAGAAAAATAACTAAAATCAGATGCATTAGCAGGGTTACAAACAACACTCTGAACTTTTCGAGTTTAAGACATTACACACCTTAGTTACGTGACAGTGAAAGACAAAAGCTGTGGCTGGCTTCAGTTCTTAGATTTTAGATTCAAAATTTCCACCTTCACAAACTGCAACTGAGAAAATGCTTCAACAAATGAACAAATAACTATTTGGAAACAGATGGCTCTTTAAGACAACAGAGAAGCCTAATTCATCTCAGAGGTAAAAACTGAATAGCTATACAGGAAGACAGAGCAGTTTATAGCTGCCTCAGGACCACTAGAAAAAGGAAATTCTTAAAATACCTAGATAATTTGAAAAAGTAAACAAGTGCACTGATTTCTGGAGCTGCCTTCAGGCTGACAGAACAATTGTCCTTAAATCTTACCCCAATGAGCAGGTAAGTAATTAATAATAGAATGAGTTCACAGATTGATATAAATGGCTTCAGGCACAGTGAAAATTCTATTAAGGTATACCACAGAAAATGTGTAAGTGACATAGTAAGTGAATGTGCATGCATAGCAGTTCAGAACACCATTTAAAAAGGAGAACCAGTAATTAGTACCCTGAACCAACTTGTAGAAATAAGTAAGTAAAAGGTGGGGAAAGGTCACCCCATGACAACTTTAAAATATCAAACAGTTGAACAATTAAATCTAGTAAGCAGTAACTAGCCGTGAGGCAGAATAAATTTCCTTCACTCTCCATCTCACAAATGGCTAGTGAACGAACACAAAAAATCCTTCAGAGCTCAGTAACACTTGATAGTTTTACGCACTTTTGCTTTTTCCAGCCCGTGAACCTCAACCTTTCACAAGGCTGGACATCTGAATATGACATGTGATTGACATAGAGCCAATCAGCATGTGGCCATCCTAATAGGGCTCGACACAGTGTACAAGAAGAGCACTCGACCCAACAAACCCCCAAACACCAAAATTTACAAAATGCTAATACAAATTTCAAACAATAATTTACATAACTTCAGTGAAAGCGGTCCAAGGGTAGCTGGCAGTGGTGCATTCCATGAAGCTGATGTACTGAGTCAATTTAAACACCCACAATATGATGAGCACACACTGAGTGAAAGTCCAAGACAAAGTGTACCAAACTGTACAAAATTGGACCATACTAAGGGAGCACCTAAATTCCACTGTCATTCACACTTAATACAGCCACATGACCACAGTAGTTGTGTAGATCAGTGGACTCTTCAAAAACTTGGTCTAAGGCTAAGCATGGTCACACTTAAAATAGTGTTCAGGATTACCAAATCATCGAATCCACTGCTGAACGAGGGGAATTGAACAACACCCCTTGTGGGTCTGGGGCTTAGAATAGGCCTGAGGTATTACTGCCTGTTGTAAGAGGCAACTAAAAGGAGCCTCACACATTTTTGCATTTATGCAATCATCCCCTGTAAGGTTTGCCCACTATTTTTAAAAATTTTTTTGAAGAGTGAGCCAATTGGGGAAGGGCGTCTTACATGATGCATCATGTGCTGAGACCTATCGCATCCTTCGTCGACATGGATCTGCTCTTCTGCTCATTCTCCAACTGTTGAGCGATGTCACCCTCCTGGGTGCATATTTTTTTAATCAAATGTGCAGAATCGTTCTCTACACTGACGATGATAATGGACTTGTTTGCTTGGTTGCACGTGATACCCAGCACGGTAGCCAGTCCGTTGTGGTGGGGCCACCATGTACCTTGTTGGTTGTAGTCCCCTGACCACACAGGGATTGCTCTGCTGATGCCTGCGTTGCTAACTCCCTATGTATGCCGAGGAGTAGATGCCCATCACCCTGGGGCATTGGGACTCCTGGCAATGGCCATCCAGCCTGGTGGCCTTTACTGCGGCTGGGTGGCACCTGTGGGGAGGGCCCCTGGTAGGAGTGGGTGGCATCAGGGCAGATGACACGCAATGAAGTGTAGTACATCATCTCTTGTTGGTGGTCAAACACCAGAACTCTCTAACCGTTTATGGGCTCAATTCATCACAACCCCAAATCATTCCCCTCCATGGCCACATCATGGGAGGAACATCAGGCTAAGGATGGCAGTGGCTCTTATTCACCCTGGTACCTTGTGTGCTCAAGAGCTGATGGGGAATCTTACATAATGACAAAGCCTCAGTTTCTTGTTGAGCATTTAGAGGACAAGTTTGGGGAGGTGGGAGGCTTGTCCAAAATGAGATCTGGGTCAGTCTTGATCAAAACAGCATTGTCTGCCTAGTCACGGGCGTTTCTGGTTTATGACAAGCTGGGGATGTTTCTGTAACCATCACGCCCCATAAGACCTTAAATATTGTCCAGGGTATCATATTTCAGAGACCTTCTTTTTCAGTCTGACAATGAGCTTCGTGCCAATTTAGTGGCGAGGTGTACATTTCATTCAACGTGTCCACCAGGTTTCGAGGGATAATCAGGTGCCCATTGGTGCCTTAATCTTAGCCTTTGTGGGTGATACATTACCCAAGAAGGTCAAAGTGATGGTATATTGCTGTGATATAAAGCCCTATATCCACCCCCCAATGCAGTGCTTTAAATGCTGGAAGTTTGGCTTCCTGCTGTACTTCCAGCCTCACATGTTGGGATTGCAGACGCCCGTCACACCCCAATACTCCATGTGCCCCGCCTCCAATCTGTGTCAACTGCGGAGAGCACCATTCACCTTGTTCACCTGACTGCAGGATTCTCCTGGCTTATACCGAGGCCAAGAGGAAATTTGAATGCCTACATCCTGTACAGACGACATCGTCTTACGCCGCCGCTACAACCATTCTAGCCTCATCAGCTCTGCCAACTCTAGTCGCTTGTCAGTCGGAAGGCTACACCTGCCCCCCTTGATGGTGGGGTGCACTACCCTCCCTGTTGCTTCTTCACCACCTACTTCAGGAGAAATACCCCCAACTGTCAGGGTATCAATCCCCACTTCTGCACTGGGGAAGCGTAAGTCTTCTTTGGCTCCTCTTGCCAGGAAGGGGTCCCTTGGCTCACTCCCTTCTCAGGTTTCTGCTAGTGGGAACGATGACACCCGCCAGTGGCTGAAGAGACGAAAAGCAGCTGGTCATAGGTCTTCACGCTCATCCTCAGTCTTGGAGACTGAATCAGCGAAGTCCTCCCAGCCAGGGAAACACAGAGCAGTGAGAGGAATCCGAAAAGAAGTTTCCAAGACCAAGGGAATTGTGGTGGCACCCTTTCCACCACTATGTACAATCTCTGCATCTGCGGATTAGGTGGGGATTGTGGCATCTGCTGAGCACCCAGATCTCTCCAGACCTTCAGACACAATGGACATAGATTGCTTAGGCAATGAGTCGGTGGCAGCAGGTGACCCTGAGGTGTAAACTGCCTCATTGAATGTTCCATACCTCCTCAGCCTCACGATGTCATCCTCCATTGGAATTGCGGCAGTTTCTTCCACCGCCTGGCGCAGCTACACTCTGTTAAGCTTAACACCTGGTTTCTGCATTGTCCTCCAGAAAACCTGGTTCCCGGCAATGTGGATCCCTGTCCTCCGCGGCTGTAAGGGATATTACAGGAACCATATTGACTATAATCGAGTGTCAGGTGGAGTTTGCATTTATGTCCTTAACTCGGTCTGTAGTGAACATGTGCCCCTTCAAACCCCTCTAGAAGCTGTGGCTGTCAGAATAAGGGCGCTGCAGGAAATAACTGTCTGCAATGTATATCTTCCTCCAGACTGTGCAGTACCCCTGAATGTATTAGCCGCACTGATTGATCAACTTCCTAAACCTTCTGTACGACTGGGAGATTTTAATGCCCATAACCCCTTATGGGGTGGTACCATGCTTACTGGCTGAGGCATAGATGTCGAAACTTTACTGTCGCAATTCGACCTCTGCCTCTCAAATACTGGGGCCACCACACGTATCAGTGTGCCTCATGGTACTTACTCGGCCATTGATTTATCATTTTGCAGCCCAGGACTTCTCCCATCTATCCACTGGAGAGCACATGATGAACTGTGTGGTAGTGACCAATTGCCCATCTTCCTGTCACTGCCCCAGTGTCAGGCTCTGGTGTGATAGTGTCTTTCAATCACAATAGCAGGAGAGCACCATCATTCCGGTCCTCAAAACCAGTAAAAACCCGCTTGATGTGGATAGCTATCGGCCCATCAGCCTCACCAACATTCTTCATAAGCTGCTGGTACGTATGGTATGTCGAAGGTTGGCTTGGGTCGGGTCCTGGAGTCAAGTGGCTTGTTGGCTCCATGTCAGGACAGCTTCCGCCAGGGTCACTCTACCACCGATAATCTTGTGTCTGCCATCCGAACAGCCTTTTCCAGATGGCAACACTTGATTGCTCTCTTTTTTGACAACGCTTGATTGCTATCTTTTTTGACTTACGTAAAGCATATGACACGACTTGGCGACATCATATCCTTGCCACATTGTATGAGTGGGGTTTCCCGACACCACTCCTGATTTCTATCCAAAACTTCCTGTCGCTCCGTATGTTCCGTGTCCAAGTTAGTGACTCCCATAGCTCCATCCATATCCAGGAGAAGGGAGTCCCGCAGGGCTTTTTATTGAGTGTATCTCTATTTTTAGTGGCCGTTAAGTCTACCCGTGGTCTAGGGGTAGCGTCTTTGATTCATAATCAAAAACGTCTTCGGTCCCAGATTCGATCCCCACCACTGCCTAAATTTTGATAAATAATCAGCATTGGCGGCTGAAGACTTCCGGCATAAGAAGTCAGCCTCATTCTGCCAACGGCCTTGTCAAAGCGGGCGGAGGAGCGGATAGCCTAAAGGTAGAAGAATCAGCAATGATCAACGACATGAGGATGCAGAAGGCAATGGAAACCACTGCATTAAAGACACGTAACGTGTATTCACAGGACATGTGGCCTGTAATTGAAGCGTCATGATGATCTCTCCATTGTCAAAAGATTCCGGAATAGTCCCCCATTCGGATCTCTGGGAGGGAACTGCCATGGGGGAGGTTACGAAAGGATAACGTTCTACGAGTCAGGGCGTGGAATGTCAGAAGCTTGAATGTGGTAGGGAAACTAGAAAATCTGAAAAGGGAAATGCAAAGGCTCATTCTAGATAAAGTAGGGGTCAGTGAAGTGGAAGGAAGACAAGGATTTCTGGTCAGATGAGTATCGGGTAATATCAACAGCAGCAGAAAATGGTGTAACAGGTTTAGGATTCGTTATGAATAGGAAGGTAGGGCAGAGGGTGTGTTACTGTGAACAGTTCAGTGACCGGGTTGTTCTAATCAGAATCGACAGCAGACCAACACCGACAACGATAGTTCAGGTGTACATGCCAACGTCGCAAACTGAAGATGAACAGATAGAGAAAGTGTAAGAGGATATTGAAAGGGTAATGCAGTATGTAAAGGGGGACGAAAATCTAATAGTCATGGGCGACTGGAATGCAGTTGTAGGGGAAGGAGTAGAAGAAAAGGTTACAGGAGAATATGGGCTTGGGACGAGGAATGAAAGAGGAGAAAGACCAATTGAGTTCTGTAACAAGTTTCAGCTAGTAATAGCGAATACCCTGTTCAAGAATCACAAGAGGAGGAGGTATACTTGGAAAAGGCCGGGAGATACGGGAAGATTTCAATTAGATTACATCATGGTCAGACAGAGATTCCGAAATCAGATACTGGATTGTAAGGCATACCCAGGAGCAGATATAGACTCAGATCACAATATAGTAGTGATGAAGAGTAGGTTGAAGTTCAAGACATTAGTCAGGAAGAATCAATGCGCAAAGAAGTGGGATACGGAAGTACTAAGGAATGACGAGATACGTTTGAAGTTCTCTAACGCTATAGATACAGCAGTAAGTAATAGCGCAGTAGGCAGTACAGTTGAAGAGGAATGGACATCTCTAAAAAGGGCCATCACAGAAGTTGGGAAGGAAAACATAGGTACAAAGAAGGTAGCTGTGAAGAAACCATGGGTAACAGAAGAAATACTTCAGTTGATTGATGAAAGGAGGAAGTACAAACATTTTCTGGGAAAATCAGGAATACAGAAATGCAAGTCGCTGAGGAATGAAATAAATAGGAAGTGCAGGGAAGCTAAGACGAAATGGCTGCAGGAAAAATGTAAAGACATCGAAAAAGATATTATTGTCGCAAGGACAGACTCAGCATACAGGAAAGTCAAAACAACCTTTGGTGACATTAAAAGCAACGGTGGTAACATTAAGAGTGCAACGGGAATTCCACTGTTAAATGCAGAGGAGAGAGCAGATAGGTGGAAAGAATACATTGAAAGCCTCTATGAGGGTGAAGACTTGTCTGATGTGATAGAAGAAGAAACAGGAGTCGATTTAGAAGAGATAGGGGATCCAGTATTAGAATCGGAATTTAAAAGAGCTTTGGAGGACTTACGGTCAAATAAGGCAGAAGGGACAGATAACATTCCATCAGAATTTCTAAAATCATTGGGGAAGTGGCAACAAAACGACTATTCACGTTGGTGTGTAGAATATATGAGTCTTGCGATATACCATCTGACTCTCGAAAAAGCATCATCCACACAATTCCGAAGACGGCAAGAGCTGACAAGTGTGAGAATTATCGCACAATCAGCTTAACACCTCATGCATCGAAGCTGCTTACAAGAATAATATACAGAAGAATGGAAAAGAAAATTGAGAATGCGCTAGGTGACGATCAGTTTGGCTTTAGGAAAAGTAAAGGGACGAGAGAGGCAATTCTGACGTTATGGCTAATAATGGAAGCAAGGCTAAAGAAAAATCAAGACAATTTCATATGATTTGTCAACCTAGAAAAAGCGTTCGACAATATAAAATGGTGCAAGCTGTTCGAGATTCTGAAAAAAAGTAGAGGTAAGCTATAGGGAGAGACGGGTCATATACAATATGTACAACAACCAAGAGGGAATAATAAGAGTGGACGATCAAGAACGAAGTGCTCGTATTAAGAAGGGTGTAAGATAAGGCTGTAGCCTTTCACCCCTACTCCTCAATCTGTCCATCGAGGAAGCAATGATGGAAATAAAAGAAAGGTTCAGGAGCGGAATTAAAATACAAGGTGAAAGGATATCAATGATATGATTCGCTGATGACATAGCTATCCTGAGTGAAAGTGAAGAAGAATTAAATGATCTGCTGAACGGAATGAACAGTCTAATGAGTACACAGTATGGTTTGAGAGTAAATCGGAGAAAGACGAAGGTAATGAGAAGTAGTAGAAATGAGAACAACGAGAAACTTAACATCAGGATTGATGGTCACGAAGTCAATGAAGTTAAGGAATTCTGCTACCTAGGCAGTAAAATAACCAATGACGGACGGAGCAAGGAGGACATCAAAAGCAGCCTCGCTATGGCAAAAAAGGCATTTCTGGCCAAGAGAAGTCTACTAATATCAAATACCGGCCTTAATTTGAGGAAGAAATTTCTGAGGATGTACGTCTGGAGTACAGCATTGTATGGTAGTGAAACATGGACTGTGGGAAAACCGGAACAGAAGAGAATAGAAGCATTTGAGATGTGGTGCTGTAGACGAATATTGAAAATTAGGTGGACTGATAAGGTAAGGAATGAGGAGGTTCTACGCAGAATTGGAGAGGAAAAGAATGTGGAAAACACTGATAAGGAAAAGGGACAGGATGATAGGACATCTGCTAAGACATGAGGGAATGACTTCCATGGTACTATAGGGAGCTGTAGAGGGCAAAAACTGTAGAGGAAGACAGAGATTGGAATATGCCAAGCAAATAATTGAGGACGTAGGTTGCAAGTGCTACTCTGAGATGAAGAGGTTAGCACAGGAAAGGAATTTGTGATGGGCCGCATCAAACCAGTCAGTAGACTGATGACAAAAAAAAAATAAAAAGTCTAGCAGCAGTTGTTGGGCCCTCGGTCTCACCTTCTCTGTATGCAAACGAATTCTGCATTTTGCACTGCTGCTCCAGTAGTGTTGTTGCTGAGTGGCGCCTCCAGGGACCCATCAACGAGGTGCAGTCATGGGCTCTAGCCCACGACTTTCAATTTTCGGCCTCAAAGTCATGTGTTAAGCACTTCTGTCAGCGTCATACCATTCATCCAGAACCCACACTTTACCTTAATGATGATCCACTCACTGTAGTGGAATCATATCAATTCCTAGGACTGGTTTTCGATGCTCGACTTGGCTCCTTCATCTTCCTCAGCTTAAGCAGAAGTGCTGGCAGCACCTCAATGCCCTCCATTACCTGAGCAACACCAATTGGGGTGCAGATCGCTGTACGCTGCTGCAGCTCTACAGAGCCCTTGTCCAATCCTGAATTGACTATGGGAGTGTGGGTTATGGTTTGGCAGGGCCTTCAGCATTGCATTTACTTGACCCTGTGCACCACTGTGGGGTTCGAATAGCAACAGGAGCTTCTAGGGCGAGTCCGGTGACCAGCATACTGGCAGAAACTGGTGTCCCTCCACTGCAGATCAGACATGCGCAACTGCTCGCCAGTTATGCAGCGCACATTCATAGTTCCCTGAGCATCCGAATTACCGTCTCCTTTCCCTGTCCCCGGCGTCTATCTACCGCATCTACAGCCCAGATCGGGGCTAACAATTGCGGTTCATGTGCGGTCCCTTCTCTCCGAACTGAAGTCCTTCCCTTTACCACCTCTACTTGTGGTCCTTTCACGTACGTCTCAATAGTGTACGTCTCGGTCGCAGCTTCGTCTGGACCTTTTGCATTTCCCTAAGGACTGTGTTAACCCCTCCACTCTCTGCTGTCACTTACTCTCGATTCTGAAGTGGTTTTCACTGATGGCTCAATGGCTGATGGTCATGTAGGCTTTGCATATGTTCATGGAGGACATATTGAGCAGCACTCCTTGCCACTTGGTTGCAGGGTCTTCACTGCAGAGCTAGTGGCCATATCTCATGCTCTTGAGTGCATCCGCTCATGCCTTGGTGAGTCCTGTGTGCTGACTCATTGAGCAGCCTACAAGCTATCGGCCAGTGCTACCCTCGCTACCCTCTGGGAGCGTCCATTGAGGAGTCCATCTATGCCCTGAAACAGTCTCGCTGTTCCGTGTTGTTTTTGTGGATCCCAGGTCACGTCAGAATACCTGGAAACTAACTTGTGAACAGGCTGTCCAAACAGGCGACACGGAAACCGTTCCTGGAGATAGGCATATGCGAAGCTGACTTGTGTTCTGTTTTACACCGCAGGGTTTTCCGATTTTGGGACATAGAATGGCATAACAGCATGCACAACAAACTGTGTGTGGTTACGGAGACTATGAATGTGCAGGCCTCTCGCAGGGAATCAGTTTTCCTCTGCCGGCTCTGCATTGGCCATATGTGGCTAATGTAAGGTTACCTACTCCGTCGCAAGGATCGACCTGTGTCGCTGTGGCTCCCAAATGACAGTCGTCCACCTCTTGCTGGGCTGCCCACTTTCAGCTGCTCTGTGGCAGACTTTTAACTTTCCCAGCACCCTGCCTTCAGTGTTGGGTGACAATGCCTCCACAACAGCTTTAGTCTTACGTTTTATCCGTAAGAGTGGGTTTTATACTTCTGTGTAGGTTTTAGCACATGTCCTTTGTCCCTCTTTGTCCTCCACCCTAGTGCTTTTGGGACGAATGTTTTAATGTGTTGCAGAGTGGCTGGCTTTCTCTTTTTATTCTTGTGGTTGGCCAGCCACTGTAATCTACTTTCATGCTTTACTCTCTTCTGTTTTCTTGTCTTTTGTTCATTTTAGTGTTCGTTGCCTTCCTTTTGTTCTTCTGGATTTTCTTTTCTTTCTGTTTTGTGTTACATGTTTCGTCCATTTTATTCTCACACTTCTGGCATTGTTTTATTAGGAACAAGGGGCTGATGACCTCATAGTTTGGTCCCTTTCGCCCTCTTTTAAACAAACCAACCAACCAACCAACCAACCAACCATTTATCAATTTGCAGCCCAGGGCTTCTTCCACCTATCCACTGGAGAGCACATGACGAACTATGTGTTAGGCCCACAGACTCCTGCCCAGATGGGCTTTAAACAAGGCAGCCTGGGAAACTTTCACCTCTGCTGTCACTGTTGAATCTCCCCCACAAGGAAACACTGATGTGATGGTTGAGCATGTGACTACAACAATCCTTTCTGTGGCAGGAAACACGATCCCCCTCTCTTCAGGGTGCCCCCAGTGAAAGGCAGTCCCTTGGTGGTCGCCAGAAGTCACTGAAGCAATTAAGGAGCATTGGCGAGATCTACAGCAGCATAAGCAGCACCCTTCCCTGGAGCACCTCGTATCCTTTAAATGGCTCCGTGGCCACATTCACCAACCTATCAAATGACGGAAGCAGGAGTGTTGGGAGAGATATGTCTTGACCATTGGGTGCCACACGCCACCTTCCCAAGTCTGGGCAAGGATCAAACGAGTTTTCAGGTACCAGAACCCAACAGGTGTTCCCAGTGTTAATTTCAATGGCTATCTACCAACACAGTCGTGATTGCCGAGCACTTTGCTGAGGACCATGCTCAAGCCCCTGTGTCCGAGAAGTACCTCCCAGCCCTTCGCACTCTCAAATGGCGGCTGAAAGGGAAAATCGTCTTGTTCACTACATGCTACAGTGAATCCTATAATGCCCCATTTACAGAGTGGGAACTCCTCAGTGCCCTTGCACATTGCCCCGACACTGCTCCTGGGCCAGATCGGATCCACAGTCAGATGATTAAACATCCCTCATCTGACTAAAAATGATGTCTCCTCATCAACTTCAACCAGATCTGGTGCGATGGCATCTTTCCATCGCGATGGCAGGACAGCACCATCATTCTGGTGCTCAAACCCAGTAAAATCCCATGTTGATAGCTATCGGCCCATCAGCCTCATCAACTTCCTTTGTAAGCTGCTGGAACATTTTGTGAGTCGGCAGTTGGGTCCTGGAGTCAAGCAGCCTACTGGCTCCATGTCAGGGGGTGGCTTCTGCCAGGGGTGCTCTAGCACTGATAATCTTGTGTCCCTTGAGCGGATGGCTTGATGGCTGGTGGTCATGTTGATTTCGCATATGTCCATGGAGGACATACTGAACAGCATTTTGTGCTTGATGGCAGCAGTGTTTTCACTGCCAAGCTGGTGGCTATATCTCGTGCTCTTGAGCACATCCGTTCTTGCCCTGGGGAGTCGTTTCTTCTGTGTCCTGACCCTTTCAGCAGCCTACAAGCTATCGAGCAGTGTTATCCTTGTCATCCTTTGCTAGCAACCATCCTGGAGGCCATCTATGCCCTGGAACGGTCCAGTCGTTAAGTGGTATTTGTCTGGACCCCAGGTCATGTCAGAATCCCAGGCAACAAACTTGTTGACAGGCTGGCCAAACAGGTTACTTAGAAACCACTTATGGAGATCCGCTTTTCTGCAACTGACCTGCATTCAGTACTATGTCGCAAGGTTTAGCGGGTTTGGGAGACGTAGTGGCATGACCTAAGTATGCACAACAAACTGCGTGCCATTAAGGAGATGACGAATGTGTGGACGACCTCCACGCGGGCTTCTCACAGGGACTCTGTGGTTCTGTCGTCTCCGCATTGGCCACACTTGAGTGGTACATGGCTACCTCCTGTGCTGTGATGACCCACCTCAGTGTCGGTGTGGCACTCGGCTGACAGGGGCCCACATCTTGGTCAGCTGTCCTCCTTTGGCTGCCCTGCGACAGGCTCTTCAGTTACCGGACTCTTTGCCAATAATTTTAGCTGACAAATCCTCGTTAGCTAATTTATTTTTACATTTTATATATGACTATGGGTTTTATCATTCTATGTAAGTTTTTGCGCAAGTCCTTTGTCGCTTTTTGTTGTCCACTGTAATACTTTTAGGCTGGACGCTTTAATGTGTATACTCAAATTGGCCAGCCACAGTCATTTGCTCTCTTGTTTTTATCCCTTCTACCTTTTTCTTGGCCCGCATCTTGTGGTTGTGCGGTAGCGTTCTCGCTTCCCACGCCCGGGTTCCCGGGTTCGATTCCCGGCGGGGTCAGGGATTTTCTCTGCCTCGTGATGGCTGGGTGTTGTGTGCTGTCCTTAGGTTAGTTAGGTTTAAGTAGTTCTAAGTTCTAGGGGACTGATGACCATAGATGTTAAGTCCCATAGTGCTCAGAGCCATTTGCACCTGTTTCTTGATTCTTTCTCTGGTTTTATCTTCCCGTTTTGTCCGTAGTACTCTTGGCTGTCCTGTCGTTCTTCTGGTTCTTCCATTCACCTGTTATTGTGCAGTACGTCTCCTTCCTTTTCTTCTTTCCCTTGTGTAATTATTTTACCGGGAACAAGGGACTGATGACTTCGCAGTTTGGTCCCTTTCCCCCTCCTTTAAACCAACCAACCAACAAGCTTCGCTGGTTGCTAGACATTACTCTAACCCCTTCCAAGGCAACACCACAAGCTATTAAGTTGTGCAGCACAACCCAAATCAGTCAGTTTTTCAGCTGAGAAATCTCCTTGTGTAATGTGGCTTCCACTGAGAACAAGAAGCAGCAAATGGAGATAGCAAAGACCACACCAATGTTCCATCTTTTGTTAACACCTGTGCTTGCAATTATTAACTTTACAGAACTTTTAAATGGCTACGAGTCACTCCATTGTGTCAATTTGGCTGAATGGCAAATACTGTCTACGTACCCTGCGTGGCTCTGCCATGCTCCATGGCACCACAAGCTCCAAGCAAAAGAAGTGACATACACCAAGTATGGGTCAGGAATTCAAAGAGGGAGCCTGCCATGGCTCAGATAGTAATAATAATAAAATCATTGTTATCATTATTGGTACTAGTATATTAGTGTTGTTGTAGGCAGTTAATTAATACAAAGATCAGTTAACAACATGATGTTGCTGTGTTTTTACTATCTGCTGCCAGCATCTCTCAAAGGCATCCTCTTTGCATACACCATTTTGTGTCATTATTTTGCCGATATGCTCCTTCTGAAAGTTAAGTGGTCTATTTTGTTTCTATCAATAAGGTGATTTCTAACCAAAAACTGTTCTTTGGCTACTAATTATCGAACATTCTCAACAGGTGTCCATATCAGGTTAATGATTTTCTTTCTATGCTATCACTGTTTTATTTGTTCTCGTTCCAGCACTTCAGCATTACGGGTTTTTCAGTCTTAATATGCTGGTGCTGCTCCATAAATAATGTTTCCAGAACTTTGTCTCCTTTTGGGATCAGCAAGTAAAACCCATAGTTCAGATCCATAGAATAAGACCGGTTTAGCCTGTAGCTTTCGCTCTTTTTTTTCTGTTAGAAATGTGCTTGACCAACCAAAAGGAATTCATGATGTTAGAACAGTAATAAGTAGTGTGCTGAGGTAGGGTGTGTGTGTTTTTTAATAATTATATTGTAAATAAGCATTCAGTGAAAGAAAAGGTTTTGATGTAACTGTTTTAGACATTTTATGATTCGGATTGTAAACGTAGTATGAGTGATGTCGCTTCTGACAGTCCACTTTCTGCTCCTCCACACAATTGGTGTAAACAGTATTGTCATTCGATATGAACAGTATTGATTTTGTGAATAACATTTTCATTGTTTCAGGTAGTAGATGTGTTATTTTATTTGATTACACTACCATTATATGCATATGAAGATAACGATCCTAGAAAATGTGATTGAAAATAATAGCATAGGGAGAAGGCTGAGTTTTAAGATCATAATGAATTTTCAAAGGCTTTGTCATTAATCAGTGTTACAATTTTTTGCTGCCTCCCGTTGAAATATACCATAGTGAACTCGTCACCCAGAATTTCGAACTCAAAAGAGAACACTTAACACAGAACTACTATCTAATTATTAAGAAGTATTATGGTTGGGCTTTATGTATGTGATGCATTTTATACAATATAGGAGGACTGTGACTGCTTAAATGCACTTGTTACAGTTTATTTTTACCACAGGCTCAGGTTTACCGATCCAGCATGAGGAGGGTGTGAATAAAGAGGTAATATTAGAATTTATATGACTGCATGGAATTAATCATAGCTGAGTTGTGGTGAAAATAATGTGATGGTTGGCAATTGTGTGTGTGTGTTCACTTCAGCAGTCCTGTTTCATCTTTATGGTAAAGATGACAAGACTTACAGTGTTACAGTATTCCCCAGGTTGGAAATGAGGAAGCAGGTAAAATACAATATTTTGTTACACTTTACCCATATGGATTTAAACATTATCTTTGAGCAGGTGAAGTAGTTTAGTTTGTGAGTTTGTAGAATTGCTCCTTTACTTAATAAGCACAAATAAGAATTGCATGAGATTGCATTGATGAAGTTATATGAAAATTGGTATTAAGTCCCAAGGCTCAAACCATGATTTCCTGTTTAATGAGTAGTTCCCTTAATGGTTCCATGGCTGTGGAGTAAGATGACTGTGCATACATTGCGGGTGGTATGTACAGGCAGTATTGTGAAGTACTTTTGAAGAGTTTTCTGAAAGCTGTAGTAAGCTGCTAGTTTAACAGCCTACACAAAATTGTAATACTTTATACCCAGTAACTATGAACAGGTGTGTCCTTCTAGATGGTATTAGTGCAGAGAGGGGTTAGTGAACATGCCATCACAGCAACAATGGCAAATGAATTTAATGAATCCTTCAAGAAGGCTAGGAGAATAGATTTTCTAGAAAGAGAAGATAAGTACTTGTTAGCATCCCATTTAAACAATGAGTGAATGTCATTTATTTCCAATATGATGCACTTAGATGAGTATGGGCAAATGTTAAATGGACTGTAAATCACACACTGAATAAGTAGGTGGTGAGTAACTGGATTACAGGCAGAAAAGACCCACTGTGGTTTAATAACAAAATTTGAAAATGCTGAAGAAGCAGACTGTTATACACTCAGTTCAAAAAAGTGTGCACAGTGGCAACAGGCAATAGTTTTTGGAAGTTCATGTGTATGTAGAAAGATAGATGCATGAAGCAAACAACTACCACCATCATACTGGAGGAACATATTTTACTGAGAAAATTACATTTCTGATTTTACATAAAATCACTGAGTCAAAGACTTCTATCCAGGCAGTCACTGACCAGTCTGGTGTGGCTTTGGAGGAAAGCAGATGATGATCACTAACCCCTCTCTGTATTGAGTTTTCAAGTTTGTGCTAGAGGATCATACAGACTTATTGTTGTTTCACTGTCACACAGACTCTTGTATTGGGGACATAGCAATAGACTCCCTGGAGTAGAGTAGCAACTGGAAGAGTTGAAAACAAAATAGTTGCCATGTCCAAATGGAATCACAAATCATTTGTCCAGAGAGTACTCTACAGCATTGGCCTCTTACTTATCTTGCATTTATTGCAGATCTCTTGCCTAGTGCAAAGACCCAGGCAGCTGGCCAAAAGTTCACCTGACTTCTGTATATAAGAATGGTAAAAGAACATACCTGCAAAATTGTAGACCAATATCATATAATTATTTGCTCCAGAATTCCCGAATATATCCCCAGTTCAACTATAATTAATTTCATTGAGACATAAGTTTCTGTCCACGAATCAGCATCGATCTTCTGCAATACTCACCTTATTCTTTTGTGACATTACGTACTGCGAACCATGGATGATGGGCACAGGCTAGATTCCACATTCGTACATTTCTGGAAAGCATTTGACACAATGCCCCACTGTGTACTTTAATGGAGGAATGAGCATGCGGAATAGGTTTCCTGATATGTGAATGTCACAAAGACCTCTGAAGTAAGAGAGACCAGTACTTTGACCTCAAGAGAGACTTTTTCTCGGCGGCTGTTTCTCGGCGGCTGTTTCTCGGCGGCTGTTTCTCGGCGGCTGTTTCTCGGCGGCTGTTTCTCGGCGGCTGTTTCTCGGCGGCTGTTTCTCGGCGGCTGTTTCTCGGCGGCTGTTTCTCGGCGGCTGTTTCTCGGCGGCTGTTTCTCGGCGGCTGTTTCTCGGCGGCTGTTTCTCGGCGGCTGTTTCTCGGCGGCTGTTTCTCGGCGGCTGTTTCTCGGCGGCTGTTTCTCGGCGGCTGTTTCTCGGCGGCTGTTTCTCGGCGGCTGTTTCTCGGCGGCTGTTTCTCGGCGGCTGTTTCTCGGCGGCTGTTTCTCGGCGGCTGTTTCTCGGCGGCTGTTTCTCGGCGGCTGTTTCTCGGCGGCTGTTTCGAGTATAATCAAAAGTGCCACAGAGATGTTTTGTAAGACTGTTCTTATTGTCTATATGTGAAATGATCTGATGGGCAGCAGTCTGTGTCTCTTTGCTGATGGCCTTGTGTGTGGGAAAGGGTCATCACTGAGTGACTACAAGGATACAAGATGACTTGGACAAACTTTTTATTTGATGTGATGAATGGCAGGTGTAGAAATATTCAAGTGAATCCCGATGAGTAGTAAAAACAGTCCCATAATGTTAGAATACAACGTTGGTACTGTACAGATTAACACAGTCTGGTCAATAAAATGTCTAGGCATAACAGTGGAAACTGATATGAAATGGAACAAGCACATAAGGATGGTGGTAGGATGGAGAATGATAAACTTTTTTTGTACTTGGAAACCTGTGGTTCATCTTTAATGGACATTACATATACAACACCTTAGAAACACGTAGTAGTAGTAGTAGTAGTAGTAGTAGTAGTAGTGGTGGTGGTGGTGGTGGTGGTGGTGGTGGTGGTGGTGGTGGTAGCAGCAGCTAATCAAGTTGCAGATTTCATGAGGAATGCATTCTTGTGCTGTTTAAGTTTGAAAAGACCCTTTGTAAGACTAACAAGTTGTTAACTGGAGTATGTGACAGAGCCAAGGATCAGTCATCTCTTTTTGTCATGAGAAGAATACATGACAGAAAAGTAAACATAAAATTAAACAGCTGTCATCAGTCTGGATGTTTTTAACACTGCAGTTCTCTACTACACACAGTCCTACTGACTACCATATGCTGTTGCCCTCTTTCCACCTCTGAACTGTCTGGAGAGAAACGTTCCTGTCTGGAGAGAAACGTTCCTGTCTGGAGGGAAACGTTCCTGTCTGGAGGGAAACGTTCCTGTCTGGAGGGAAACGTTCCTGTCTGGAGGGAAACGTTCCTGTCTGGAGGGAAACGTTCCTGTCTGGAGGGAAACGTTCCTGTCTGGAGGGAAACGTTCCTGTCTGGAGGGAAACGTTCCTGTCTGGAGGGAAACGTTCCTGTCTGGAGGGAAACGTTCCTGTCTGGAGGGAAACGTTCCTGTCTGGAGGGAAACGTTCCTGTCTGGAGGGAAACGTTCCTGTCTGGAGGGAAACGTTCCTGTCTGGAGGGAAACGTTCCTGTCTGGAGGGAAACGTTCCTGTCTGGAGAGAAACGTTCCTGTCTGGAGAGAAACGTTCCTGTCTGGAGAGAAACGTTCCTGTCTGGAGAGAAACGTTCCTGTCTGGAGAGAAACGTTCCTGTCTGGAGAGAAACGTTCCTGTCTGGAGAGAAACGTTCCTGTCTGGAGAGAAACGTTCCTGTCTGGAGAGAAACGTTCCTGTCTGGAGAGAAACGTTCCTGTCTGGAGAGAAACGTTCCTGTCTGGAGAGAAACGTTCCTGTCTGGAGAGAAACGTTCCTGTCTGGAGAGAAACGTTCCTGTCTGGAGAGAAACGTTCCTGTCTGGAGAGAAACGTTCCTGTCTGGAGAGAAACGTTCCTGTCTGGAGAGAAACGTTCCTGTCTGGAGAGAAACGTTCCTGTCTGGAGAGAAACGTTCCTGTCTGGAGAGAAACGTTCCTGTCTGGAGAGAAACGTTCCTGTCTGGAGAGAAACGTTCCTGTCTGGAGAGAAACGTTCCTGTCTGGAGAGAAACGTTCCTGTCTGGAGAGAAACGTTCCTGTCTCGAGAGAAACGTTACTGTCTGGAGAGAAACGTTACTGTCTGGAGAGAAACGTTCCTGTCTGGAGAGAAACGTTCCAGTGGCTGCAGTAAGGTCCTGAGCAAGGCTACCTGCAGTAGTTTGTGGCCGTCTGTGGGCACTGATGGTAAGATATCGGTCTTCTTCTGTTGAACACTGTGGACGCCCTGTACTGTAGCACCTGGACACGTATCCTGTCTGCTGGATTCGTTGCCATAATCTTGAGATAACACTTTGTGGCGCACAGAGGGCTTGTGCTAAGGCCTATGTTTGACCAGCCTCCAGTCGCCCTAGTATTCTACCCCTCATAACGTTATCAACATGTGTTATTTGAGCCATTTTCAACACACAGTCACCATTAGCACGTCTGAAAACATCTGCACACTTACTTGCTGCACCGTACTCTGACATGCACCAACAAACCTCTGCATATGTGGACTGCTGCCAGCACCACCGTGCAACGACTGCAGGTAAAAAGCACTGCATGGTCATATCCCGAGGTGATTTAAACCAGCAAACCACCCACCAGTGTGTTGACACCATGTAGCAGCATTATCCTTAATTTATGAGCATGAGTGTAGTTACAAAGTACCTGCAGCTCAATGATCAAGGACCTTTAAATCTGTAGTGTCACAATTACCCATTGAGCCACCTAATACTAGAAAAGGGCAGAAGCATTTAGCAATTAAGCCCAGAGTTATTCTCGTTAGGTAATAATAGCATTAGGGACATAATACGAAAAAAGAAACAAGAATAAATAGCTACATAATCTTAGATTCCATGTGGAATGCAAACCAAAAGATGATACTGAACTATGGGGAGGCCACACTACCATAAAGTGTAGTTACCAAATTGTTACACAAAAAATGGTGCTGAACTGACCCCTGTCTGCCACCAGAATTGTTAATTTATGGAACAGTGGTTTGTCACATTTATAGAAAAAGGCAAAGGCTATTCCAATTTCTAAGAAAATTCACAGGAAATATGTGCCAAACTACAGACATATCTAGATGGTGTAAAAATCTTGTTAATTGATCTTGTAATTCTGTATGATGGCTCTTGAAAAAAATCAATTCATCTGCAAGAACGGAAATGGATCCCATAATTACTGGTCATGTGAAACTGTTTAGTTTGCTTATTCACAGTGTGGCCACAATGTAGTCAGCATGTAAAATGAGGCCATAGTTCTGAAGTAGTATTTGTGGGAAAGGTAGCTAAGTTGATGTGCCTTTCAATGGCTCAGCACTTCTGCTATATAGTTAGTCGTCATCTTATGCCTTAAATTACATGCAAGCACTAAAATACATTGGAAGTGAATGGTACAAATGCACAGGTGCGAAGTACTTGCCATTACCACATGTAAACTATACAAATAACTTCTCTTGTGATGAAGTGTCCAACAGTCGTAGCTAATACACAAAACATATGGCATGAAAATGAATGTTTCCACAACTGCCTAGTTATTTGTGGCAAAAAGTATTGTAAGTATAGTTGTATGTTGGCATTATAAAAATTTGATTGAGTCTGAGAATCCTACTTTCACTAGCATTTGAGGGGTTACCACCAATAGCATATGCTTTCATTTATTGCACAAATTTTACACATATTCATTCTCTTCCTTCCTCTCCCCTCTACTCTTCTGACACTCCCATCCCACTGGTGTGTCATCTGTCTCTTCAGTGTACATTCCATATCTTGCTAAATAGTTTGAGGGTTTCTACTTCAGGTTTCAGCCAGTTTTCGGTTCCAAGAGTATTTTGAACATGACAACTTTCCTGGAGGGCATTAAATTCAGGAACTACAGATATGTCAAGAATTTACTGTTAAAATTTTGATGGTAGTATGGTCTCTACTTTGTATGTGGTCCGATTTCTGTATATCTGCACTGACTAGTGTGCAATTATCAAAGGACCTCAAACTACTGCCTAGCCTGAAAAAGTTTGCTTTGTGTAGTGCACCCCTGACCCATCAAGTATTCCTAAAATTCTCCACCTCATAACACATTTCCATTAGTCTATAGTTGGGACAGTCAAAGAATCTATGAAGCCTTTTGTTGAGACCCTCCACTCACTCCAAACCAAAGGACTCGAATCAGTTCTGGGAATGCTGATACAAACTGTGTGTGCTGCATGCACTCCATGTGTGGGTCAAGGGCTCTTCGCCATTTGTGCTATCTGTCCATATAAACTGAGGATGGCCTCAGAACCCAAACAATGTGCATCATTGGTGCCAACATCAGCCAAAACTTGCAGACTGCTGCACCGTGCATGTTTGATAGCCGCAGGCAGGACATTTTCCATATCTCGGATGAGGATCCCCGGCAGACATATTCAGTACAAATTGGATTCATTTCCAGTCCTGGATACCATTTCCCTAAGGAGCTCCATAATGCATTTAACATTGGAGCTCCTGATTAACTATCAAACCACTCTCCATTTGCGGATGTTTCGACCCTAATGAATGAACACCTGTCACTCAACTCACTGGGTCAATGGGTGAGACCAGCCTCCGTATTCACTCTCTGCTTGAAACAGCGCTAACAGTTACCACTAATTCCTCACTATTTGGTGAGTACAGCCCAGCCACATTGGGTACACAACAATGTGTTTTGACAGCAGAGCCAATGGGCAAAACAGATGGCACCTTAGGCATCCCCATGTGACGAGCCAGGTTCTCTGCCACCGCTACAACAATTGGCAGCTGCGTGGACATTGCTGAACATGGCAAACAGCATCTTCAGCTGTTTGTGAACTGAGTCCAGCTCCTCCATCTGCACACAGTGTGCACACATTATATCCGAGTACTACTATTCAAGATTTAACTAGAAAACACTTGCTATTGTTCTGATGTTTCACCAGTGGAGGCTAATGCGTTACTGCACTGTGTAGCTGTTCATTCAAAAGAATTGAGATCTGTGCAACAGACCATGAATACACTTTAAAGTTACTAAAATATGGGATTGTACCTCTTGTCTACAAAAACATGGGAGGAATGTAATCATAGAGGGGGGGAGAGAGAGAGAGAGAGAGAGAGAGAGAGAGAGAGAGAGAGAGAGAGAATGGTGCCGGCTTAATCTTTGTTTTAAATAATTGTATCCTAATTCATACATGTTACTCGGTTTTGACCGCTATGGGTGTTGTTTCAGCTAGAATTGGCCTGCTTGATAATGCTACAGTGAAGGAGTAGAGATTTTTGATTAAATAACGTCATGAAAGTTAGTCCAAAGTAAAGTTACAAATTTTTGCTGAACATAAATGGAAGGCATCAATATCACTGCAAAATAAATTTTAATCTATATTTAATCTTGCCACAGATCAAATATGTTTGTGTTGTCTATTGTTTTGGACATGTCGAAGGGCACAGACAGTATTTTGATCCTGCAGCCACAATGACTAAGGGCACAAAGGAAGTAGAGACATTAGTTGCCTGTGGGCATTAATTTACATCAATGGGGAGGGTTGAAAATTTGTGCTGGACCAGGATTTGAATCAGAGTTCCATGCAGATGACTATGCCATCTGGCCGCAGTGGTCATCACATATGCATGGACTACTCTAGCATGCTTCCTGTCAGACCCAAATTCTCAACTTATTCACACACTATTGATGCAGTGCTCATGCTCATGATCCTCATTACACATGGTGTCTCACTGGTTCCTGTAAGAGTTCAAGCATGGTGTGCATCTACACTGAAACGATCATTGTCTGACATCACCTTAATTATATATGTGGTGCCCTTTCTTTCGGACTTGTCTATGTATCATCACATCCTGTTCCAACAATCTGAACATGTTTTCCTTACTGCAATCCTTTGGCCAGTGTTGTGGACATGAATGTGTAATAATGGCATTCCATATTTATGATCATTTCTTGGTAAAAACATTTGTCACAATATGGTATAATTTTGCTTGCTGGTGAAACCCACAATAATGGGGACAAACATTCGGTCAGTGCAATATTCCCACTATCACTGTGCCATTACAGTCAGCACTCGCTCATTGTGCAACTGCATCACTGCAGCTGAACGCAGCTTCAACACATACTGGGAGCATTAAGTGATTGACTACCAATACTTTGTATCTTCTACTGGTGTGAATAAAATTTTCTTATTTCAGTAGGTAATTGTGCATCCCTTACAGTGCCCTGCTGGTGTTTCACATACTGCTGTTTGAACCTCTGAGACAAGATGTTGCTGTCCATTCAAAACAAACAAAAGATGACTGTGCAGTAGACTGCACGAATCTACACATAAGTTTTGTAAACATGAGATTACATTTCTGAAACATACTCATCGCCACTACATAGGAACCCTACCATTTTCCACAGAATATGTAGTGGAGATCACAAAACTAATAAAGGTCTGATCTGAATCTTAAACTCTGCTCCAAATTAGGTGTTAGTAGTTCATCCACAGCTTGACTCAAGAAATTAAAAGATGTTCTTTTGTCTCATTAACAGATGTTCATTAACACTTTGGCCAACAGCCAAAATTGAGCCTAGGATGCCCTCTGAGCCCAACTAACAACTTTTGTCAATGCATACAAGCCACAGTACGGAGCTGGCCAATAGAACTTACACTAGATTTCATATGCGACGGAGGCAGATACACGAAAACCTAATAGTTCACAAGTAATGCTACGCTCTTCATCTTAACTCTCTAGAGGTTCATTGTCAATGTTTCCACTACAATCATTATCTTTATTGATGTCAATGAAACCCAAAAATCTTTCCTGTAATTTGCTATCACGATCAACATACTTTGCAGCTAAACTCAGGTGGAGAATGTGCACTGTGTCTGTAGTCTCATCGAAGATTATGTTGAAATAACAAGAATCTTTGGTTTCCTCCAGTAGTCTCGATAATATCACTTTTTCACAGCATGAAATAAGTGTGTTTCCCATTGTTTTACATATTTAAGTGGCATTCGCTTTAGTGGTCTCAAGGTCATGTTTTAGTTGCAAGTCTCCATCCTCAATTCTAAATCTTAGAAGAGCTCTTAAGTTTCCCGTGTTACTCACTATACTTTCACAATCATTATCGTTATCTGATAGACTCCCATAATCTCTATCCCCCACAGGGGAGTACATGTCTTTCCATGAAATGTGATTGTTTTTGTTATTGGTACAATATGGTCTCTGTTTTCCATATTGCTTTCCATTCTCTGTCTTGACAATTTATTTATGACATCAAGTTTGCATTCCTCATGTTGCCAAAAATAATTTTGCATCTGTTGACGCTTCAACGTGGTACTAGAGCAGAGAGTGAGTCTCAAGATTACTGTCTGTACCAGTAAGATTGGCAAACTTTGTTAGTGGTTCAGTCACAAGTGTCTTGGCGATAATCGATTTCTTTCCTCCAACCATTTTATTATTCACAAAAATTGAACAGTTAATGCAAAGAAGTCCTATTTAACTTGTGAGAACACCAGCTGTGGATACTGTTCAAAATGATGATAGTGCTTTGTCTATGTTCCACCCACCCTCTATTGTTGTGCTCAGAAGTAGGAACGACATAACCTTTTCCATTTTTCCTTGGAGCTGTGAGAAGCTTGTGTTTTATATCATCACTAATATTTCCTGATGCTAATACACTACTGGTCATTAAAATTGCTACACCAAGAAGAAATACAAATGATAAACAGGTATTCATTGGACAAATATATTATACTAGAACTGACATGTGGTTACATTTTCACGCAGTTTGGGTGCATAGATCCTGAGAAATCAGTACCCAAAACAACCACCTCTGGCCGTAATAACCTCCTTGATATGCCTAGGCATTGAGTCAAACTGACATTGGGTGGCATGTTCAGGCACAGCTGTCCCTGCAGCTTCCAACACGATACCGCAGTTCATCAAGACTAGTGACTGGCGTATTGTGACGAGCCAGTTGCTCGGCCACTATTGACCAGACATTTTCAATTGGTGAGAGATCTGGAGAATGTGCTGGTCAGGGCAGCAGTCGAACATTTTCTGTATCCAGAAAGGCCCAAACAGGACCTGCAACATGCGGTCATGCATTATCCTGCCAAAATGTAGGGTTTCGCATGGATCGAATGAAGGGTAGAGCCATGGGTCGTAACACATCTGAAATGCAACATCCCTGTTCAAAGAGCCGTCAATGCGAACAAGAGGTGACAGAGACGTGTAACCAGTGACACCCCATACCATCAGACCAGGTGATACACCAGTATGGTGATGACGGATACATGCTTCCAATGTGCGTTCACTGTGGTGTCGCCAAACACAGATGTGACCATCATGATGCTGTAAACAGAACGTGGGTTCATCCGAAAAAAATTGTTTTGCCATTCGTGCACCCAGGTTCGTCGTTGAGTACACCGTCGCTGGCACTCCTGTTTGTGATGCAGCGTCAAGGGTAACTGCAGCCATGGTATCAGAGCTGATAGTCCATGCTGCTGCAAACATCGTCGAACTGTTTGTGCAGATGGTTGTCGTCTTGCAAACGTCCCGATCTGTTGACTCAGGGATCGAGACGTGGCTGCACGATCTGTTACAGCCATGCAGATAAGATGCCTGTTATCTCAACTGCTAGTGATACAAGGTCATTAGGATCTAGCACGGTATTCCGTATTACCCTCCTGAACCCACTGATTCCATATTCTGCTAAGTCATTGGATCTTGACCAACTCGAGCAGCAATGTCGCGATACGATAAAGTGCAATCACGATAGGCTACAATCCGACCTGTGTCAAAGTCAGAAACATGATGGTACGCATTTCTCCTTTGTAAACGAGGCATCACAACGACGTTTCACCAGGTAACACTGGTCAACTGCTGTTTGTGTATGAGAATTCGGTTGGAAACTTTCCTCATGTCAGCACATTGTAGGTGTTGCCACTGGCACCAACCTTGTGTGAATGCTGTGATAAACTAATCATTTGCATATGACAGCATCTTCTTCCTGTCGGTGTAGCAATTTTAATGGCCAGTAGTGTATATCCAAATAATTGCCAATATCCTTGGGATTAAACGAATCT
Source organism: Schistocerca serialis cubense (assembly GCF_023864345.2). NCBI lineage: Eukaryota > Metazoa > Arthropoda > Insecta > Orthoptera > Acrididae > Schistocerca > Schistocerca serialis. The sequence goes on from NC_064648.1 coordinate 48,347,969, forward strand.
GTCAATGAACTTTGTTGTGGAAGTTTCAACGAAGTGTTGGGCTCTGCCTTTACATCTGGTGGCATTCTTGCAGCTGAATGGTGACCGGAGTCGTCAGATGTTTCTACTTTTTTCCTTATTACATAATGCTCCACTTTATTATATTGTTACGATGTAGGTAAATCAGATGCCAATTATTCTTGAATAAATACTTTATTCACACTGAAAAATACAACACTGGTACACTTAGCAGTAAAACACACTGAGCCATCCTCCCAATATTTCTAATATCACTAAGCACAATACTGACTACAGTCTGTGGTAATATCCGATAATGCAGTTGTTCACTTATTATCACTTCCAAGTTATCGCGGAGATTGTAGCATTCGAACTGCTTACCTGTCAGCGACTCTGCTTCCCTTATGTTTGTGGCTCAGTTGTCATCAGAACATTCGCTCCAGAATATCAAATGCACTCTGCCATTTGTAAGTCACACAGGTGATGTTTCCCCTCGAGGTAGGTTTTCAACAGATGATAGCAGTGGCAGCTACAGCAGGGTTAAGATGAACGACAAAATTAGTAAATTGAGGGCAAGGGCTCTCGCACTCCCACAAAAAAGCAAAAGCTAAATAGAGATGGAGAAAAGCTTACAATATTGGTTTGCACACAGAAAGATACAGTAAAAGAAAATTATTAACCCAAATATATTTATGCACCTGCTAATACTGCTACTGCAGAAGTGCTGTATTTGTTTCGCACACATTGTACCACTCAATTAGCTTTTTACAGCAAATGCCATGAGAATCTTTGAGTTCAGTGGCCCAAAAAATAAATTTGTTATGCCACTGCTTTTGTAGGGATAAACCTGTGGTACTGGATGTGGTGAATGCAGGTAGGAGATTTCAGAAAAATCATGAAAGAACAAATGTGGATGTAACAGGAGGGAAATGGCTGTAAAATTAACTTTGGTAGCGTGTATAGATGTTCAGTGACAACTGTAATTGTACCAAGAGTTTGACTGCATCATTACACCATTTGACTAGGGAAAGTGGTGGAGAGTAAACGAGCTGTGAATTTGTAGTCCAGTGCAGATAAACAAGTAGTCATAGCTTTTCACATCAAAAGTTATTCCTTATTCCTGTTCATTATAGTGAAAAATTTGTTTTTAGTTTTGTGTTACTAGGACAACAACCATGGGTGTCCAGATGGCATATACGTGAGTTGTTTTTTGTGACTTCTGAAGGATTGCTAAGGATGCAAGCAAAACGATTATATTTATTTTTATTTGTGTATATGTAGGACAAATTCACAATTACATTCAAATGTAAAATAATTAAATTTGTAAGTTACATAGCATCCATAATTCATTACATAATGACTGTGACAGTGACACTGGAGAGAAGCAGAAAGTCCTCATGATATCTACATGTTTTATATTTTGTACAATAATGATAGGGCATTGTTTTTCAGAATGAAGGAACTTTTATTGAAGGAAAACAAGTGGACTTCTTGGCTTCACCTGGGTATGCATTTACTCCAGTTCTCACCACCTCGACCTCCATTATATTTCACTCCATTCTCTGTACATGTCCCTCCCCTTTCCCCAGGGGCCTTTTAGAGTGACTCATTAGCTGAGAAGGTCAATGTGATGGTATACTGATGCCATGTGAAATTGTAGGTCCCCCTGGTGCTTCAAGTGTCTGGAATTTGGGCATGTCTTTGCATTGCAGCACTAACCCCATCTCTAGAGATTGTGGATGAGTATCGCTTGCAAATGCTGTGTTTGCATCTCTCCCATTCTTTGTCCACTGAGGAAAACACCACACTCCTTACCCAACAGATTACACTGTTTTCTAGATAGTGAAGAAGATACAAGAATACAGGACTCAGGACAAACCTACTGGCAAAGAGGCCAAACAGAACTGCAAGCCCTGTTCATCCCTCATCATCACTACCCTGGATGTGTGCCCAGATCGGCTGACATCATTGCTGACTGTAGTGCTTTTGCCTTTCATGTCGGCCCTGACTCCCTGCCACATGGAGGCATCAACAAGGCAGTCCAGAATATAATTACAGCCATTCATTTGGCAGCTGATTTAGCAATCCTCTGTTTCTTGGACGTGCTCTGACAGAAGAGAATACATTGGTGGTCATCAGAAATTGTAGAGGCCATTAGTGATAATAGGTGGGCTCTCCAGCACTATAAGTGGCACCAATCAATGGAGCATGTTATTTACTTCAAGTGTCTTCATGCCTGGGTCTGCCACCTGATGAAATGATGTAAACAAGAATGCTGCGAGCAGCCTGTTTCAACCATCAGACCATAAACCTCTCCTTCGCATGTTTGACCTAAGATGAGACATTTCTATATATACCAGACACTAGTAGGTGTATCTGCTATTGCCTTGAAATTCCACTGTCTTCACTGACCCAGGCACCATTGCCAACATTTTTCTCTACATATGCTAGAGTCTCAGCATCTGAGATTTATCAACATGTTTTTCATGTTCTTAAGCAATGGGTGGAGTAAAAGGAATTACCTTTTACTGTGTGCCACCTGGAGCTGTATAAAGCTCAATTCACGGAGTGGAAATTCATCAGTGTCCTTGCCCTCTACCCTGGTACAGCCCCAGGGCCCGGTCACATTGACAACCAAATGATCAAGCACCTATCAGTGGATTGTCAGCATCATACCCTTGCCATCTGTAACTGCATCTGGACCAAGGGCTAGTTCCAATCACAACAATTAGAAAGCATCATTGTCACAGTGCGGAAACTGGGTAAGCACCTTTAGAGATGAGCAGTTATCGCCCATTAAGTTCCACCAATGTTCTCTGTATATTGCTTGAATGCACAGTGAGCTGACAGCTGTGTGGCTCCTTCAGTCTCGTGGTCTTCTGGCTGCATCACAGTGTGGTTTTTGGCAAAGCTGTTTCACTACTAATAATGTGGTTTGCCTACAGTCTGCCAGCCAGTCAGCTTTTGCCCAGTGTCAATGCATTGTAGCAGTCTTCAACGACCTGCAAAAGCTGTATGACACCAGCAGGTGACACAATATCCTTGATACCTCACGCGAATAGGGTCTCTGGGATCCACTCCCAGTTTTTATATAGAATTTCGTGTCACAGTGTATATTCTAGGTTCTAGTTGGTGCTTCCACAACACTCCCCATATCCAAGAGAATGGAGTCCTGCAGGGTTCTGTACTGCATATCCTTGTGCTTCTACAAGCCATCAATAGCCACCTCTAGCTGTGAGGTCATCAGTATCACCCTCCCTGTATGCTGACTACTTCTGCCTCTTACTATTGCTCCTCTAGTGTGGGTGTCACTGACTGTAGACTAGAAGGCACCATTCAAAAGAAACGATCATGGTCACTCATCCATGGCTTTTGGTTTTCAGCTGCCAAGACTCATGTCATGGTTTTCTGTCAACATCGTATGGTTCATCTACAACCAGAACTTTATCTTGATCACAAACTACTCAGTGTGGCAGGAACTTACTGTTTTAGGACTAGTCTTTGGTTCTCAGTTGACATGAATTTGCAGTCTTTTGCAGTGTAAGTGAAAGTGCTTGCTGCACCTCAGTACACTTGGTCGCCTGAGTAACACCAACAGGGGTGCACAGTGCACTACCCTTCTGCAGCTTTACAAAGCCATGATCAAACTGTGTCTTGGTTATGGGAGTCTGGCATATGGTTCGGCATCGCCCTCAGCATAGCGGATACTGGATCAGATACACCACTCTGGGGTTTGATTTGCAACAGGAGCCTTTTGAGCTAGTCCTATGGACAGATTACTCATGGAGGCTGGGGTCAAATCATTGTGTACCAGGTGCAAACAACAGCTTCTCAGTTGAACTACCTATGTTTGCAACTCTCCTAAGCATCCAAACTATTGTCCCCTCTTTCCAAACATGGAAGCCTATTTCCCACAATGGTGGCCCAGATCAGGGATTATGATTGCAGTCCACACCCTGTCCCTCCCCACTGAATTCCAGTTATTTCTTCCTCCATCTCTCCTCTGGGCCCACTCATGTACACCTCTGTGAGGAACCCCCTTGGTCACAGCTTTGTCTTGACTCATCATGAGGTCCGAAAGACATGGTCCCTCCTGAGGCCCTCTGCCACTAATTTTTCTCCATTTATGGTACATACCGGGCTTCAGCAGTAGTCTAAACAGATTGCTTGATGGTTGCTGATCACATGGGCTTTGCTTACACTGTCATGGGTCATACTGAACTGCCTTCCTTGCCAGAAGCTGTAGTGTTGTTAGCCATCTCTCATGCTCTTAAGCATATCCTTCCCTCCAGTGGTGGGTCCTTCATCTGCTGCAACCTCTGGACCAGTTTAGAAGCTCTCACCCAGTATTACCCTCAGCATCCCATGGTTATTGCTAATCAGTATTTCCAGTATGCTCTTAAGGAAGGTGGATGCTCAGTGACGATTGTTGGAATCCCTGGGAATGAACATTGCTGGTAGCTAGGCCAAACTGGCTACCAGTAAACCAGCTCTGGTGATGAGTATTCTGGAAACAGACCTCTGATTGGTATTACACCATCAAGTTTTAGGAACCTGAAATATGGAATGGATCACTCTAACTTCAAACTACCATTGATAAGGAAGACTACGAATCCTTGTAGGTCCTTTCATGCAGGCCTCTCAGAAGTATTCTACTGTCCTTTGCCAGCTCCACATCAACCATACCTGACTGACTTGTGGTCATCTCTTCCAGTGGGAGGACACACCCCACTGTCGTCATTCCCATTCAACAGTAGTCTACATTTTGCTGTATTCTCCATCCTTGCTATTGAGACCCATCGACAAGTTGGCAGAACACTGTTGACTCCTCTGCACAGACCAGGCTGTGGCTGTCTGGGCTTGGTGGTCCAGCCCAATTCTCACCCTAGCTGCTCTTTTACACTTATTCCCTCCTGTCACATAGTGTTAGACAAATTAATCTTTCGTCTCTGTACTTCTCTTGCCCTGTCTATATTGCTAGTCTTTCGTAGGCAGTTCATGAGTAAAGTACCTCTGGTAAGTGGCAGGGACTGGGGGATGTATGTCCTCTCATTGCGTTCTGCTGCTTCTGGCTGCTCCCTAAATGGGGCACCTTGTCTGTCTTCCATCCTCTGTGTTCATTTTTTCCTTTTGTCCCTTATATCGGTTTCACTGACCTCTCATAGACATTGGGGTTTTCTTCCTCTGAATTGTGTGTGGTAGGGTCTCTCTTACCTACAGTTGTGTAGATCCACCTGCCTGTTTGAGGAAGGACAGTTGACCCAGTAGTTTGGTGCCTTTAATCATTCAATCAGCCAACCACCTCTGTCCATCTGCTACCCCTCTCTGTGTCCATCTGTTTCTGCCACCTCTCTCTCTCTCTCTCTCTCTGTCTGTTGTTCTTCCGTTCCTCTCTCCACATCATCCTGCCCACTTCCATGGGAGGTTGCTGGTTCTTACCTTCTCAGTATTTTAGTCTAGATAGTAAGTAATACATGTATCTGGCTTGGTTGTAGTCGAACCAGTGGTTTAGGAGGTGATGTAAAACACATCCACTTTTGTACTATGTATGGTTGCTGTGTATGCTGGTAGCTGCTTGGTATGTAAGAAATAATTTTGATCAATATTTCGGGGTCAATCGCTTACTGTTGTGCCTGTCTTCAAGAATAAACAAAGATTCGGTTCCAAATATTTGAAATGTGTCACCACATTTTCTTACTGCCTATTTCAAATTGTTGAATATATGTGATTATTAGTGTTACGGCCATGACAGTTTCTACACAAGATCTGTTTGAATGTTTCTCTCTCTCTCTCTCTCTCTCTCTCTCTCTCTCTCTCTCTCTCTCTCTCTCTCTCTCTCTCTCTCTCTCCTGTTTTCCTGCTCCTCTAAGAGAGAGCCATTTGGAAGAAGACACAGAAGCCTTGATCACTTAACTTTTTTGCTTTTTTTCAGTTTCTTGAAGACCCATTAAAGACTGAAGGACCTAGTGTTTCGCTAAAGCAAGATCCCGAACTGAAACAACATGCTGATGGATCAGAGCATAATGTAAGTTTTCACACAAGCACTTTATTGTGTAGGAAGTGTAGTAAGAATGTCGTGACACAAATATGGGGCATTCAAGCTAAATTATCATGGATGGTGTGCAATTGTAACCTATGATACCAGCTATTTTCAAGAATTTTTGTGGTCTTCCAGTTGACTCTAGTTAGATGTGTTATTTCATGTTTATCACCAATAGTATTTTAACAGAACTTGTAACAAGCATATTTTTACAAACTATTACCATTTTATTAATTTTTTATTATGATTGTATGCAATGAATGCATTAAGTGCATGTTGGGTATCAACAGAGCAAGGAAGACTTCCTCTTGGAAGAAACTTAATCTCGTTATGTCTCTGTGTCACAGTGCTGTAACAGAAGATCTGGAACTATATGTGTTGGGGTATAGTTTAGAGTTCCCAGTCACTATTTACTGTAATATTTACATTATTACTGAAATCCTGCAGTGGCTGTGTGTAATTCCTTCTGATTTCCCTCCAGTACACATGACATAAATGTGCATGGTTTCCCAAAGAGTAGGCTCTGAAAATATTTGTTGAAGAGCAAGAAGCTGTGTAAATAGCATTAAATTTTGTTAATTTTGATGATGATGTAGAGTATGCCATAATCATTTGATTAAAGACTGAAAAGCCCTCTTATTTATTGGTTTACAGCTGGAAGATTATTGAGGTTTCTCTATTATCTGAGTTTAATTTTGAAATGTTGCCACACACCCATATATCAAGTTTGCTTATGGGAGTATGACCATCCGATAGAGCAGGCCATAGTGCCACTGAAATCAGAATGGATTATGTGATAGGAATAGAAAGTGAAAGTATGCCAAATAAATACTACACAATGGCTGATAGCAAAATCAGAGTCATTAGAACTGATTTGGATGAATTGTGACACTCACTCTTCCCAGTTGATTAGAATCTGTGCAGAGTTGGATGATATTCATAAGAAAGGAATATTGAGAACTGTGTCAGAAGTTAGCGAGCAGTTATATTTCAGCATTTTTTTTTTTTTTTTTTTTTTCATGCAGTCTGTTAAAGATCCATTTGGAATATCTTGGTCCACTGATTTTATCAAGGAGGATCCTGAATTGAATTTGGAAATTGTCACTGAGGATATTGTAAGTATTCACATCTCTAATGTATTGCATGTAGTCAAGTAATGAGCCTTTTGTTAATTGTGTAGAGTAAAGGATGTATTACAGTGGAATTAGCAGATTGTCAGTTTTCTGGAACTTTTTGCTGTTCGTAATTGTAGAGTATTTTTTTACTCCTGAACTTGACTATCATATCTGTTATGTGCGGACTGTTGTAAACAGAAGTGGAAGGGGACTGGTTGCTGGTATAATCCTGTTTTCTGTAGCCCTTGTTGATATCAACTATATTGTATAATGGCTGTGTGTGATGGATAAACCTAATTCACATTTATATTAAGTGTAAGTTCTAATAGTGTAGGTCATTTTTCTGTTCTTATCTTCTGTGTGAATAATAGTTATTCTTGATTTTGTCATAAATTTTTTTTGGGTTTTGAAAAAGAGAGATAAAATTTGTATGTTGTAGATCAGCCCTGATACTTAGGCCACAACCTGTACATATTGTGGCAGCTTCGGTTGTGCCTGTTGTATTAGTTACAAATTTTTCAGTTATAGAAAAACCCTGTGTATGGCTTTTGGTGAATGATCGTTCACAGGTGAAGCCAACCTCAACATTTGAGTCCTGGCAGATCTAAAGAAGAAAGATTATTTGTTTAAATATGCTTTATGACCTTGCTAAGGGAAAGAGATGCTCACATTGTTAAACATGTCACAGAAATAAAATTAGATAAAGACTATACAAGCTTACAGGTCAAGGAACCAAACTATCATGCTAGTGACAGCTGACAATATCCCCCCCCAGGGGATCCACAACTCTTTTGTGGATACGTGCGTAGTGAGCACGGGACCCCGAGCTAATGTGGCCTTCCTTTCCGGGCTGCATACCTTCCATTTCCGCAATCTTCCCCCCCCCCCCCCCCCTTATCTTCGCCCCCCCCTCACCTCTGGCTCTTTCCTTCCCTTTCTCCCCCTCTGGGAGTATGGTTTGTGCCTACGTCCGGATACGGACGCTTGTAAATGTACCGCATTCTTCGCCTTCCTTGCTTGTATGTCTTTGTCCTTCTCTTTTCCTTACCTCTTCTCTTTGCCCTTTTCTCCGCTGCGGCATTTGAGACCTTCTTTCCTTTCCCTTTCTTCCTCCCTGTGCGTGTCTGAAGGCCGACCCACGCACTTCCATGCGTAGCCGGTGATGGGGTAACGCATAATTCCCCACCCCGGGTAGACAGGTAGGACAAATACGTACGCCCTGGTAACGGCCAGGCCCACGGAGGGGTGATTACCTGAGCTGATACCTTCCGAAAGTGCCGATTGGTCCCTCCGTCCGTTTGTCGGGAGGTGTGACCTGAGGTGTGAACAATTACCTAAGGCGGGAGTGCCCTCAGAGAGGGCCCCCACAATGGAGGAGCATGTCATCGGAGACGCCGGTAATCATGGGGTATTCTTTCGCAATGGTTTCCTCACCTTCCACTATGTCTGCTCACAAACGTAAGTTCACTGAGTCCCAGCCACAGTCAGTTCTTCCATCGTTGCCACAGTTCCTTGTTGTTTCTCAGTCTGACGAAGGTCACGACTTCTCCACGGTCAACCCTTTCATTATTCAGAAAGGTGTCGACGCAATTGTAGGTCCTGTAAAGTCTTGTTCCAGATTACGGAATGGCACCCTGTTGTTAGAAACAGTCAGTGCCCTCCAGGCACAAAAATTGCTGCGTACCTCACTACTACACACCTTCCCTGTCCGGGTGGAACCGCACCGTACTTTAAATTCCTCGCGTGGAGTCGTTTATACATGCTCCCTCGCTGGACTGTCTGACGAAGAAATTCAGCACTACCTGTCTGACCAGGGCGTAACGGCTGCTCATAGGGTTATGAAAAGGGTTGACTCGAACATCATTCCAACCCGCACTGTCTTCTTGACATTTGACAAAGTTCAACTCCCATCGAAAATCAAAGCAGGCTATGAGATAATTTCCGTTCGCCCCTACGTCCCAAACCCTACACGTTGCTATCGGTGTCAGCAGTTCAATCACACCAGCCAGTCCTGTTCCAATCTGGCCAAATGTGTTACGTGTGGCAAGGATGCCCATGAGGGTGCTTGTCCACCTCCATCCCCTCGCTGCATCAACTGTATGGGTGACCACACTGCTTCCTCTCGAGATTGTCCTGTTTTTAAAGACGAAAAGCTCATCCAGGAAATAAGAGTGAAGGAAAAGGTGTCGACCTTTGCTGCTAGAAAATTATTCGCCAGTCGACAGCCCACCGTGCCTCAAAAAGGAAAATACAGCACTGTCCATGCTTCTCCTCGGCCAACAAAGGAGGCGGCCACGCAGACTTGCGACCTCACCTTTAGTGCCACGGTCGTCAGATCGGCCAGTGCAAAGATCGCCCGTTCAACCTCACCACTTTCGTCTGCCCACTCTCTGGCTCACCCTTCGTCGAGTTCTGCTAAATCTCGAGCCCAAAAGTCAGACACCAAGACTTCGAAAAAAGAGCATACTCGTGAAGAGTTTTTACGTACGGCTACTTCCCAACCATCGGTTCCTCCTTCCTCTAAACATCATACTTCCAAGAAGGCTACAAAGAAACCCAGTTCCTCTCCTTCTCTGCCAAGGCGTGTCCCATCTGCAGCACCACCTGGCGGAAATCACACTCAGCCGTCTTCTGTGTCGCCGAGGCGCACTGCTGGCGGCCGGTCAACCGGCTGATCGCTGGTGGCAGGAGCTGCTCCTGACCAACTTATGGATCAGGATCTTCTGCCTTCCGCTGAATGCCATTCCATGCTGTCGGTCGCAAGCTCTGAGCAGTCGTTGAGTTGACAGCGACCTTGGTCACATTCCTCCATTTTCTGTTCACCCTATGTCCATTATCCACTGGAATATCCGCGGTATTCGAGCCAATTGGGATGAATTGGCGATCCTCTTACGATCCTACTCGCCGGTCATCTTCTGTCCTCAGGAAACAAAGCTGCATCCCCATGACCGCTTTGTTCTCCCTCATTTTCAGTCCGTCCGATATGATCTCCCCTCTGTTGAAGGCACTCCAGCACATGGAGGACTCATGATTCTTCTCCATGAAACTCTCCATTATATCCCAATCCATTTAAACACTTCCTTCCAAGCTGTCGCCGTCCGTCTTTCCCTTTCCGGATACACGTTCTCTCTTTGTACGGTATACGTTCCATCGTCCACACAAATGGCACGAGCTGATCTCCTTCATCTTCTTGGTCAGCTTCCACCCCCATTTTTGCTGGTTGGGGACTTAAATGCCCACCACCCGCTTTGGGGATCTCCACATCCTTGTCCGCGTGGCTCACTATTGCTAGACGTCTTCCACCAAGCAGATCTAGTTTGCCTCAACACTGGGGTCCCCACATTTTTGTCTGCCTCCTCGACAAATGTATCTCATTTGGACCTTGCGGTCGGTACTGTTCCGCTAGCTCGGCGCTTCGAATGGTTCGCCCTTGATGATACACACTCGAGTGACCACTTTCCATGTGTTCTTAGACTGCAGCCTCAACTGCCCTACATGCGCCCACGACGCTGGAAGTTTGCCCAAGCTGATTGGACACTTTTTTCGTCTCTAGCGACGTTCGATGACCGTCACTTTCCCAGCGTCGACGATGAGGTCACACATATTACCGACGTTATTCTTACAGCTGCGGAACATTCAATACCATGCACCTCCGAATTGCCCCGGCGCCCCCCAGTTCCTTGGTGGAACGAGGCATGCCGTGATGCAATACGTGAGCGGCAGCGTGCTCTCCGCGTTTTCCGCCACCATCCTACTTTGGCCAACTGTATCCGCTATAAGCACTTCCGAGCGCGATGCCGTCGCGTCATCCGTGATAGCAAGAAGGCAAGCTGGAAATTCTTTATTAGCTCATTTAACACCTCCACTTCCTCCTCGGAAGTTTGGAGTCGGCTTCGACGGTTCTCAGGCGCACCTAGTTTCTCCCCGGTCTCTGGGCTCACTGTCGCGCATGACACATTAGTGGACCCTGTCGCAATTTCTGACTCGTTGGGTCAGCACTTTGCTGAGATTTTGAGCTCCTCAAATTACCTGCCAGCGTTTCTCCCGAAGAAACGTGCAGCGGAAGTGCAACCTCTTGCTTTCTCCCCTCAAAATCGCGAAAGCTACAATACTGTTTTCTCCTTGCGGGAACTCCAACATGCACTCTTCTTCTCGCTCCTCCGCCCCAGGACCAGATGGTATCCACGTCCAAATGTTGCTGCATTTACCAACCCATAGTCTGCGTTACCTCCTTCGCCTTTATAATCGAATTTGGACTGACAGTACTTTTCCCAGACGATGGCGGGAAGCTATCGTCGTTCCTGTTCCGAAACCTGGAAAGGACAAACATCTCCCCTCTAGCTATCGCCACATTTCTCTCACAAGTAGTGTCTGTAAGGTTTTGGAGCGTATGGTGACTTACCGTTTAACGTGGTGGCTGGAATCCCGCAATCTTTTAACACATGCCCAATGCGGATTCCGAAAGCATCGTTCTGCAGTTGACCATCTTGTTGCTCTCTCCACTTATATCATGAACGATTTTCTCCGGAAACGCCAAACGGTAGCAATATTTGTTGATCTGGAGAGAGCATACGATACCTGTTGGAGGACAGGCATCCTCCGCACACTGTTCTCTTGGGGCTTTTGAGGTCAGCTGCCCCCTTTTCTTCGCGAATTTATGGCAGAGCGCACATTTAGGGTGCGGGTGAACACTATTCTCTCCCGTACTTTCTCCCAAGAAAATGGGGTACCCCGGGGCTCCGTGCTGAGTGTTGTGCTGTTTGCCATTGCCATCAATCCAATTATGGATTGTCTCCTTCCTGATGTCTCGGGCTCCCTCTTTGTGGACGATTTTGCGATCTACTACAGCTCTCAACGGACCAGTCTTCTTGAACGACGTCTTCAAGTATGTCTCGATCGCCTCCACTCGTGGAGCATCAAAACCGGCTTCCGTTTCTCACCCAGTAAGACCGTTTGTGTTAATTTTTGGCGACGTAAGGAGTTTCTTCCACCCTCCTTACATCTAGGTCCTGTCAACCTTCCGTTTTCAGACGTCGCTAAATTCTTGGGTCTTATGTTTGACAGAAAACTGTGCTGGTCCTCCTACGTTTCCTATCTTTCGGCTCGCTGTCTGCGATCCCTCAACACCCTCCGTGTCCTGAATGGTACCTCCTGGGGAGTGGACTGAGTGGTCCTTCTCCGCCTCTATCGCGCCTTAGTGCGCTCGAAATTGGACTATGGAAGCATAGGCTACTCCTCTGCTCGGCCGTCTATTCTTCGGCGTCTCGACTCTATCCACCACCGTGGATTACGTTTAGTGTCTGGAGCTTTTTACACCAGCCCTGTGGAAAGCCTTTATGCTGAGACTGCTGAACCTCCGCTGTCCAATCGGCGAGCAGTCCTTCTGAGTCCGTTATGCTAGCCATCTGTCTTCCATGCCTGCTAATCCAGCCCATGACATTTTTTTCGACGCCTCCTTTGACGTAGGGTATGCAGGCCGCCCCTCCTCCCTACTACCATCGGGAGTCCGCTTCCGTCAACTGCTCCAGTCTCTTTCCTTCCGCTTTCCTAAAACCTTCTTGACAACTTGGGGTACAGCACCACCTTGGCTCCGTCCCCGGATCTGCCTGGTCCGTGACCTTTGTCGATTTCCCAAGGATGGTACCCCTTCACTTGTTTATCGTCGGGCATTTGCTGCTCTATGTGCACAAATGACGGACGCCACATTTATTTACACTGACGGCTCGAAAACATCGTTAGGTGTAGGGAGTTCCTATATTGTTGGCGACACCCCAAATCACTTTCGGCTTCCCGACCAGTGTTTGGTTTATACTGCGGAGCTTTACGCTGTTCTCTAGGCTGTCCACTACATTCGCCGCCATCAGCGGATACAATACGTTATCTGCTCAGATTCTCACAGCTCTCTCCTCAGTCTCCAAGCTCTTTATCCTGTGCACTCTCTGGTCCACCGGATTCAGGACTGTCTGTGCTTGCTCCACCTGGGGGGCATCTCGGTGGCGTTCCTCTGGCTCCCGGGACACGTCGGAATCTGTGGAAATGAGGCGGCCGATATTGCAGCCAAGGCTGCAGTCTCTCTTCCTCGGCCAGCTATTCAATCGATTCCCTTCGCCGATCTACGGAGCGTTCTATGTCGACGTGTTGTTCATTCATGGCACATGCATTGGTCAACACTTACCCATAATAAATTGCGGGAAGTGAAAGCCCTTCCTTGTGCTTGGACCTCTTCCTCCCGAACGCGTCGTCGGGAGGAGGTAATTTTAGCTAGACTCCGGATAGGGCACTGTCTTTTTAGCCATCGACATCTTTTAAGCGGCGATCCTCCCCCACTCTGTCCCCACTGCTCTCAGCTGAGGACGGTAAGACACCTTTTAATTGAGTGCCCCTATTTTAATCCGTTACGCTCCCGTCTACAGCTATCGCCTAATATATCGTCAAATTTTGCAGATGACACGCGCTCAGCCGACCGCGTTCTCAAGTTTATTAGTGCCAGTGAAATGACGTCAGTCATTTGAAGTTTGTTTGGGGACAACCAACCCCTTTCTGTCGCGGATTTTTAAGCCTTCCTTATGCTTTTAGTTTCTCCAATTTTTGACTTTCGTTCCCATTGCTGCTGGTTTTCAATTTCGGTTTTTTATTGTTTCCTAAGTCACGGACCAGGTGCTAATGACCATAGACGTTTTGCGCTCTAAAACAAAAAAAAAAAAGCTCACAGTATGTAAAGGAGTGGAGCTGATTCACAGCTAACAGACCAAGACTTCAGGTCACAGAGACTCCTATTATGCCATTTTGAACAAATTAAAGGGATGCATTAGCATCAAAAGTAGACAGGACAGTATGTGGAACACCAGTAGTGTTGTTCCACAAGAAGGGTTTTACAGAAATAACACCATGCATAGTAGTCAGGGATGTGCAAATCAGAAGATTGGCCAAAACAATGAACTGTAGGCATAGCTGTAGTTGTCAAAGTGGCTGGCTTGTAGTTGGTGATCAGTTACCATGAAAATGCAAAAGGCAGTACTGGCCTTCATATGCAACCCAAGAGATCCCAGGTCGTACAGGATGCCTCCATAGGACCTGGGCAGAGATAGTGCCCACTGCATGGAGTGCTGCTGTCAGTGCAAGTGTGGAGAATAGTGTGTTGCTGGTTGTGTGGCCTGGAAAACCATGTCATGTGGTTGGCACTGAAATCACTGATGTGTACCCCACTTGTTAGTTTGAAATTACGTATGAAATAGTGGTAGTCACCTGAGCGAATCGTACATACAAACTAATCTATTAGTAATTCCCATAATTAGCAGTGTTAGATTAGCATTAGTTACACTTCAGAGGTAAATTCCTGTGGGAGAAGGCTACATCAGATTTGGTGGGTAGCCACTTAGGTGTCAATGGGTTGGAGCATTGGCAATCACCCATTCTTATGCCAGTTCATAAGAACAGGATCAAAGATCAGATCAGCGACATTGCAACTCATAATATTAATTCTCTACTTAAAATAGGAAAATAAAGATTTGATAGATGACTTAGAGAAGCAGAAAATTTTAGAAACAGGACTCCAGGAAATAAGAAATACTACAGAAGAACCATTCAAATCACAAGGCTACTGAATTTACAATGGTAAACCTGGAATAAGGGTTATGAAAGAATGTCCCCAATTTGGAACTGGGTTTATAGTCAATGTGAAAATAATACATTTGATTATTGATTTCCAAGCCACCTCCCCTAGAATTGCAACTTTGAGTTTAAAAATATGTAACAAAATTTATATCATCGTTAATGCCCATACCCCTACTAATGAAACGAATTTTCTAACAAAGACCAGGAACGAAGTGGAAAAGTTTTGGGATCTCCTTGACCAAGCAATAAACCATGTAAATATTAACATTGTTAAGATCCTATTAGGGAACTTCAATACTCAACTCAGAAGAGAAAAGAAATACTGGGATATTATTGGGAAATAGGCTCCACATAAACAAGTTAGAATGGTCAAAGACTTCCTGAAATCTGTAGGGAACACAAACTGATCTCAAAGTACACATACTTCAAAAGGAGGCCAAACAAATGTAAAACTTGGAAACATCCTGATTGGAGAAAAGGAGAATGGCAGCTGGATCATATATTTATGGACAAATTCTTCCACAGAAAAATCTACAATGTTAAAATGCTCAGGCAACAAGCAGAAAATTTAGCCCCATTGAACCGACCTAATAGACATGTCTGGTGGAACTCAGAATATGACAAAATTCATAGTGGAAGACATTGTGCATGGTTAAAATATCAAACACACAAAACAGAAGAAGACACAACCAACCTCAAAAATATCAAGCAAAAGTTCACACAAATTATCAGGCAAACCAAGAGACAATCACAGAAAGATCTAACCGACTCAATAGAAAAAATTACCATAAAACCAATTTCAGAGACTTTTACAAAATGTTTGGAAGACAATTACGAAAATTTGCCCCTGCCACATTAATGCTGGAAAGGGAAGATGGAAGAAAGCCACATAATGACGAGGTAAATGCTGAAATCATGGCAAAAGCATTTAGTAAATTTTTAAATTGTGAAGAACCCCAGGAACTTGTAGCAATTACTACACACACACCCATCAAGACTCCACCTGATCTCATGAATCCTCCAACAATTCAAGAGGTGGAAACAGCACTCAGAGATGAAAACTTACAAGGCGTGCGGAGAAGACCATGTTTTTTGCAGATATGTGGACATATGCCAGTGATATAATTCAAACATCCTTACACATAGCCCTAACAAAAATCTGGATAACAGAAAAGTTTCCCAAACATTGGACCACAGTCATAATCCAACCATTCCACAAAAAAGGAGATAAAAGCAACCCAGGTAATTACAGAGGTATCTCTCTTAGACTGCACATAGATTTTCTCCACAGTCCTATACAAGAGGATCAAACAGCAAATAGAGGAAGAATTAGGTGAATACGAAGGAGGCTTCAGACATTGGAGAAGCTGTGCAGAACAGATCATCAATTTAAAATTAGCCATATAATATTACAAGAAACAAAATGAACCTCTTGTAATAAACTCCATGGACTTTAAAAAAGCACATGACTGTATCCATAGATCTTCAATGTTAAAAATCTTAAGAAATTTTGGGCTCCATACAAAATTAATCAAATTGATAGAACTCACCTTAACCAACACTGTTTGATATGTCAAGTTCAGGGAGGAACTCTGAGCCATTCATCATAAAAGCAGGTTTAAGACAAGGAGATTGTTTGACACTCTTGCTGTTTGAACTGTGCTTTAGAATACATGATGATGAAATGGTACAACATTAACCCAAAGAACATCCAAATTGGAAGATCCAAACACAACATAACTATAAATTGTCTAGGATTTGCTGATGACCTAACTCTCTTGTCCAACAGTATTCAGGAAACCAAACAAGAAATTCTCACTACAGGAAATAGCACAAAAAATTGGTCTTGAAATATCCTTTGAAAATCCAGTCATCATGTTAACTGACCCTACACTCATAAACAAAATTGGTGTAGGAAACCAAGAAATCAAAATTGTAGATAAATTTGAATTACTGGGAGAAATCAAAACACATGAACTCCATGAAAAGCCAACATGGCATAACAGAATAAACAAATTGACTACAACACAATATATCACCAAGAACACCTACAACAAAAAGATCCTGTCAATAGCAACAAAATTAAAGCACTACAAAGCAGTCACTCAGCCCGAAATAACATACACAAGTGAAACCATCTTCAAAACAACTAACACGCAGAAATAGAGAAAATACTCAAAATAGGGAGAAGAATCATCAGAATGTGTATCAACAACTCATACCAGAAAGATAGACACTGGAGAGTAGCTACAAATGAAACAGTCTACAAGGAAATAGAACTGGTAATGAGTACAATCAGGAAGAAAGAATTTCATTTTTTGGACATGTAATAAGAACACCAGAGAACAGGATCATCAGTAGGCCAATAGAAAAATTGTGGAATAGTAAGTGCAACATTAAGTGGATTACAGAAATCAAGGAAGATATGGATGAGCTACAGATTACATTTCAAGACCTAAGAAACAAAACTGACAATCAGGAAACTCACAGACAAAAAAACCAGACTGCAAATGAGAATCAACAGACAGACAATAGGAAGGGTGATTCCTGATGAAGACAGAAGAATGAGACCTGAGAGAATGAACAAATACTGGGCTGACAGGAAACTGAAAAATTCTTTGTAGAGAGTGGGCGAGAGTGGTCCAATGAAGGCCATAAAATGGAAATAATAATTTATTATTATTTCTTTCCTTTCTCAGACGTTATGTCTGGTTAAAAATGGAAAGTGACGCGGACCTTGATCAAGCGTGACTTCCTTTTAACTGTATGGTATATATTACATTGCATTTAGGAACTTTTGGGTTATTACTATTATTATTATTATTATTGAAACTCTTCAAGACAAATTAAGGTTATCATAACTTACTGAAAGAAATTCTACCTGTATAAGCAATTCCTCAGGGTGTTTAAAATCATCGGATTTCACAAGGCTATAACTTTGTCATAAATAAAGGTACAGAATTGGGGTCAGTTTTGTACTTCTATAGATACCTGAGAAGCCTTTATTTACAAAGAAACGAAGATTTTCCCATTGTGAACAATTTATATGCGTGCACATACAACATCAAGGTGCTTTTCACAGCAGTCTTTAGGATCATATTCATCATTTATTGATCACAAATATCGAAACTCTTTTGAACACATTTAAGCATCCAGGCGATAGACTTCATCCGTGCATTTGTAATCATGTCAGTTTAGGAAACTCACTGCTGTTGCCATGTAGCATCATAGTTCAGAGTTGTTGGAAGAGGATGCACATAGGTGGAGCCTTTCACAAACACCCACCAATAAAAAAGGTACCATACTGAGAGACGAAGCAAATTTCAAGGTCAGATCTGCAGCCCCTTATAGTTGATCAATCCCTCGGGCACCTTCTTGTTAAGAAGTGCTTCTTCGTGAAGGTATGCAATGGTACACCACCCATATGAAAAATTATGTTTTTGATCATTTTTTCATCTCTTCTGTTTTTGGCCCTTTTGTGTGTTCCCTAATATTTTCCACTCCCATTGGTTTGTTACAGAATTCCCTAATCTTCAGATTCAGTTCAGTGTTAATCTCACTAAACTGTTAATTACGTTACATATGTTTAATAATTAATCATGATTACTACCAACAAACTTCCTGCACTGTATTGCACAGCACATTACCCTTATTATTGTTACAGCTACCAGTTAGTCTTATCCCTCAAGGATTCATTTTGTACATTTTAAAGCAATCAGAAATGACTTGCTGCTGGAAGAAGTAGACAGTTCGTCATACACTAAATGAAACACACTGCATAAAATTCCTTGGTGTCTGCTTGGATTTAAAATTGAAACAGGGTCAAAAAATCAGTAAACTTGTCAAATAGTGTTCCGTAGTGACAGGTAGGTGCAAGATTCCCTAGGTCAATGAAGAGGTTTGGGCAAGGTGTTCACATCACATTCCTACTACAAGGTTGTATAGGATAAATCCTAGTGCCCTATAAGAGTATCCTATAGGATAGGACTGAGTGAAAGCATGCTAGAAAGCATTCCTGCAAGTTGACACTCAGGAGGAACACTTAGAATTGCAAGGCAGAGAGATATGAGCTTTTTGGTTAACTTGTTCTCATGCTGGTGCCTCCTTAATTATTATCAATCCGAATGCTTAAGAACTTCACTCATGAATTTTCATCCAGTGTGTCATTGATATGTCCTTCTATCTATAAGTCATTTGGATTTGTTTGGAATTGCATGATGTTTGTTTTTGTAAGTATAAAGATTGAATATTTGTTCTGTTGCCTGTAAACCAGCCACAAACATGTTCTATTAATGTCCTGGCTGTTTCTACTATGAATGTTTTGTTTTTTGTTGCTAAGCTAAGATTTAGTTCTTGTAAGTGTAATTCTTTTAGCCCTAGTTTCCTCGAGTAAAGGGAGATCAAGGTTGTAATGTGATGCCAGTCCGCTTCTACTGCATATTTCAGTCATGCTGTAAAGTCAGCACAATATTTTACTAATTACATGGTTATGACCTTTACAAGAAGAGTTCTTGCTTCTGTGATTGATTTGAACATTCATCTGATAAAATTGATGGCTGGTCAAGTATACACTTCCTGACTGAGTGCCGTGGATCTAATTTCAATGGTCACTTTTTCTCCCCAATGTTTTCAGCTGCTGTAAGAAATTGTCTTCATGGCATGTTCACTGTTGGTCTTGGAGCTTATATATTGTCATTTGGAGATACCGAATGGAACTATAGTCACTAGAAAGTGGAGTGCCAAGTTGAGAAATAGGAGCACTGTTGACATACTCATCTGCTTTGGTTCTGTAGAGGGGTAACAGCAGTGGAGGCAGCCAGAAACATTTGTGCCCTGTTTGTGTTTAATGCCATTGGACAGAGCTTTGCAAGAAAATGTTTTTTTTTTTTATTCTAATGAGACTTCTTTTGCTATTAGTGACCTACATTTGGGATTTGATTAAGATCATTTAAATGCATTAATTCACAGTGATCCATGTCATTGTACTTGAGAACTGGCAAATTCGATGAACTTTGATCATTTCATGAACTTCTGACATTTGCGTGCAATGGGGAAGACTCAAAAATAGGGTGTATAGGTACCACATGCATTACACCAAAATCACAAAAATCGATGTCCATCTGTGCTTGATTGTCATCAGTTGGCTTGTGAACAACACTAACCATTCCTGCCCTGTATCATTATGCTGATCAGAAATGGTGGCTTTGTGCTAAAATAACGAAAAAAAGAGAATGGTTGAGCCCAAACAAAGCAGCAGCAAAAAGCATCCATGAAAGATAATGTTGTTCATCCAGAGTGATTTACTGTGAAGTGCTTCCTCAAGGTGTAACCACTGATTACTGGTGAAATTTGTCAACAACTGAGATGTGTTGCAGATGCAGTACATGAATGATGACTAGGAAGACACTACTCCAGGATAAAGCCTGCCCGCAATATGCTACTCTGACAAAAAACAGTACACATGAGTTGGATTTTAAAATCATTTCACACCACCTTATTCACCTGATCTAGCATTCGCAGATTTTCTCCTTTTCTGCTCTCTATTGAACAACCTTCAAGAAACTTCCTTTCCAGATGAAAATGCACACTGAACCTAGCTCAACGAGTTCTTTGCTTTAAAAACCATGTGACTTCTACAGTTACAGATACAAAAAGTCGCCCCAGCATTGGGATACTGCTGTAAATAGTGAAGGAGAACATTTCATTGATTATTAAGGTCTCTCTTCTTTGTATCTGTAGTGTCTATTAACTATTAAACTTCCTGAAAAATATTATGAACCATACAACAATCAAATACTTGCTGCAAATGGATGCATATGCATAACTTTTTTTTTTTCATTCTACTGGTAAACTGTTACCTTTCATCTGTGTCTAACCAGTACATATAATGTTCAAAATAATACTTGGTCTGTTGAGCCCAGTGTCTGGGTACAGATATTGCAAACACAGTTAGGTATTGTACATATCTTTCCGAATGCAGTTAACTCAGTGCATGTGTGCTAAGTGTTCGATGATGAATATTATTGTCTTGAGTTGTCAAGTTTATAAAGGATTTAATACTTTCTCAAAATAATTCTGATCCCCAAGTGAGGTTGTGGCTGAGTAAATATCAGAAAATTGTTAATTTCTTGTCATAAAAGGATGTGGCTCCGTTGAGAGATGACTGTAATCTGTGCACCATTGATTCTTAGAACATTTTGAGTAGTAGTATGTGGGTGAGCTCTGTTGTGACAGGCATCCAACATGAAAGCTAATTATTCTTGTTTTGACGTATTGGTAAGGACAATTTTAATGAACAACACAGATAGTACATTGATGTATTTTGTAGGTTATCAAAATATGAGCATGCTTCTAAAAGTAATTTTGTATGAAGAAAATACAATGAAGAATTGACAGAACCTGTAAAGTAGTTGATAAATTTTACATCATTGTAAAAATGACTGAACTACTAAAATCCACCAATTGATGCTGGAAATAATTTGAATTTTTTGTATGATCAGTAGGCCTGTTAGTTGCAGCGGATAGAGATACAATTATTTCTTAATGGAAAACAACAGTATAATTACTCATTAAAGGTCAGTTGAATCAAAAGTACAATTCAGCTGAGGATAGAGTGATTCCAAGTTTCCTCTTGGGCAGTCACGCATATGCAAAGTGAGTTTCATAAATTGTTATACTAACGTTTCCTTTTCTAAATGATTGACAATGTGTTCACACAATTGGCTGTGTGGAATTAAAGATAGCTCCTGAAAGAAGTTTTTAGAATTATATTCAAATCAGAAATTGTTTGAATTGCACCCTTCGTTAAAAATACAAATACATATGGAATGGGTTAAATTAGGCATGCAATAAGTGTACATAAAACTTGAAATCTGAAAGATAAAAGTAAAAAACTAATTGCATTTCGGATGCAATAGATTCTGTACATGACTCATGCAAATAGCATCATTTCTTAATGCAGTTTTTTATACTCTAAAAAACTAAAACTATAGATAAATTGTACAATTTTAAAACATGAGTTTTTCAATTTTTCATTATACTTCATTTTCTTAATGTTCAAATTTGTTCAGTTCTAACAAAAAGTGCTGTCACTTTGTACTTTGTGAATAAATTGTAGGCTTTGGAATGGGTTTGAAAAACATTACCATAGCTTCTGCATTTTCAGAGATGCCATAGAAATTGTTTTATACCTTTATCATTTAAAATTTCTACAGTGACAAACAATCCAGGATTTATCAGATTAACATGCACATCCTTGCCAGCATCTGTTGCAATTGTGTCTTCAATTGCTGCATTTGATTCCCTGAAAGAATGATTTTATTCTTCTGAATACCCAGAACATCTTTGATAGGTTGCATCCACAATTATGAGAAGTTGTTTGATTTTTTTCAAACTTAAAGCTTGTTTCGACAAGAATATTATGATACCTTAAGTTAGAAAATAATAATAGTTTTGAAAATGAGCAAAAGGTTTAACCTGAATGTAAGTTATGCTCACTCAGTTGTCCAGAAACCATCTTTCAGTACCATAAAACATGGTTTTTGCTTGAATCTGAGTTTGTGCACATTTATAAAAATCTGTAGCTCAGTCAGCATACCATTTTCTGTGTTTCATCTGGTTTCACACTCCTCTCCTCATTGCACCACCAATAGCATCCATCACAAGTTCACCACGACATGCAGCAAAGAATAAGTCCATTTCCGCTTTAAATACTTCCGAACACAAAGTGGATAATGTGTACTTGTTTTCCAATAGGGAAGTACAGCCATCTCAACAGATAGTAAACTTTTTTGAGACATGAGATAGTTTTCCTTACATCAGCTCTGATTTGTATGAGCACACAGCAACATGTGTTAGATCTCATTAGTGATGATGGCATGATGAAATGTTTCCGCAGCATCCAGGTAAAACCTGTGAAGCCTGAACCTGTTCATATGATGAATGAGCAGCTTAACTTGTCTTCATTAATCAGAGAAACATTATCTACAAAGCCTGTCTGTAGATCTCCAGATTTGAGAGATCCATTTTGCACATGTCCCCAGTTCAGCAGATTGTGAATTTTTAATGAAGGAGTGAAATATAACATTTGCTTATCAATTTCTGACACTGCCTCACCAGTGGTACCATTACCTTCTGTATATTTTTGTTGCCTGTCAACATCAGTACATTTTTTCCATTTCATTTTTTTGTCAGTCAACGTCATTATTTAATTTGGAGTGAAATTTAGTAGTTAAAGTTTTTATGCTTTATACATGAATTCACAGTACACATGAATTGACAGTAGTCTACATGTTCCAGTAACTCCTTACCTTATGATAAAATGCTCTTTTCTGTGTCATTTTTCAGTGCATTCACCAGATAATCAGAGTTGGCATGATACCTTCACACATACATTGAGGTGTATTCAAAACCAACAAAATGTGTAATGCATGAAAGTATTTTTTATTTGTACCATTTGAATGCCTGCCTAAAATTGTTTATAAGCTCCCTGAGCTGAAAATACTATTTAGTGTTTTTGGAAAACTCTCTGCATCTTACTCTCAGGATCTTTAAATAATTTAGTATCCCATCTGTCAGGTGCTTGACCGATTGTCATCTCTGCCGTTAAAATAAAAAAAAAAATCAACTGTTTGCTTCTCTTCTTCTGAAACCGTGTTATTCAATTTGTGTTGTTAATGTTTGGTTACTAGTTATGGAAGTTATCGCACTGGAACAATTAATTTGTTTGTTACTGCATATTTCCATGTTGGGCTGTCTGGATGTAGCTATCTTTTCCTGCTTTTCTTAAAGTTTTAGGGGGATCAGTATTAACCTAAACAGGGTTCTGATGATGACACTCCAGTGACATGAGTCCTTTTGCATTTACTTTCTTTGTACAAACTCTTCACAACTCTTTCTTCCTCTTCCTTTATTTTGAGACATTTGCTAAGTTGCTGTCTTTCCTTTCTTCTGAAATCTTGTGATATTTTCTTGTCTTTTTCTCTACATTGAACCAATTGTAATTGATTTGCTTACAGTTTTGGAATAATATATATATCTCCAATTTACTATCCATTATATTTAGCAGAAAGCTACTATTAATAATGTGTAACAATGCACCAGCCTTCATATACAGATGTATTACTATGTAAGGTATTCAGCAAATGAAACTTTCATTGTTTCATCCACAAAATAATTCCCCCATAAAATCTTTGCTTTACAGCACCATATTTAAAAAAAAAATTGTTTAGGTTAAAGTTAACTAACAAAAAATGTAAACTTTGTTCCTGACCTACCTTCTGTGTAGTAAGAATACTTGATGTTAAATTCTTCTTTGGATTACACAACTTAATCAGCTTTTCTAGTTCCATATCTGGCATCAAACATGATGAATTTAAATTACTTTAACACTGTAACAAAACAAAATGTATTTTGTAACATAATCTATGTGGTTCAAGTCAGTACACAGGAAGTGTCGTACTGATCAGTACATTAGGCATGTATTTCGTATCATTGTAACTCTACTTCTAGCTTTCAAAAAATAGATGTGGGAAATTATTTGCCATTTTCCTCCTCAGACAGGAAAATAGCTATCACAGATGAAACCTGAGGCAAAAGCAAAGATAAAGCTTAGAAAATTATATTTTACTCTCGAGCTTACATTCTGGAATGGCTCAAAACTACAAATTTGTCAGACAACATGGCTGACCTTCGCTTAACTTCAAGAGTTAGTAATAGATACAGGAAGGTTAGGAAAGAAGGGCAGGTCACAGAGACCCAAAGAGTGTCACTCACAAGGAAACATCATCAGTTTGCTCTTATATTTTAGAGAGAACAAAAGCATACCATATTTTATGAGTAAGACATTTTTTCTTTGAAAAATTACCTAAAAATTTCTGGTGTATCTTATACTCAAAACTAATATAAAAATAGCCAATGAAATTTTAAAATTTAAATATGATATTGTAGGGCTACAGGAAATAATATGGCAGGGGAATGGGCAGATAGATAAACCTGAGTACTCATTGGTATATAGTGGACCAGAAGAAAGAACAGGCCAACTTGGTACAATGTTTATAATAACTAGAGAAGTTAGGAAAAGCCTTCTAGAATTTCAACCCATTAATGAAAGGATGTGCAGACTCAGACTAAAACGTAAATTTAGGAATATCTCAATAGTTAATGCACATGCACCAACAGAGGGAAAAGAGGATATAATTAAAGAACAGTTCTACGAAGACTTGGAAAAAGTATGCTGTGCAGTACCTAAATATGACCTGATGCTAGTAATAGAAGATTTTAATGCAAAAATAGGGAGGGATGAACATCCATATGGAGTTTCTGGAAAATATTCACTACATGAAGAAAACAATGAGAACGGAGACTAACTATGCCAATTCGCAGCAAGGAATAATATGATTATTAAAAGTACCACCTTTCCACACAAAAGGATCCATCTGGGTACTTGGAAGTCTGCAGCCAATGGAGAAGTCAATCAGATTGACCATATTTTAGTGATTGCACGCCACTCCACGTCAGTTACGGATGTATGGAGCTGCAGAGGACCAAACTGTGATTCAGACCACTTTGTGATAAAATCAGTCTTGAGACTGCCACTAACAAATGGCAAAAGAATGGGAAAGATGATGAAATGGAATACAAACTGAACATCCCTGATGAAGTACTAAGCAGAAAGTTGAGCAATGAAGAGACCACAGTAGTAGGAGTAGATGAAAGGTGGAACAGGTTTGAAAAGCCATTAAGGATGCTGCAGAGGAAATAATATGCATAAGAAGGAACAGAAGAAACCAGGAATGGTTTGATGAAGATTGCAGGTCAGCAATAGAGGAAAAGAACAGGGCAAGAACAAAAGTGCTACAGAGGGAAACCAGAAATAATGTGGAACAATATAGAGAATTAAGGAGAAGAGCTAACAGACTGTGCAAGAGAAAGAAGAGAGTGGAATAAGAAGAAATTCAAGAACTAGAAGAACTAAAGGAACAGAGTGAAATAAGAAAGTTCTTTCATGCCATAGGCAAAATGAAGAATAGATTCCAACCAAAAACAGTGACCTGTTCCAGTAAAGATGGGAAAATAAGGGAGGAAGAACAGATAGTGGGAAGATGGGCAGGTTATTTCAAAGATACACTAAGCACCAGCCTAGAAGATGAAGAGACAGCCACACAGGAGGGAAGAGTGGAGCTGGAAGTAGACAATGAAACCAATGAGGCAAGAAAGCCAACACAAGAGGTCTCCCAGGCTGTGCACAAGTCAACAAACAATCGAACCCATGGGGAAGACAGCATAATTGCTGAATTAATAAAAACTGGTTGTGAGGCTGTAATAAAGGAACTGCACACATTAATATCAGATATATGGGAAACAGAAACTGCCAGATAATTGGAAAATTGGAGTAATAGTCCCCATTCATAAGAAAGGGGACAGAACAGCATGTGAAAACTATAGAGGTGTAACACTCCTAAGTACAGCTTATAAGATCTTCGCAAGTATATTAAACGAAAGGATATAGAAGTGTGCAGAAGGCATACTAGGGGAATATCAGTGTAGCTTTCGACCAGGCAGAGGAACAACTGATCAAATATTTGTGATAAGACAAATGATGAAAAAGTTCTATGAATATGATATAGATCTGCATTTCCTATTCATCGATTTCAAACAAGTCTTTGACAGCATAAATTGGCAAGAACTATAGAGTGTACTGAAAGAAGTTGGTGTATGTGCTAAATTAATAAGACTAATCAGACTGACAATGACAGAAACAAGAGCAAAAGTAAAGGTTCTTAGCAGAACGAGTGAAAGCTTTGACTTTAATAAAGGTGTGAAAGAAGGGGATAGTCTCTCCACTGTTCTATTCAATATAGCCCTGCTTAGTGTAGTAAATAAAATCAACAAAAGAGGCACCATATTTATGAAAACTAGCCAGATATGTGCATATGCTGATGACATTACTATAGTAGGCAGAAATACCAATACACTCCTAGTAACATACCGGGCAATGGAAACAGAAGCCTTAAAAATTGGCCTCATAGTAAATGAAAACAAAACAAAATACATGGTAATGTCACAATCTGAGGCCAGAAGAACCCCTAAAAACCTAAACATCAATGGGATATGCTTCAATGGAGTGTCCTCTTTTAACTACTTGGGAGTCCTAATAACAAATGGCAACAGTATTGGAAAGGCTATAAGGGAAAGAATACAAGCAGGAAACATAGCTTACTTTGCAAATATGCAGCTTTACAAAAATAGCCTTGTTACAAGAAAAACTAAACTGCTAATATATAATTCTCTAGTCTGCCCAGTTATCACATACAGCTCAGAGGAATGGACATTGACAGAGCACGATAAAAATGCACTAAGAGGCATTGAGCGGAAAATACTACGCAAAATCTATGGGCCAATAAGGGAGGAAGAAGGCTGGAGAATATGCTACAATCCCGAATTACAAGAGTTAATACAAGCCAGAGACATAATAAAATTTGTGAAATCACAGTGAATACGATGGCTAGGACACTTGGAGATAATGGCAGAGGATAGGATTCCGAAGAAAATGATGAAAGGTATGATCCATTCAGTCAGACAAAAAGGGAGACCTAGAAGAAGATGGATCTACAAAGTAATAATGGATATCACCAAATGGGAGTCTGGTGGTGGAAAAGAGCAGCAAATAACCAAGAAGTGTGGAGGAAGATTGTTGAAGGAGCCAAGGCTCACAAAGGGCTGTAATGCTACTACAGAAGAAAAATATAAAAATTTCCAGTGTTTGATTTAAAATTCCTGACGGGCTTAAAAGGGATTTAACATTCCTGACAGGCTTAAAAGGGGCCATATATTCAATGCTGTGGGAAACCTCTCTCTTATCTGGCAACACTGGATTCAACTGGCAGCAGTAGTGCACTTATGCGATGAACACGAGTTGTGGGGCTTCACGAGCTTACTAACTCGCTCCCCCTCCTGCCCTGCCATCACAGATCCAGAACACTGTCTAGCTTATGATGTGTCACTGCAGTTTACAGTGCCAGTGAACTTGAACTAGTGATTTGTGTTATCGGAAGCAGAAGAGTATTTTTTAGTACTTTCCTAGTGGAAAAAAATGAGGTTTCATATGATGTGGGCTATAAATTGAAGGTAATATCATAAGCAGAACAATATGGAAACAGAGCAGCTGAGTGGCATTTTGGTCCTCCTCCACCAGATAGAGCCATTCGTCATTGGCTTGCTAGTAAAGGAGGACTGAAAAAAAGAAGACTACATGTGCAAATTGAGCACTGAATGCAAATGCTCAAAACTACACTGGGGTCAAAAATTAAAGCAGCAAATCACAACTTCCTTGTCCTGTGTTTAATTCACAATACAATCCTACAAATTGTCAACCAGATGACCGTACAGTCACATTCTGCATGGAAGATGGCATTCCTGCCATATGACAACTATACCAATGTTGTCGGGGCCCCTATGAAACGAGATAGTGTTAGTTGAGTAGCCCCACACCCACAAATGCCATGTACACAGCCACATACAGTGCAGTATGACACGGAGAATATGCCTACCAGACTCAGCAGTGGAGGGCCATAGAAAGAAAGGAAGCAGGACAGTCAAAAATGGATATGGCCTGATAGCTTAGTGTGAATCATTTGGTTGTTTCTTGGATGTGGCGACAATTCATAGAGACAGAAGCTGTATCCCAAAGTCCAGGGCAGGGCTGACCATGTGTCACTTCAGATGAGAGGACTGTTATTTGGCTGTAAGCTCACAACAGACCGCCTTATTACTGCACAGCAAATGGCATGTGAGCTGCTGCATCTGCTGGGTGTGTTGTATCAAGGCAAACTGTGTGCAGATGGCTTTGACAGAGTGACCTTTGTCAGAGACCAGCTGTATGTGTACCTTTGACACATCTTTACAGAAGGCAATGTCTAGAATGAGCAGGCACCTTGCTTGTCACTCAGGACAGGCTGTCCTGTCTTGTGTTTGAATGGTGGACCCCGTGCTGCATTCTGCAATGTCACTGTGGGTGTCACAGGCATGTGGCATAGGCTGTGTTAGTGGTACAAGAATCATGTAGTATACAAACCGCTGAGTACTTCCACGCTCCAGACTGTTTGTTAAGGGTTTAAGGCATGCGTTATAAATACTTCTGTGATGGCAACTGGGGAAAAGCTTCCATCTAGCAAGTTGCAGGATTGGCTGTTGCTATACTATGCCCAGCTGGCTCAGCTTTGCAAAGCAAGTAGGCCATGATTTGCTTTGTAATTCATAACACTCTTCTGCAGATGGCTCTGTTTCAACTCACTTCTGCTCTGGCATATTTTTTGACCATTTATGGTCAATATGCTACATTGGCCTCCTTCTTATCAAGACTCTGTCGCTCGGGTTGACCAAACCATACTACCCATTACACCAGAGCTACTGGCGACCAGTATTTCCAGCCTTATTTTGCCTCTTAAATATCATTCTACAAATTAGTTACCGTAACTCTTTCGCGGAATGTTATACATTTCCTTAGGTCCCCTTGTCCTACACCTGAACTCAACCACCATGGAACTTACTTCATTACTATGCTTCTTGCACAGTTTTTTCCAACTCTGTACTCCGCACTTAAAAGCAAAAATAAAGCGATTATTCTTCATACTATATCACTGTGCATTCTGCTGCTTTTATGCTTGGGTTATCCAACCCAGTGTAATCTGAACTATGGCTGGGTCCGAACTCAGCCGTGTTCTTTGTTTTTTATGTTCCAAAAGAACACCAGGCTCAGCAGAACAAGTGCCACTGCAGTAGTTGGTATGACAATAGACGGTGTTGTCTCATTCTGATGCTGATTTTCACAATATGAATTTACATGCTGCAATAAGGTTTCCAGGGAGACTGGTCCCTCCTGCTGGTTCTGCAGTGAGTTTATAGATTACATTAATTCTGGACCTACAGTTTGATTCAAGCGGATTAGATTTGTGGTAGGTGGTATTTCCATGGGCTCCAAATGCAGCTGGGAAATACTCAAGTGAGTTATCCGTGAAATCATGGCAGACAGGCAGAACTAGGCCCCATTATGTTGCATGCTGTTCCATTTAATAAGAAAGCATTCACCTTCCATTCTAGTCTCTTTGCTGATGTACCCATCTGCTTCTTGAAACAATTAGCTGGTACTACCATCTTGACAAAGCTAGAGTACAACCATTGTGCCTTGACCTGCTGAAAGTACAGTTCTGGCTTGACCATTTCTTTATTGCATTCCTTTTCCTCTAACAGTTTCACTGTACAGGAATCCTGCCCCACTCATATTACCATACCCAGACAGATGGTGATTTTTTCTCAGTGCCATTTTTGTCATGTTGCTGCCTCCATTTCTACTTGTCTTCCTTTGTCTTTTGCAGTTAATAACAGTTGCTGAGATTTTACTCTTACAAATTTCCCCACTACTTCCCTCTTGGAGAGTTACGTACAGATTATGTAGCACTCATGATGTGCTTGTTTCCCTGCTACTGTTACAGAAATGTAAATGTAAACTTTTCTTCCACCAGTTCTCTCACTGATGGTGTGTCTACTCCAAATTAATGGGCAAGTCTTTGTGGTCAGGTTCCAAAACCAGCATCAACTTTGGTGTTAGTTTCTTCTATACTTTCCTTGGACCCTTATATACTGACCTTGTAACAAATTTACTCCTAGCTGAAATGCTGCCTTCTACAGACTGCAATCATTTTATCATTACTACTTTCTTATCTAAGACTTCTACTTGGGTTTTAGTTCCCTGATATTTTGAGTAATATGTAATACTGCTACTCTTCTGCTTCAGCTATCTGCATTGCCATGCTTTTACTCAGTTTCATGCATAAGTTCAACGTCAAATTCGCTTAGTCTTGCTGCCCATCATGTCAACCTATTGGGAAGGATTCTTTCACCACAACCACCATTTTAATGCCACACGATCTGTTATTACTCTAAATGTATTACCATAACAGATAAAATTTGAAATATGTTAGCCTATAAATAAGGTTAACATCTCATTCTCCATTGTGGGATAATTTCATTCTGCAGAATTCCGCTGCCTTGAGCATAAGCTACTGGATGTTCTACACATTCCACCTCTTCTGATAAGACACAGCCTGGTGTATTGTTTTATGCATCACATAATAAAACAAATTCTCTATTAAAATCTGGAAATGCCACAATTGGACTGTTTTAGTTAAGTACCAAAGTCATGAACCATGTAGGATGGATCTGGCGCAAGGTGTGGTTCAGCCAAAATAGTTTCCTGTCCAATTAAATTTGTGATGCTTGAAGAAGGTTTGGAATGCAAACTAATTATATGGTCTGACCACCATGTTGGGCAGAACAATAACTGAAGAGTTTTAGCATTTCATTTCTGTCTGGTCAACTGAAAGTACTGTGGAGAACCACATAAAAAGTTTCTATGTTCGAGTCGTAGTTTCCTACCTTGTGACAGGAACTTTGCAATGATCGAGGAAAAAGTGTCAAAATTTATGGCTCCTTTAGAATGGAAGCATGTCAGTGCTTAGGCCTGTGTAGAACATTCAAAACTGACTTCAGGAGGTGATGGAAGACTTAAAGGGCATAGGATCCATTGAGCTGGTTCACAAAACGCCACCAGCTTTGAAAATTACTGGTGTGCTCTGGTTGAAGTTATGCAGTGACGATCCTTGAGGCATAAGCATACTTCATCCATGTGAAAGACATTTTACTTAGAAACATGGTGGTGAACGTGAAGTAAAGAAATTCTGATGCCTTGCGGTTTTTGGTTGCTCCACAATGGGGTACTGAAACTTGTAAGGAGAAGAAAAGCGATCTGTTGGACGTGACGAAATACATGGAATCAAAATACAGGCATTTTATGAAAACATGCAGTGTGCCAACTGAGTGTAATGTATCAGATTTGGGTCTCAACTTGATAACAAGCTCATGTTCTATAACTTTTTAAGACCAAGGTAATCAGTTTACAATAAATACTAGTTTGTATCTTGTTATAAATTTCTTATTTAAAACTTTCAGATTCTAGGCAATCTTATCATTACAGTAGAGAAAGTGTGATCTGCTGTAATGCTGTATATCAGTTGCTATACATGGTCTTTCCATTTTAATAGTTATTTATTTTCTAAAACCTATCCTGAGCGCAATTTTAAAAAGCACAACCAACTATTTTCAACAGTCTGCATCTGCAAACAATACATATCTGCTATAATATTATTAATGGTTTTTGTCGATTTCCTAAAAACTCCAAAATGTGCTATACAGCATTATTCATGCACATGCTTCATTTTGCTATGATTATGTGCATCTATCACAGCTAATTGAATATTTTGGCCTTGTGTTTGTTATCTTCAGTTTGTGTGCCAGTAGCATTACTGACTCTGTGAGCTGACTCCTTACTTGAGAAAATTCAGTCAAGATGTATAATATTAATGTTCTAGAATTGGTCCTATGATGTGTTTTCAGGCTGGTGAACAAAGCTGATGGTGGAATGTACCTCTACAGTCCCATCCATAGGTCAGGCCCATTCAGCACTGAGTATATACCCTGATAACACCACCAGCTGTCTACTGTAGATTTTGTCAGTCAACAACATCTACCCCCCAGGGGGTCCACAACTCCTTTGTGGACACGTGCGTAGCGAGCACGGGACCCCGAGCTAATGTGGCCCTCCTTCCTTTCCAGGCTGCATACCTTCCCTTCCCTTTCCGCATCCTTCCCTGTCCCCCATCTTCGCCCCCCCCCCCACTCACCTCCGGCTCTTTCCTTCCCTTTCTCCCCCTCTGGGAGTATGGTTTGTGCCTACGTCCGGAGACGGACGCTCGAAACTGTTCCAAATTCCTTGCTTTGTACACTTGCAAGTCCTCGTCCTTCCTCTGTCCTTCTCTTTTCCTTCCCTCTTCTCTTTGCCCTTTTCTCTGCCGCGGCGTTTCCTTTCCCTTTCTCTTTTTTCCTCCCTGTGCGAGTCTGAAGGCCGACCCACGCACTTCCATGCATAGCCGGTGACGGGGTAACGCGTAATTCCCCGCCCCGGGTAGACAGGTAGGACACGTACGTACCCCCTGGTAACGGCCAGGCCCAGGGAGGGGTGATTACTCGAGCTGATACCTTCCGAAAGTGCCGATTGGTCCCTCCGTCCGTTTGTCGGGAGGTGTGACCTGAGGTGTGAACAATCACCTAAAGCGGGTGTGCCCTCAGTGAGGACCCCCACAAGGGAGGAGCACGCCATCGGAGACGCCGGTAATCATGGGGGATTCTTCCGCAATGGTTTCCTCACCTTCCACTATGTCTGCTCACAAACGTAAGTTCACTGAGTCTCAGCCACAGATGGTTCTTCCATCGTTGCCACAGTTCCTTGTTGTTTCTCGGTCTGATGAAGGTCACGACTTCTCCACGGTCAATCCTTTCATTATTCAGAAAGGTGTCGACGCAATTCCTCGCGTGGAGTCGTTTATACACACTCCCTCGCTGGATTGTCTGACGAAGAAATTCAGCACTACCTGTCTGACCAGGGCGTAACGGCTGTTCATAGGGTTCTGAAACGGGTTGACACGAACATCATTCCAACCCGCACTGTCTCCTTGACATTTGACAAAGTTCAACTCCCATCGAAAACCAAAGCAGGCTATGAGATAATTTCCGTTCGCCCCTACGTCCCAAACCCTACGCGTTGCTATCGATGTCAGCGGTTCAATCACACCAGCCAGTCCTGTTCCAATCCGGCCAAATGTGTTACGTGTGGCAAGGATGCCCATGAGGGTGCTTGTCCACCTCCATCCCCTCGCTGCATCAACTGTATGGGTGACCACGCTGCTTCCTCTCGAGATTGCCCCGTTTTTAAGGACGAAAAGCTCATCCAGGAAATAAGAGTGAAGGAAAAGGTGTCGACCTTCGCTGCTCGAAAATTATTCGCCAGTCGACAGCCCACCGTGCCTCAGACAGGAAAATACAGCACTGTCCTTGCTTCTCCTCGGCCAACAAAGGAGGTGGCCACGCAGACTTGCGACCTCACCTTTAGTACCACAGTTGTCAGATCGGCCAGCGCAAAGATCGCCTGTTCAACCTCACCACTTTCGCCTGCCCACTCTATGGCTCACCCTTCGTCTGGTTCTGCTAATTCTCGAACCCAAAAGTCAGACGCCAAGTCTTCGAAAAAAGAGTATACTCGTGAAGAGTTTTTACGTACCGCAACTTCACAACCATCGGTTCCTCCTTCATCTAAACACCATACTTCCAAGAAGGCTACAAAGAAACACAGTTCCTCTCCTTCTCCGCCAAGGCGTGCCCCATCTTACAGCACCACCTGGCGGAAATCGCCCTCGGCCGTCTTCTGTGTCGCCGAGGCACACTGCTGGTGGCCGGTCAACCGGCCGATCGCTGGTGGCAGGAGCTGCTCCTGACCAACCTATGGATCAGGATCTTCTGCCTTCGACTGAATGCCATTCCATGCTGTCAGTCGCAAGCTCTGAGCAGTCATTGAGTTGACAGCACCCTTGGTCACATTCCTTCATTTTCTGTTCACCCTATGTCCATTATCCGTAGGAATATCCGCGGCATTCGAGCCAATCTGGATGAATTGTTGATCCTCTTACGATCCTACTCGCCGGTCATCTTCTGTCTTCAGGAAACAAAGCTGTGTCCCCATGACCGCTTTGTTCTCCCTCATTTTCAGTCCATCTGATATGACCTCCCCTCTGTTGAAGGCACTCCACCCCATGGAGGACTCATGATTCTTCTCTATGATACTCTCCATTATCACCCAATCCCCTTAAACAGTTCCTTCCAAGCTGTCGCCGTCCGTCTTTCCCTTTCCGGATACACGTTCTCTCTTTGTACGGTATACATTCCATCGTCCACACCAATGGCACGAGCTGATATCCTTCATCTTCTTGGTCAGCTTCCACCCCCCTATTTGCTGGTTGGGGACTTAAATGCCCACCACCCGCTTTGGGGATCTCCACATCCTTGTCCACGTGGCTCACTATTGCTAGAAGTCTTCCACCAAGCGGATCTAGTTTGCCTCAACACTGGGGTCCTCACATTTTTGTCTGCCTCCACAACAAATTTATCTCATTTGGACCTTGCGGTCGGTACTGTTCCGCTAGCTCGGCGCTTCGAATGGTTCGCCCTTGATGATACACACTCGAGTGACCACTTTCCATGTGTTCTTAGACTGCAGCCTCAACTGCCATATATGCGCTCGTGACGCTGGAAGTTTGCCCAAGCCGATTGGACACTTTTTTCGTCTCTAGCGACGTTCGATGACCGTCGCTTTCCCAGCGTCGACGATGAGGTCACACATATTACCGACGTTATTCTTACAGCTGCGAAACGTTCGATACCACGCACCTCCGAATTGCCCCGGCGCCCCCCAGTTCCTTGATGGAACGAGGCATGCCGTGACGCAATACGTGAGCGGCGACGTGCTCTTCGCATTTTTCGTCACCATCCAACTTTGGCCAACTGTATCCGATATAAGCAGCTCCGTGCGCGATGCCGTCGCGTCATCCGCGATAGCAAGAAGGCAAGCTGGAAATTCTTTATTAGCTCATTTAACACCTTCACTCCCTCCTCGGAAGTTTTGAGTCGGCTTCGACGGTTCTCAGGCGTGCCTAGTTTCTCCCCGGTCTCTGGGCTCACTGTCGCGCATGATACCTTAGTGGACCCCGTCGCAATTTCTAACTCATTGGGTCAGCACTTTGCTGAGATTTCGAGCTCTTCAAATTACCCTCCAACGTTTCTTCCGAAGAAACGTGCAGCGGAAGTGCGACATCTTGCTTTCTCCTCTCAAAATCACGAAAGATACAATACTGTTTTCTCCATGCGGGAAATCCAACATGCACTCTCTTCTTCTCGCTCCTCCGCCCCAGGACCGGATGGTATCCATGTCCAAATGTTGCTGCATTTATCAACCCATAGTCTGCGTTACCTCCTTCGCCTTTATAATCGAATTTGGACCGACAGTACTTTTCCCAGACGATGGCGGGAAGCTATTGTCATTCCCGTTCCGAAACCTGGAAAGGACAAACATCTCCCCTCTAGCTATCGCCCCATTTCTCTCACAAGTAGTGTCTGTAAGGTTTTGGAGCGTATGGTGACTTACCGTTTAGCGTGGTGGCTGGAATCCCGCAGTCTTTTAACACATGCCCAATGCGGATTCCGAAAGCATCTTGTTGCTCTCTCCACGTATATCATGAACAATTTTCTCCGGAAACGCCAAATGGTAGCAATATTTTTTGATCGGGAGAGAGCATACGATACCTGTTGGAGGACAGGCATCCTCCGCACACTGTCGTCTTGGGGCTTTCGAGGCCGGCTGCCCCTTTTTCTTCGCGAATTTATGGCAGAGCGCACATTTAGGGTGCTGGTGAACACTACTCTCTCCCGTACTTTCTCCCAAGAAAACGGGGTACCCCAGGGCTCCGTGCTGAGTGTTGTACTGTTTGCCATCGCCATAAATCCAATTATGGATTGTCTCCTTCCTGATGTCTCGGGCTCCCTCTTTGTGGACGATTTTGCGATCTACTACAGCTCTCAACGGACCAGCCTTCTTGAAAGACGTCTTCAAGGATGTCTCGATCGCCTCCACTCGTGGAGCATCGAAACCGGCTTCCGTTTCTCACCCAGTAAGACCGTTTGTGTTAATTTTTGGCGACGTAAGGAGTTTCTTCCGCCCTCCTTACATCTAGGACCTGTCAACCTTCCGTTTTCAGACGTCGCTAAATTCTTGGGTCTTATGTTTGACAGAAAACTGTGCTGGTCCTCCCACATTTCCTATCTTTCGGCTCGCTGTCTGCGTTCCCTTAACACCCTCCTTGTCCTGAAGGGTACCTCCTGGGGAGCGGACCGAGTGGTCCTTCTCCGCCTCTCTCGCGCCTTAGTGCGCTCGAAATTGGATTATGGAAGCATAGTCTACTCCTCTGCTCGGCCGTCTATTCTTCGGCGTCTCGACTCTATCCACCACCGTGGATTACGTTTAGTGTCTGCAGCTTTTCACACCAGCCCTGTGGAAAGCCTTTATGCTGAGACTGCTGAACCTCCGCTGTCCAATCGGCGAGCAGTCCTTCTGAGTCCGTTATGCTAGCCATCTGTCTTCCATGCCTGCTAATCCAGCCCATGACATTTTTTTCGACGCCTCCTTTGATGTAGGGTATGCAGGCTGCTCCTCCTCCCTACTACCCCCGGGAGTCCGCTTCCGTCAACTGCTCCATTCTCTTTCCTTCCGCTTTCCTAAAACCTTCTTGACAACTTGGGGTACAGCACCGCCTTGGCTCTGACCCCGGATCTACTTGCTCCGTGACCTTTGTCAATTTCCCAAGGATGGTACCCCTACACTTGTTTATCGTCGGGCATTTGCTGCTCTATGTGCACAAATGACGGACGCCACATTTATTTACACCGACGGCTCGAAAACATCGTTAGGTGTAGGGAGTGCCTATATTGTTGGCGACACCCCAAATCACTTTCGGCTTCCCGACCAGTGTTCGGTTTATACTGCGGAGCTTTACACTGTTCTCCAGGCTGTCGACTACATCCGCTGCCATCAGCGGATACAGTACGTAATCTGCTCAGATTCTCTCAGCTCTCTCCTCAGTCTCCAAGTTCTTTACCCTGTGCACCCTCTGGTCCACCGGATTCAGGACTGTCTGCGCTTGTTCCACCTGGGGGGCGTCTCGGTGGCGTCCTCTGGCTCCCAGGACACGCTGGTATCTGTGGGAATGAGGCGGCCGATATAGCAGCCAAGGCTGCAGTCTCTCTTCTTCGGCCAACTATTCAGTCGCTTCCCTTCACCGATCTACGGAGCGGTTTATGTCGCCAAGTTGCTCAATTATGGCATGCGCATTGGTCAACAC
The DNA here is from genome assembly GCF_023864345.2 of Schistocerca serialis cubense. Taxonomy (NCBI): domain Eukaryota; kingdom Metazoa; phylum Arthropoda; class Insecta; order Orthoptera; family Acrididae; genus Schistocerca; species Schistocerca serialis. Next base: position 48,385,573 of record NC_064648.1, read on the forward strand.
TTACCCATAATAAATTGCGGGAAGTGAAAGCCCTTCCTTGCGCTTGGACCTCTTTCTCCCGAACGCGTCGTCGGGAGGAGGTAATTTTAGCTAGACTCCGGATAGGGCACTGTCTTTTTAGCCATCGACATCTTTTAAGCGGCGATCCTCCCCCACTCTGTCCCCACTGCACTCAGCTGTGGACGGTAAGACACCTTTTAATTGAATGCCCCTATTTTAATCCGTTACGCTCCCGTCTACAGCTATCGCCTGATCTATCATCGATTTTAGCAGATGACACGCGCTCAACCGACCGCGTTCTCCAGTTTATTAGTGCCAGTGAAATGACGTCAGTCATTTGAAGCTTTTTTTGGGACAACCAACCCCTTTCTGTAGTGGATTTTTAAGCATTCCTTCTGCTTTTAGTTTCTCCAATTTTATGACTTTGTTCCCATTGCTGCTGGTTTTAAATTTCGGTTTTTTACTGTTTCCTAAGTCACGGGCTGGGCGCTAATGACCATAGAAGTTTTGCGCCCTAAAACCAAAAACGAAAAAAAGCAACATCTAAAAGTATAAAGTTATTCATATATTTCAATTGTTAATGCATAATTAAACAAGTTACTGAAACAGATGTTAAATGCAGTGGAAAGGAAATAATGAGATGTAAACACAGTGGCAAAGTTAAGCTGAATCCTGTGTGCTGTCAGTCTAAGAGACTAAAATAGAAATGGCCATACTTATAATCAATAACTTGAATTATATAGGTTTACATAAGAAGCTTAAATACTAAATGCAGTGAAATTGTGTGACTAAGAATACTCGGCAGATTCCCCAGTTACATAAGCTACTGTGACATCAGAACTAAAATCTAAGTTTCAACTATGTGTTAATATAAATTGATTAGTGATGCTGTGTGACTGTCCATCAAAGTACAGAAAAAAAGAACTGTCAGTTGTGCAAAGTGAAAGTTCTTCAGTCTCAAAAACATAAATGAATTGAATGTAATGAGATAATGCCAAAATTCTGTCATCCATACAATTTTAGTGTGTTCAAATGGCACAACTGGTTGGCTGCCCAGAGACTTCAGTTCAACTACTGTCAAAACCTATCCAGACTTAGCAGTAACTGTTCATTAGCCCAGACTATGTGAGAAACAAACATATTACCAAAGACTATGAGGCACAGCAGCACGGCTTATTTATAACCTCAAGAAACCGTACCATGCTAGTCATTTTCAAAACATCATGCAAAAGTAAATTAGAATAACAGTGATTGAAAGTACATTGTTTTTATTGAAACTAAACAACTTGAAATAAGCACCTTCCTATGCTGGTCACTTTGAAGCTTACCAAACATTCTTGGATAAATATTACATTAAATATCAGTGAAAACATCATAAACTGCCATCATATGCAGCTGTTAAAATAAGTAAATACAATGAAATATTTCGATACAAACAAGTTTGTCAAATCAGGTGAGATCATAATTTCTTGTTCATATACATTTTGCTTGAGGTTACTATGTAGCACATACCAATTGAAGTGGACCTCTCTTGATCACACTGCATAATACGAGGGCTATCCACAAAGTACATTACGTTTTGGAATTAAAAATAAATAAAGTATTGGAAATTTTTTTATTATATACAGATGAAAGCCACACTTAAATACTACTTTTCTACATAGTTGCCATTTAAATTAAGGCACTTATCGTAGCGATGGACGAGCTTGGAAAGTCCTTTGTCGTAAAATTCTTAGTCACACAATTTCATTGCATTTAGTATTTAAGCTTCTTATGTAAACCTGTATAATTCAAGTTATTGATTATAAGTATGGCCATTTCTATTTTAGTGTCTTACACTGACAGCACACAGCATTCAGCTTAACTTTTCCACTGTGTTCCAATAGATGATTCTATATTGAAACGGATTCAAGCACACCATCTAAATGTTACTAGATTTGCTACAAAAATGACTCAAATGACTCAAATATATGCTTGTAAGCTAGTGCTACAGCATCATAGACTTTACATGTGAACCAAGACCAAAACGTCATATAAAATGCCATAAGAGTGCGAAGAGAGAGTGTTATCATTCCATCACACTATTATACAACATTGAAAGAAAATCATTGTGGAACTAAGCTAAATAGTGAATATGATGGACTTGTGCCAAGTAACAAAATTGTTGCCATGAAAGGTGCTAAAACAGTAACCATAAAAACAAGTGAACATGAAAAATGCACTACACTATTGTTCTTTCATGTTGTGTTGGAGGTACTGAACTAAATCCAGTGATCATTTTCAAGTTTTAAACAATGTCAGAACCTTCTGAAATACTCCCAGGTGTTGTTCACATACATGACAAGGGTTGGATGGTTGAGGCCGGTACAAAATTATGAATTGTGTTGGAGCGAAGGAAAGGCAGTTCATTGAAGAAGAGGTCTCTTCTTGTGCTCGATTACTTGAGTAGTCGTTTGTAAAATTCTGTGAAAGAGAAATTGAGACAGTTAAATACAGAGCTTGCTGTTATTGCTGGAGGACTTACTTCACAATTGCAACTTCTTGATGTCGACACTACACTGAAGAGCCAAACAAGCTGGTACACCTGTGTAATATCATGTAGGACCTCAGTGAGCATGCAGAAGTGTCACGACATGACATGGCATGGATTCAAGTAATGTCTGAAGTAGTGCTGGAGGGGGAATTGACGCCATGAATCTTGCAGGGCTGACCATAAATCCAAGAGAGTACAAGGGAGCGGAGATCTTTTCTGAACAGCACATTGCAAGGCATCCCAGATACGCTTAATAATGTTAATGTTGGGGGAATTAGGATGCTAGCGGAAGTGTTTCTCAGTAGTGTTCGTGGAACCACTCTGTAGCAGTTGTGGATGTGTGGGTTGTTGCATTGTCCTGCTAGAATTGCCCAAGTCTGTTGGAATGCACAATGGACATGAATGGATGCAGCTGATCAGACAGGATGCTTATGTACATGTCACCTGCCAGTCATATCTAGATGTATCAGGGGTCCCATACAACTACAGCACACATCCCACAACACCATTACGGAAGCAACACGAGCTTGAACAGTCCCCTGCTGACAAGCAGGGTCCATGGATTCATGAAGCTGTCTCCATACCTATACACTTCCATCCACTCAATACAATTTGAAATTAGATTTGTCTGACCAGTCAACATGTTTCCAGTCATCAACAGTCCAATGACGGTATTGACAGTTGCAGGTGAGGTGTAATTCTTTGTGTTGTGCAGTCATCAAAGATGCACAAGTGGACCTCTGGCTCCAAAAGCCCATATCAGTGATGTTTTGTTGAATGGTTTGCATGTTAATACTTTTTGATGGCCCAGCATTGAAACCTACAGCAATTTGCAGGATTGCACGTATGTGACATTGTATGATTCTCTTCGGTTGTTGTTGGCGCCATTCTTGCAGTATCTTTTTCTGGCCACAGTGATGTAATAAATTTTTTGTTTTACTGGATTACTGATATTCACTGTACACTTTTGAAATGGTCACATGAGAAGATCCCCACTTCATTGCTACCTCAGAAATGCTATGCCCCATTGCTCATGTTCTGGCTGTAACAACACGTTCAGACTTAATTAAATCTTAATTACCTGCTGTTGTCACAGCAGAAACAGCTGGTTCAGCACTTGTCGTATATAGGTATTGTGGACTGCAGTGTCATATTATCTTTGTTTACATGTCTCTGTCTTTGAATACGATTGCTTAGACCAGTTTCAGTGCCACTTCAGTGTATTTACGGTGTATATGGAAGAGGATTGGAACAAATGGATGATGGATTAAGCCCAACATGAAATCATGACAAAGGGTGTCTTAAAATGATCTACAAACAAATAAGTGTGTTGGTCAATAAAGCTGTTGTGATCTAGGGTGAAAGAAAATATCACAGTTAAATCTTTCACGAAGGATGGCATAAGTAATGCTCTCAGTAGTAGTGAAGACCATCTTACATATAAAGAGGACAATGATGTGGAGGAAAGAGGGAAGTTCAGATATTGAATTTCAGTGATTTTTAAAGGTCGTTTTGGTTTTATAAACTGAGAAATTTTTAGGCTGACTTTGCAATTTATTGATGAAAATGGTAAAAATGTACTTTTCTTAAATATTGCTTGAAAATGAAGGTGCACTTTACAGTCTGTAAAATATGGTAGTTATTTTATTTGAATTCATTTTGATTTGATCTGATGAGCTCACGTAAAACAATGTACTTAAGGATTGTTGCTGCTGTCTAGAGGGTCATCAGGTTGCGTATAGTGATCTGCAGAACAAAACAGTATTTGTACTCTGCCACTGTTTACTATTTGCTCATTTAATCTCACCATGGTTCTAAATACAGTTCTACTACAGTAACACTCGAAAATGTTTGCTAGAATGCATTAGTTTCACTTACATAAACATAAGTGTATAATAGAAAAATCTGCCATGGGTAATTGAAAAATATGAAATTGTAATCTACACTCCTGGAAATTGAAATAAGAACACCGTGAATTCATTGTCCCAGGAAGGGGAAACTTTATTGACACATTCCTGGGGTCAGATACATTACATGATCACACTGACAGAACCACAGGCACATAGACACAGGCAACAGAGCATGCACAATGTCGGAACTAGTACAGTGTATATCCACCTGTCGCAGCAATGCAGGCTGCTATTCTCTCATGGAGACGATCGTAGAGATGCTGGATGCAGTCCTGTGGAATGGCTTGCCATGCCATTTCCACCTGGCGCCTCAGTTGGACCAGCGTTCGTACTGGACGTGCAGACCGCGTGAGACGACGCTTCATCCAGTCCCAAACATGCTCAATGGGGGACAGATCTGGAGATCTTGCTGGCCAGGGTAGTTGACTTACACCTTCTAGAGCACGTTGGGTGGCACGGGATACATGCGGACGTGCATTGTCCTGTTGGAACAGCAAGATCCCTTGCCGGTCTAGGAATGGTAGAACGATGGGTTGGATGACAGTTTTGATGTACCATGCACTATTCAGTGTCCCCTCGACGATCACCAGTGGTGTACGGCCAGTGTAGGAGATCGCTCCCCACACCATGATGCCGGGTGTTGGCCCTGTGTGCCTCGGTCGTATGCAGTCCTGATTGTGGCGCTCACCTGCACGGCGCCAAACACGCATGCGACCATCATTGGCACCAAGGCAGAAGCGACTCTCATCGCTGAAGACGACACGTCTCCATTCGTCCCTCCATTCACGCCTGTCGCGACACCACTGGAGGCGGGCTGCACGATGTTGGGGCATGAGCGGAAGACGGCCTAATGGTGTGCGGGACTGTAGCCCAGCTTCATGGAGACGGTTGCGAATGGTCCTCGCCGATACCCCAGGAGCAACAGTGTCTCTAATTTGCTGGGAAGTGGCGGTGCGGTCCCCTACGGCACTGCGTAGGATCCTACGGTCTTGGCGTGCATTCGTGCATCGCTGCGGTCCAGTCCCAGGTCGACGGGCACGTGCACCTTCCGCCGACCACTGGCGACAACATCGATGTACTGTGGAGACCTCACGCCCCACGTGTTGAGCAATTCGGCGGTACGTCCACCCGGCCTCCCGCATGCCCACTATACGCCCTCGCTCAAAGTCCGTCAACTGCACATACGGTTCACGTCCACGCTGTCGCGGCATGCTACCAGTGTTAAAGACTGCGATGGAGCTCCGTATGCCACGGCAAACTGGCTGACACTGACGGCGGCGGTGCACAAATGCTGCGCAGCTAGCGCCATTCGACGGCCAACACCGCGGTTCCTGGTGTGTCCGCTGTGCCGTGCGTGTGATCATTGCTTGTACAGCCCTCTCGCAGTGTCCGGAGCAAGTATGGTGGATCTGACACACCGGTGTCAATGTGTTCTTTTTTCCATTTCCAGGAGTGTATTTAGTACAAGTCTACATATAGTTTAAATAAGGTTATGTTACAGCAAGAGAGAAGTAATTCTTTTGACTGAAAAGTAATTTGTAGGTCTCACTTTTTAAGAATAAAACTATTTTGGGATCTGAAGAACAAATCACTATTTGGTGCATACCCAGGGTCTTTGATCACAGCTGCACATCAATTTGGCATTGAATCCACAAGCTTTTGTAATTTGTCAATTGGGAGTTCTGACCATAGGTCCAATAAGATACCAGCAAATTGATTCTTGTTCTTCTATCACGAACGCATTAATTCAGTGCATATCAGAGGCATTCAGCTGGATTTAGATCCATGCTTTGGCTTATGCACCCAAAAAGTTTGTTTTCGGTCAGAAAAGAATTGTTTTGAAAATAGACAGAGGTGTGTTTAGAATCATTGACATACTGAAATATCCAATTATTTGACATATTCTTTCTTCTACATGGAATCATATTAGGTTCTAAAATGTGACTGTACTGGAAACATCCCCACCTTAGACCTGTCTTTGGCATTCTAAGTTCGAGTTTTCCTTCCAAACTCTATCCTGTCCCTAATTTTTGAATTTATGAGTGGGTTTATGTCATTTACCATGTAGATCACTTGTTACTACATGACTTTTTACAGTAGACTTGTCAGCATAGTCTATGATGTTGGTTGAGATCATCCCTAATATGGTAAGATGTTTCTCGTGGAGCAGCAGCTGATTGCTTACAAATCTTTCTGTCCTTCTTCCTCACTCTTCTTCAAGCATGACCTGACCTTGGTTTAATGGTTACTGTTATTTCATGTACTGACTGTGTACACTTGTTAGTGGTTGTGATATGCCATATTGTATAGCAGTACTAGACTGCTACCTCCCAATCTTGAAGACATGCAAAACAGTTTGTCTCACATCAAGCAAGTGTTCTGTTTTGGTATGCTTCTATTTCTCTACAAGTAAACAATCACTTAGTGAATGTGTGAGAAATAGTAGTTAATGAATACCATACCATCATGGCAAGTTATGTAATTTTCAGCTAAAGGAATATATACTTACATTGTTGCTGTACCATCTTGTTCGTTCACCAGATACAAAACCACAGCAGCATGAAGCTCTTGATGGAGTGACACTTCCATGTGTTTTTCTTTTGTGACTGCATGCAAGCAGTACTGACAGGATAGCAATGTAACTGCAAAATATTTATGAGCACTGCTGTAGCTTAACAAAATACTCTGAATACTGTTGCCAGCATATTTGCAGAGACTCTTTGACCTCCTTGCTGTAATTTGTTTGCAGTACATACACCATCACTATGCTTTCCTGATAAGGTATTGCAAATGTGGAACAAAAAAAAAATTTTTGTCCTGCTCCAATACAGGCCAGCTAAGGTTTTACATTTCTTTATGCTACTACTTCATATGCACACTTCTTTCTTTCTTCTCTCCTGATGTCCAGTTACTATCTTGTCTTCTTGGAACTATTTTGTTACGGAGAATTTATCAACTCAATTCTGTTTCTGTATTTGGTTTGATTCAATTTCTTGGTTATTTATACAAGTTTCTTATAGGTCTATGTGCACTTCTGTAAGCCAATGAGTTAATTTTTTAAGTTTTTAGTACTGCTGCACAGTTTTTCTTTTTAGTATGGTAAGACTCATTAGCCTTCTTTGCCAAATTTTGTCTCCAGTTATTTTCCTACATATTTATCTATACTTCTGTATTGCTTCTGAATTTAAATGTTTTTGCTGGTTTTCTGTTTCCTGATATCTTTTCTTTTATGGTAATTTTCCCTATCTTTTGTTGATTCTAAAATTAGTATTTGTGAAACAGATGTGTATTCTGGCCAAATGACTGCCTTGCAAGTTGGAGTTTTGGCTACATGACTTCTCCTAGATACATAAATTTGTCTTCCCCTGTTACTCCCATACTTCGTATTTGATTGGGATGTTGCAGTCCTGTTGTTAGTCATTACTGCTTCACTGCTTCTTATCAGAGGAGATGAGTAGTAATGCTTTTCCTACTGTTTCTCTTCCTATCTGTTTTGTGCTTTCTCTACACTGTCAGTATTGCTGGGTTATCTACAAAATTTGAACAGACAATTTTGACATTATCCATTTTCTAAGTAGCATTCAACTTCTGGTGTTAGATTCTGACAACTGCTCCATCTGTTCAGTGTTCACTTGTTCAAGTATGGTCTGAAAGAAGAATGGAGTTAGTCCATTGCCTTGGGTAATGTCTGTTCATACCTCAACTGAGACTGAAGTTCTTTTGATAGGACTCGTGTTGTCTTCCGTATTTCGGATTCTTTAAGAATATTGAATAAAAGCAGTCTTGCTTTATAGTCATAAGGCTTCTAAAATTTTACAAATGTATTCCAATAGTATTTTGCTCCTTTAGTCTTTTGTCACTTTGCCCTTCATAGGACCTTGCTGTCCTAAGCTATCTCTGATATATCTTGCATTTTAGAATTTCTGCTTTTGTTTTCTCCTTGAACTTTTCATGGAATTTCCTTGAATCTTCTGTGAACATAGTTATCAGTTATTCTAGGCCAGGAATCTTCCTTTTATTATTCAGTGGTAATGGTCAATTTCAACAGGTATCTATGTCTAACTCTGAAATTAATCATCTTTTTGGAATTGTGCTTTGCTATTGGCACATAAGCCATCTGATATTCCCAAATCATATTATTGTTGACCTCATATCTTTTTGGTGGCGTATGTGGGGGTAGGGGGATGTTTGCTGCCAACAATTTTGCTAAATGTCTTTTTTTACCATCTTTCCTTTTTTTACATCCACAGTCAGGCAGACGTTTATAAATGAAAAAATTTTCTCCCTGGACTGTTACGGAATGTATTTATTCAAAATTGTTAATTTGGCAGTTGCATGATTCTAAAGTAATAGCTCAGTGTGATATATGAATGCTTTGTAATTCCGTTTGAGACAACACTTTCTTTGTGTTAACCATGTTTACAAATTCCATATTCATTATAAGACAAGTGTCCTTGTCATCTGTATGCCTATACAATAGTAGTACTTCATGTAATAATTTCCATCAAAGTCATGTCATACTGCACATCTTAATTTCCACTCCCCATGCACCAGATGTTACATTTAATGGCTTTGACTTAGTTCATAGTAAGCTCTCACTTGAGAATGGCATAAGTCAAAATTCCAGTTGTGAATAAATACGTTTAGTAACAGTTTAGGCAGAAAATGTTCTCACCTCCATTCTGTACCAGTTTGAGGATAAAAAATTTAATAAAATTGATGATTGTGTACCTCTCATTTACATATTGAATTATTGCAGGGATAGAGTCTTTCTGGAGGTAATGAAAAATTTGGTACCAATTGCAACATAGATTTGCCATTTATGAGTACCAAGCCTAGTCCTGGAGTAGTTTCATGAATTTCTTCCCTGTGTTCTCTGCGAAGAATCTACAGTTCTCCAAACGTAGTATTTCTTCATCTGTGAATGTACTACTTTGTAGTGCCAACTTTAACTTGTCCATTTACAATGCCTGAAAGTATTTAGTTTGCCAATATTTGTTAATGTTTCCATATTTAATGGTCAAAGCCTGTATGTAGTTTTGGATGTGAACTTAAGGTTGGGTTTAGAAGTCACTCCTCACCTCTGCAAGTTGCTCTGGGCTGCCCAGAGCACAAAGGACCAAATGTGTCACTTCCGATGATCGATTCAACTGTCAGAATTCATAATAAGAAAAAGTAAACGTAAATTTCACCCAAGGTGTAAGTGCATGGCAGATTAAAGACGTTTTTGGTCACTTTTCTTTGTGAAGTGTTGGAGGAAGTATGATTACAACTCAATTACTGGCTGGTATTGTTATTTACAGTACTGAAGACAATGGGAGAAAATGAAGAGAGAATATTACTACCATTCTGTTTCAGTAACTGCAACAGTTTATCGTGTCCTCTTTAATGATATTTTCAAGCCTCACTTACAGCATTTTGTGGACCAATCACATGTTGGTGGGTGTTAGTATAATGGTATTTATTTACTGTCTCATCATTTGTAAATCACTTTACATTTCTTGAAATGTTTCAGGTGGAAACCTCAACAAGATACACATATGATAGTGCAAGGTAAGTTTTCATAATTCACTGCAGAACTTTTTTGAGAAATATAAATTTTTATTTATTAATTGTGTGAGTACTTCAGATATAAAATGCACTACTGTAATTATTCAGTATTAGTGATAAGCAGCAGCATTACAAGGCAGTATGGTCAGTAATGCTATTTTCTGCAACAATCATTATGTCACTGTTCCTAAATATGTAGAGCGAATGTCTAATATCCATACAGGAAAACCAAAGTTCAGGTGGAATGTCAGCACCTGTATTGGGCTGAATGCGGAATGTCACATGAAAATCACTGAAATTCAACAGATTCATCTTGATGAGCACAAGCTAATATCATACTGCAATAGAAAAGTAAGAAGGAAGGGTGAGTGGCTATATATTCAAAAATTGGAGCTGATTCCTGGCCTTCCAGATTAATGAATATAGTGTTGAACATCTCTTTCAACGCTGTGCCACATTGGTGCTCAGGAAGCACACAAGCTTGTTGTGGTGACAGTGTACAGGCCACCATCAAGAAGAATCTTAAGTATCTGCTGCCACTTTCAGTAGGCTGTGGAGACTTAACTGGTGAATCCTCATTCTCTTTGTTTCTCCTTCGTCCCGGTGTGTTCCTGAAGGCTGGCCCATTCATGAGACACATTACAGGTGACAAGGTAATGCATAATTCCCAGCTCCGGATCAACAGGTAGGGTTCGCACATACACTGATACAGTCCAGGCCCAAAGAGGGGTAACTGCCTAAGCTGTTACCTTCCCAAATCCCAATTGGTCCCTCTGTCAGGAGTTTGGGAGGTGTGACCTGAGGTGTGAACAGTCATTTATGGTGGGTGAATCCCACCTCTGAGGGTGCCCCCAGTTGGAAGGAGCATGCCATTGTAGATGTTGGCAATCATGGGGATTTGTTTTTTTTACAGTGGCTCACCATCTTAGTGCATGTCTGCTAAACGTAAACAGAATGAGGCTAAAGATTTGAAGACCCTCCCAACTGCACCTTGGTTCCTCATGGTATCATGTACTGGAGGTGGTCCATCCTTTGCTACAGTTAATGTGTGCATTATTCTGAAAGGTGGTGTTGCAGTTGCAGGCCCTGTGAAATGCAACTTTGCTTCTGAAGACGTATTGTGATTCTCAAGCTCAACTGCTTACAACATTACATATCCAGAGCTATCCTGTTCGTGTGGAGAACCATCTTAAACTGAACTCATCACATGGTGTTCTTTACGTTCTGATGCTTGATGGCCTCACGGAGGGAGAAGTCCACAGTAATCTCTCTCATCATGGCATCACTGTGGCCCATTGAGTAATGAAAAGGATGGATGCAAACTTAATGCCCACATGCATTCTTTTTCTACCATTTGCTTGAGTAATGTTTGCCTCAAAGATTAAGGCAGGCTATAAAGTCATCATGGTCCAACCTTACATTCCAAACCAGATGAGTTCCTACAAGTGTCAACATTATAATAAAACACATGTCCTGTCAAAACAGGGCCAAATGTGTTACTCTTGGCAGAGATGCTCACGAGGGCAGCAGTTTCCTCCTCCTCTCTGCTGTCTCAATTGTAATCCCATGAGTTTCCCATGTGTCTTAATGAGCGAACCATACAGGAGATCTGAGTGAAGGACATCAAACTCCACTTTGTCACTCACAGTTGTTAGCTAGTCAAAATCTGTGAATTTTATGATTGGCATTTACAGTACCGTATTTGCTATGCTATGCATAATGGAGGATATGCCCACCCAGACTTGCGACCACAAGTTCAGTATTGCAGTAGTGGAGTTACCCAGGTCACAGTAGCATCCCCATCTCCTCCTACAGATGCGTAACAAGCCATGTGATCTTTGTCCCTTGTGGCGAAATAAATTGTAACACAACTGTCAATCTGAAAGGACAAAAGCAATACTCACGCAAAGACTTTCTACAGCTAAAAAACATGATATTTATCTGGCAACTAGAAAGTTCTAAGAAATCGTACAAAAACAAACGGTCTTCACCTTCCTTGACTAGGAGATCCTCTTCAGTGGTGTTGGCACATATACCCTCACCTGGCTGACCTCCATTTTGCTGGTGCTCGCTGCCTACCAATTTTCTGCCATGGAATTCACAGGATGGCCCAGAGGGAATGCCAATATGTTAGTAGATCTCATGGAACAGGATTTTCCAGCCTCTGCCCCTGTAGCAGTGAATTTTTGAAGGTGGGCACTCAGCAGCTACCAAGGTGACTAACCTTCATTTGTTCCTTCCTCCCCAATCCCCATTATGACTTCTCCAATGGAACGTTTGTGGCATTAGATCGAGCCAACAGGAATTACAGCTGTTCTTGGAATTGCAGTGTCTGCTTTTTTCTGCTTCCAAGAATAAAAATTGTCCTCACAACCCCTTTGACCTCTCATGTTTCTTCTGGTCCACTTTCACCTTTCCCCCACAGACAGCATTCCACCTCATGGGGGAGCCATGTTGGTCATCGGTCTCATTGAACACTCGACTGCTAGCTATGGCAGTCTGCACTTTTCTTCCTCATTTCACCTTTTTTCTTTTGTAACATCTACTCTCCTCCATGATTTGCTGTTACCAAGTTGGACTTGCTCCAGCTCATTGGTCAGCTCCCTCACTCCTTTTTGCTGCTTGGTTAGTTTAATGCCCGCCATCTGCTTTCGGGCTCTAGGAGAACCTGTCCAAGAGGTTTTGTCTTAGCTGACGTTCTGAATCCTCTCTCATATCAGTGAAACACCCATGTCCCTTTCAGATTCCATGCACATTTATTACCATCTAGACCTCTTGTTCTGCACTGTCCAGCTTGCCCGTCATCTCAAATGGCCCGTTCCCTCTGACACATACTCAAATGATCACTTTCTGTGTGCTGTCTATTCGCAGACTCTTACCCGACCTGAGTGCAAACCCAATTTGCAGCTTTCTATGGCCGACTGGAGGCTTTACTCGTCCCTCGCGACGTTTACACAGCTGTGATGACCAGGTAAAGTATCTTCCAAAACTTATCCTTACTGCTGCAGAATGTTCCATGCCGTGTACTTAAAGTTGACTGTAGCATGTCCTGGTACCTGGTAGACTGAGGCATGCAGCAATGTGTTTCACTGGTGGAGATGTGCTCTTCACCCTATGATGGTGAGTTATATTCATTATGAAGAGAGGTGTGTGCAGTGTTGTCACATTTTTCGGGATACTAAAAAACCTACCTGGATGTCGTTTATTAGGTATTTTAAGTTTCACTCCCTCTTCTGTTGCGTGGAGCAACATTCATCGGCTCTCTGGGACCAAACTCGATTCCCCAATTCCTGGTATGACCATGTCAACTCCCATGCTATCTCCAACACCTCGGACAGCTATTTTACAGAGATTTCAAGCCCCACCCACTATAACGGTGCCTTCCATGTGTAGAGGACAAGGGAGTTATTTTTAAGAAATACGGTGCGAAATTTTGATTTAGTGTGTTTCAGTGCGTGATGTGCCAGCCTCACGGCAAACGATGGACGAAGGCCGGCCAGCGCGTTATGCAGGTGACACAGTTTTGCAATAATCGTCGGTATGTGTGTATGTGCGCGACAGCCATCAGAATGCAGCATTAGCAGAACTAAGCAGGCGCGGGCTGCATGTGGCTCGGTTGAGTTAGTCAACTCCTCTATAACCTTCTAATAAACACGCAGCTGTGTAACTGGCGGATTCAGCAGCGGCCTGCACTATTTAAGTGCATCAGAGGTGGGCGTTGGCATTTGGTTCGACCGATTGGGCATTCGGTCACTGTCACGTCGTCGTCATCAGTGACGCTGTCCCTGAGGACTGGCTGGCGGAGGGCGTTGCCCGCTGCTGCACCAGCGACTCCCGGCGTCGTCACGAGCGGCCGCATCTGCAGGGGGCGAGCTGGGCCGGGCCTCATGCTGCTGACCTACCGCCTGCACAGCTGCTGACTGAGTGCAGCATCGCGTTCCCCGGACTGCGTGCATCAGCACGTCTCCACCATGACATGAGTGGTGAGGCTGAGCTACCAGAGAATTTATTGGAAGAACCAACAATAAAAAATAGGAAGATTGCTAAAAACAGCCACCTTCTTCTACCCAGCCATGCCCTACAACCCCAACCATGTCACCCGCTCCGGTCGTCCTGTTATGTAGGGAAACAAGTGGAGGCAGCTCAGCTCATATCCTCTCAGAAACATGAATGCTACAATGTTGCTATTACTATGAGGGATGTAGACCATGCCCTCACTTCATCCAGATCATTTGCCCTAGAGCTAGACAGTGTTCAAATTGAGATGTTGCAGCATTCTCTTGTAGGTCAGCACCTTCTCCTTTGTAGGTACAATTATATTTGGGCAGATTGCATGTTTCCTAGATGCTGGTGTGAAGCCACTGTTATACCCAACCTAAGCCTTCCTTCTCTCACCAGCTGTGTTTCCAGGGTGATAGATATGATTCATGGGCAGATGGTTTTGTGGCTTCGAGCATGCTGTTCTGTGTTTGACCGTGTTTTCACTTCGTCATCCGATATCTTAAATGGTTCCCTGTGGAAATAAGGCTATGGCCATATTATTTGATTCGGAAGAAGTCTGATACATCTGCTGGAGGACTGGTATCATCTGTAGTCTATACATGTGGGGCTTCAGAGGCCATCTGCCCCATTTACTAGAGGAAGTTTTGAAAGATGTTTTCCAAAAGTTTATATTGTTTGGCCTTGTCACACACATTTATCCAGGAAAATGGGATGCCTGAATACTCGTCCTGGGTATCATTGTCTTTGCTATCCCCTTTAACCATATTATGGGCTCTCTCCCACGAAGTATCTGTTGCAGTCCTACGTCAACATGTCTCCTTGAGCAGCGTCTTCAGCGTCATTCCTATCATCTTTTCTCATGGAACATGGGCAGTGGCTTTCACTTTTCCACTGTCATAACCTTTTGTATAAGTATTTGGCGGTGGAATGAGTTTCTTACACCATCTTTACATCTTGCGCCTTGTGCTCTTTCATTCTCTGAAACAGGAAATTCCTGGAGGAGCTCATGTTTGATATGAAACTTCCTTCGTCCTCCCATGTATCGTACTTGGCTGTACATAGTACCCAATCCCTCAGTTTCCTACATCTCCTAATTGGTATTTCCAGAGAAGCGGATCAGACAGCCCTCCTCCATTTCTTGTGATCCCTTGTCCATTCATAACTAGACTGTGGGTGTTTAGTTCATTCCTCTGCACCTCTGTTCATCATATGCTGTCTGAACACACTCCATTATGGAATACGTTTCTCCAGTGGCTGCTTTTTCACCAGCCCGGTTGAGTGTCTGCAGAAGACGCTGGACTGCTAGTCATACTGGTATGTCGTCCTCCTCAGTGGATAGGCATTCCATTTCTCTTTCACACCTGGGGACTCATCCTATTACATCTTATTTGATGACTCCTTTGCCTGCCAGTACGGGGATCGCCATTCTTCCCTGTTACCTCCTGGAGTTCGCTTTTGGCTTCAGGTTACCTCCCACGTTCCTGATGGTTGTTAACCCTTCGCCATCTTGGCTTCATGTAGCTGCCCATGTTCATCGTGGACTTCATTTTCTTCACTTTTATAAGCAGGACCCACCGTAGGAAAAAATGCATAAATAGTATGGACTAATCTGTTGTCAGGGTACAAAATTCGTTGCAATATTACACTCTACACGAATTGTACTGACTGGCAGTATGCCCACCAGTTGATAACTCAAACATTTTACCAATATTATGCATCATCACTTGTTTTTTCGAGAAACCTAGTGGCGATCCTGTTGAATATTTGTGACGAAAGTCTGTAATGTGTTTTGTTTTCATCTCTGATTTAAACATAACATTTGCATGTACTTCAAATCGTTTAGAAATATGTATCCAGTATACATATGAATTGTCGATGTTGCAAGGTCCAGGAGGTATTATCACAATTTCCCCATTCCCTAGATGCAATTTATTATTAATTCTGTGGTGATAGCTATGCTTTTGTGTGTTTGCAGCCCACTCAATGCTGTACATCACTACCCCCTGCTCATCTATTGCAGGAAATTAATTTGCTTTTAATTTAGACCAATTATTATTAGAGTGAACGTCATTACATCGTAGCTTCAAATGATGTGGAGACTTGCATACTGCTTGTTTTTATACAATTTTGAGGAACAATATCAGGCAGAAATATCCTCAGGTATGAACTGAAGTCATGGTAGTGTCGAACATTGTACAACAGCTGATTCCTATTGGTGAAGTGACAACAGAATTCTTCAGGTGGCCTTAAATTACCAAGAGCTCCATACCCCCAGCAACATCTAAATTGACAGTTCCACTTTTCTTGGATTTCCACACTGTCTCAAGCAATGTATCCTACATAAAGACTCTGTAAAATTTCGTGATTTTAAATTTTCTGACGAGATTAAGGCGATCTCAGAGTATGTTCGTAATCCTTCTCTCCATTACCATTGCTGTGGGCCTTTTTAAAATATCCAACCCAAGCCATTTCCTGTATTTTAAATATAGGCCTTAACCGATAGCGATGGCCTCCATAGTCATTATGCTTTTTAGCTGTTTGTATTTGCTTTTCGCTTTTTCGGGCGTTCTCTACTGCTTGGAATATGATAGCAGCTCTCCTAGCTTATGTAACCAGAGCTGACAGCACAGCAAATGGAGGTATTAGGAACTAAATTATTCCACCAGATGTCTTTGGTATTGGTAGGAATCTGGGCGTTTTAACACATAGTTTCCTTCCTTCTTTCTGCCCCAAGGCACTTTTTGCCACTATCACCACTGATTTGATGCAGTTTTTTAAACACCCCATTGGTTCTTCTTCTTTAGTGTGCAGTGAAGTGCATTCATTATTGCTTGAAGTTTAGTCCAGTACCCAATTTAAGTTCGAGAAAACATTGCCTTATCAACCCCATATGCAGAAATAGGTTGTCCTACATCAACATCCATCCCTTGACATACCTGTGCAGCCTTATCAATGAGTATTTAGTCTGCAATTTGATTATATTTATTTGTAGTGCAGGCAATGTTGTGCTTTTTGCATACATTGTCCAGAACCTTACAGCCCCTATCACCATAAGCCAGGCGCTATTTCAATTTTTTTCCAGCTCCACAGAAATTCTATTGAGAGATACAAAGTTCAAATGGCAGATACTCGAGAATACCACCTTCAACTCTGTTGATGTGTTTCCTAGCACTCGTGTCACACTACTGCATGGTTTGAGGTTTGCTTTTCATATTACATAGCAAATTGCGAGTGTTCACCCAGCTGTTGAGCTTCGATGAGAAACTAAGCAATTTCATCAATGCCCTGTTCACTCTACATTTTATGACCTGCTCTATGAGGAACATATTGGGTTCAAAGATTTTCTGTAATTCGTTTCTGACATCAATAGGTTTGTTCTTAATTGTCTGTTTAATAATGCGATTGTACTTGCAATGATTTCTGGCTGTATGTTCAGCCATTTTCACATATGTTGAAGATTAAATTCCTTCCACAGTAGTTTTTTGATTGTCCAGTTAAACTATTTGGCAGTACTAGTTTCCAAATGGGAGAATGTTGAATTGTGATTTATCCCACATCATTCCAATTCTGCTTTGAAATGCCTCTCGTAAAATTCACTTCCGTGGTATGCGTCAAGGTTATTGGGCAGTCCTGTCTGCAACAATTGTTCAGAAACCTCTGAAACCACCTTCCCAGTCTTTACCTTCAAAGGTAAGCTCCAAGCGAAATTGGAATGTGTGTGTGTGACCATTAGAGTGTACATGAAACCATTATTGGTTTGTAAGTATTCTTGCGTATCTAAGAGGTCCGTCTGCCATACATAATCCATTTCTCGTATTATCAGAAATATTGTGCATGCAGGTCTGTAAAGCTCATGAACAACTCTCTCCACATTTACTCGATGATACATATTTTTCGAAGCTCAGATAAGCTCGATTCTCTGCACTGGCTGAAACTGTAAGCAGTCGTACTTGATTTATGATTTCATTTAATTATCATAATATATATTCTCTGGAGGTAGATTGTTCAGTCTTCTATACTGAACTTAGACTATTTTACCTGCACAATGTGGAGCTGCTACAGATGGTTTAGTTAAAATCCTGTATTTGTCGCTCTATGATACTTCCATTCATCTTTTCATTGTTTTACATGCATTGGTAATGTGTAATATTGGACTACACGTTTTTATAGTTTCAGGGTATATTTTTAACATTTGACATTTTCAGAGTTATTAACTGTAGCTGCGTAGGAAATCTTTCAAATTCCTTGTTCCCAATTCTTATTGCCTTCTTGGTTAAACATATTGAGTGCTTAGATAACAAATATGGTTTTGTCCTGATGACTCCATATGTTCTGTCTTAACTCAGCATTACTCCTGTTCCTGCTTTTATCCATAGTCCACGACAGCTGCTCCAGCCTGTCACTTAGTGGTTTAAATGTTACTGAGAGATACTGGTCTCATTGCAGTTGACCTAACTTTCACAAAAGTAATTTCTGTCAAATTGCCTTCTGCACCACAGTTTTTAACATTACACTTTTTCGACAACATGCTGCTGTATACTAAGCCATTTTTGAGACAGTTTAATCTTACATGTGCGTTCAGACTGAGTGGTGATGGGCATGAAGTGCCTTAGCTATCACATTGACATCCCACACATATGTTAGTTTTACATTAACTCCTTCAATTTTCTTGTCGACCCACAGTTCATATTGCTGTATTCGAGCATTCAACACCTCAACATTCATAGCACCTGCTCACTTCCATTAATTTAGTGCTGACTGCTTCCATTTTTTTTGTCAAATGCACATGCTTTGTGTCCTCTGAATGAAAGTGCAAGTTTGTACATAATGTAAAAATACTGACACAGGTGCGTTTTGGTGCATTGCCCTTTTTGAATAAATTTGTTGAAGTTTTGTTTCTATTGACCCTCATTCAGTTTACTAGTTTCATCTATAACCAGCAAATTATACTGAGAGTTACTGCAGCAATCCTCACATACAACGAATTCATTGAGTGACATGTCAGTTCCTACACCTGCTTGGAAAATATGCTTTGAATTCAGATTGTCCTGTTCGAAAGTTACAAGGTTGGTGTATCCCAGACTAACAGCTTTGGTTTGCTTAAGTATGTCTCACTGAAATAAAATGTATTGACTTACATGTGGCGAGCAAAGCAGAGATATCTGCAGATATCCTGATTTTCCACTGAGTTGTTGCCAAATATGAATATGCAGTTTGGTTTTACGTTTCCAGGTGGTGGAATATCACTGCTTTTGCTGGCTGTCTAGTGTGTTACTCCCTTAACTCCATGCGAAATTTCCTGCAGAAGCTGATATTTTGACTGAAACAATTTTTGAAAAATATATACATGCTGTAAGTGGACTCCCACAGAATGTCAGCAGTGTAAAAAGTAGATTATTTTCTGCTGCATCCCTGAAAACCAAAACACTTCTAATAGTAGGAAGTAATGATCCATTCGTCCCGTTGTTCTGGTTTCTACCTTCTTCATTGCAGGACCAGTCATTTAAAGACCTGTGTGGTGACACTGTTTCATCCACTTGGTTATGGTGGTAACTAGTTTATTTACATTGAAATGGAGGGGTTTTATAAACTTACTTATAGCTGGCTATATAAACCAACTTAAATAAGATCATAATTCAGTGCTCACATCTGTTAATGTTGAATCATACATTTCCACTTCCATCAATGCAGAGAATGCATCATGGAGTTGAGCTATGGTAGTTTCCAATGGGTGGAGAGTTTGGCAAACTGTCCACAGCAGATCACTGCCCAGTGTGTCATAGAACTGGAGGCTATGTGATTGCCTTGTTTGCCAACACATTAGCTCATCCTGTACTGCATTTCATTAAAATGTTAAAAATCTGCTCCTGTAGATCTGTGCTCCCTCTGTTATTAAATATTTTAACTGTACCAACTTAATCCCCTACAGAAATAGTAACATCAGGGGGAACAAATTTTTCCGTGGAACAAGGTTGAACTCTGCTCTGACACATTGCATGGTCAATGTCATTCATTTAAGGAGAAGTATACTTTGTCATCACTAAATTGATAGTTTTCAAGTACTACCACCCTATTTGATATTACACTGACACTGGTGTGCTTACACTCACTGGTATTCAAACAGTTGGTTTGATTGAACAGCATTATGTTGACACCATGTCTGCTGCTGCAGCGACTTCACCTTTCCTGCAAGGAAAACACATAGTGTTAGTTAGAAGCTTATTTGCTCATTTTCTCTGTTCATCAGCATCAGCATTAATACTTGAACTGGCTCAGATCAGGGACTTTTGATGCATAACTTGACATCATTATCCTTTGATGTTTGTTACAAGTGAGCGATTTATTTATCAATTGCTGTTAGTATATTTTCGCGTCATCTACTATTATTATAGTTATAATTGTGATGATGATGATGATGATGATAATGATGATGATCTTCAAATCCCGTATTTTGTGCACATTCGTGTACTTCTCATGCACATTTATGCACTTTATTAACTGTGTAGTGCATAGAGCCACTTTCTGCATTGCATCACTCACTTGTTTTGTGTTACTTGCTGCACTTAGATCACACAATCCAG
Source organism: Schistocerca serialis cubense (assembly GCF_023864345.2). Taxonomy (NCBI): domain Eukaryota; kingdom Metazoa; phylum Arthropoda; class Insecta; order Orthoptera; family Acrididae; genus Schistocerca; species Schistocerca serialis. The sequence goes on from NC_064648.1 coordinate 48,406,149, forward strand.
TGATAGCTCTCATAGTAGCAGCAGTAGCATGTCAGAGTACTGTGAGCTGGTCCACATTTTTGTAAGAAGCGTGTTACTTTAAATTTTGTCAGTGTTCCTTACATTCAACTCCTATATTTCATGTGTGTGTGTGTGTGTGTGTGTGTGTGTGTGTGTGTGTGTGTGTGTGTGTATTTACCATGCCAACTCTGTTATGGGCAGATATAGTAATTGCTGTGAACCAAGTTGGTGATACTTCGCTCACAGCTCCAGGCAGTGTTTTCCACCGATTGGTTCACTGCTGCGGTCACCTTGGGTACTGCCCACACTGAGATCTACCTCTCACTTGTTTGTGAGTGGGAAGTCATTCTAGTGTGTGGGTGGCAGTGGAAGAATTTCCATGTTGCCAATCAGAGAGCCTGCTCAGTTCATCTGATGAAAAGATTTGGGTGCTGTCTATGGCTGATGAATTCCACTTACCATGTTCCAGATGAAGCCTCTCAGCATGCTAGACTGGGCATTTGCAGTTGGTAGTATTACTGTTAGTTGGAAGCTCTGATGATAGGTGTGTAGTGGAGCCATTTAGAGATATGGCTGCATAGGACTGGAAGGAATCCATTGTGCTTTCTGTGTGCATACTGAGAGGGGGGAGGAATGGGTGCTTCCGGATGCCATGAAAAGTGTGGCATAGTCAGCTGTTGGTGTTGGCTCATGTTGGTGCTGACAATATGTACCACGTTGGATTGGAAGAGATTCTATCTAGTTTCAGGCGACTACCTGTAGTAGTACTACTCACAGTCTCGTTTGTGAGATGAAGGCGGAGCCCACCATTTTTAGCATCATGGGCACAACTGAAAGTGGTTCTTTGGTACGGAGCGGAGTGAAGGTCGGAATCAGATTCCGAGACAGTTCTGCAACTATGTAGGTTGCAGATTCCTCGACTAGCGCTAAAAGGTGGTAGTTCACGATTGCTGCTAAATTGGTCAGGAATCCATTACACAAAGGAAGCAGTTCCACACGAGTGTGGGGGATGTGTAGAGGAGACGGTGCTTTTTTTAGGTGAGATGGTCTCTGATGAGAGCGGAAAGAGCTTCAGCTTCAAAGATTGCTAGTAGACAACCAAAAAAGGGTAGATACAACCACAATAAGTACAGTAGTTGTAAATTGTCGTAGCTGCATTAGAAAAGAACCAGGGCTCAGTGCTAACAGAAAGCACTGAACCTCAAATCGTTATAGGTATGGAAACAAGCTGAAATTTTTTCAAAAGACTTAACCATGTTCATAAAGGATTCATGTTGTACTGTTCATTGCTGTTAGAAGTAGTTTACCTTGCAGTGAAATTTCAGTAAATAGTTCCTGTGAGGTACTATGGGTAGTGATCAGTTAAAAGTTCCAGGCTGAGAGACTGTGGTCGATCTGTAAAACTGCTTCTTCCTGACGTTTCATTGCCAACTGTGGGCAACATCTTCGGAGGTGAGTCAACAATGGCTGCCAGGCCAGAGAGATCGTGTTTAGAGTGCATCACCATACTTCACTTCCACTGACTGTAAGTCTATCTGTGAGTAACATCATTATTCTCAATTGAATGTAATCGATCGTCACACCGTTGGTGCAAAGTCGACCACCATATCCTGTGTAACTTTAAGCCTTCCTGTTTTCTGCTGAAATTATTGTGGTGTTCCTTCCCTATACATACACATGCATAATAATGCGATGTACTGCGTAGCACACTTGTCTCACGAAAGTTTATTTTATGAGCACCATCCTTGAAAACATGTTCCGCTACAGTTGATCTGTAGGTACATCCCAGTCGACAGTTCCTTTTATGTTCAGTTAAGTGGGTATTGACACTTTTTTTCGTTGTTCCAATATAAACCTTCCAACAGCTACATGCAATTTTATACATCTCAGGAGTTGCTAAGCGGTGTCATGCATCTTCTGCCGACCTTAAATACTCACTAATCTTCTTTGTGGGTCTAAGTATTGTTTCAATTTGAAATTTGGCCAGAACTTTCCTAATATGGCCCTTAATATTGGGAATAAATGGAAGAAAAACCTCTCCAGCTGACAGTGGTTGTTGCTGAATGTTGTCACTTTTCTTCTGGGATGAAGTGCTTGATCTATCTCGTTGTCAGCGTATTCATTTTTATTAACAGCCATTCACAAATGATTTTGTTCATCGTGTAAATAAGCTGGCTCACAGATCTTCGTAGCTCTGTCTACAAATGTTTTAATGACACTGCTCTTCTGCCTGAGATGAAGGTTCGAATTCTTATGGAGGTAATGGTCGGTGTGTGTATCTTTTCTACACACTTCATGCCCTAGACTCCCATCTGCCCATTTGATTACTGATAAATCCAAAAAAATTTAGTTGTCCATTTCTCTTATTCTCCATAGTAAATTGTATCTTTGGATCAATACTATTCAGATACACCAATAACCCATACAGTTCCTCTTCACCGTGATTCCATACCACAAAAATCTCATCCACATACCGATACGTCATACACATCCCGATACCACTTCAAAGCGCTTTTAGTGGCAGACTGCAGCGCCTACTGTTCAAAAAATTCCATGAAAAGATTAGCAACAGCAGGACTCGGAGGGCTGTTCATAAAACTCATCATCATACTGGAAATAAGTTATGGATGGGCAATGTCGGGATCTCCACGCCCTGGCAGCCAGTCGTTGAGTTACCTCAGAAGATGTTGTCGGTTACGGTTAGTGCGGGTGGTTATACCAGCCAACTGGAATAAATTAATAAGTTCCTTTTATCAATGCTCTGACTCAGATGAAACAATTGCTGGACAGTTCAAAGAAAACTTGAGTGTCATTTCAAATAGATATGCCACTTGAACCATTATAGTTGGTTGGGACTTCAGTCTACCCTCAATATATTGGCGAAAATAAATGTTTATTGTCAGTGTTAGGCATAAAACGTCGTCTGAAACCGTGCTGAATGGCGTCTCTGAAAATTACTTCGAACAATGAGTTCAGAAGTGCACCGAAAGTGTAAATGGGTGCGAAAACAACCTTGACATCTTAATAACCATGGCCAAACAAGGAGCATAACAGGTTCAGCGATTAGTGACCACAATGTTGTTGAACCATGAAGAGTTCATAAGAGTGAATACTGTAATATCTAAACTAACCAAAAATAAACACAAAATATCTGCCCTTGAAAAAGCAGATAAAAGTTCACTTGACACATTCCGAAGAGACAGTCTCCACTCCTTCAGATAAGTTTTTGTAAACATAGTCCAGATGTGGTTTAAAGTCAAATAAGGAATAACTGAGAGATATGTGTCAAAAAAATTAATAAGAGGTGGCACTGACACAAAACAGTTCATACCACTGGTGCAGGAGCAATGAAATACACATGCTAAATTTAAAAGAACGCAAAATCCACAAGATTGGTAAAGTCTTGCAGAGCCCAAAATTTAGCACAAATTTCCGTGAGAGAGGCTTTTAATAGTTTTCAGAACGACACTGTCTCGAAATCTAGTAGAAAACCCAAAGAAATTCTGGTTGTGTGTGAAGTGTACCATTGACAGGGTGCATTAATATGTTCATTGCGCGAGAGCAATGGTAACGTTATTGATGGCAGTGCCTCTAAAGTAGAGTTACTGATACTGGTTTTTCTAAATTCCTGCACAAGAATAGTAAAGCGAGTATTCCCGAATTCTAATCAAGAATAACTTCCTGCATGAGTAACGTAAGAGTGGATATCCTAAATGTAGCGGAGCAGCTTAAAACACTTGAAAAAAGCAATGCCTCTGGTCCACATTGTACACCATTCAGTTTCCTTTCAGATTATGCTGATACAATAGCTACATACTTAGCAGTCGTATACAGCTCTTCAACAGCAGAAAGATCGGTACCCAAAGACAGGAAAGTTGCACAAATCACACCCAAGAAAGGAAACGGGAGTAATCCGATGAAAAGCAGACCCATTCCACTAATGTCGCTTTGCATTAGGATTTTGGAAAATATAATCTGTTTGAACATTATGAATTACCTTGAAGACATCATTTTTGACAAATAGCCAACACGTATTCGGAAAATGTAATTCATGTGAAACACAGCAAGCTCTTTATTCTCGCAAAGTAATGACTGATATGGACATATGACATTACAGTGATTCCATATTTTTTGATTTTCAGAAGGCTTTTGACTCAGTTCCTCACAAAAGACTTCCAATTAAATTGCAAGCCCCTGGAGTATCATCCTAGTTGTGTGTACTGATCCGTGATTTTGTACCAGAAAGGTCACAGTTCGTAATAACTGACAGAAAGTCATCGAAGTAGTATCTGTGGTTTCCCAAGGAAGTGTTATAGGCCCTCTCTTGTTCCTAATCTACATACACGACTTTGGAGACAGTCTGAGCAGCTCTCTTAGATGGTTTGCAGAGGATACTGTCATTTACCTTATTGTAAAGTCATCGGATAATCAAAAAGAATTGTGAAGTGATAGACAAGATATCTGTATAGTGTGAGAAATGCCAACTAACGGTAAATAATGAAAAGTATGAAGTCAACCACATCAGTACTAAAAGGAATGTGCTAAATTGCGTTTGCACGATAAATCATACAAACCTTAAAGCTGTGAACTCAACTACATACATAGGGATTACAATTATGAATAAATTAAATCATTACATTCATATAGACAATGCTCTGGAGAAAGGAAACCAAACACTGATTCCTTGACAGACCACTTAGAAAACGTAACAGTTCTACTAAAGAAAAGGCATACACTATGCTTGTCTGTCCTCTTGTGGAGTATTGCAGAGTGGTGTGGGACATCAAAGAAATTCAAAGAAGGGCAGATCGTTATGTATTCTCATGAAATAAGGGAGAGGGTGCTATGAATACATGAACTGGGGTGGTGATAATTAAAACAAAGGCGTTTTTCGCTATGGTAAGACTTTTTCATAAAATTTCAATCACGAATTCTGTCATCAGAGTATGATAGTTTTTTGGTGCCCATCTATGTAGGGAGAAATTACCATCATTGTAAAGTACGAGAAATCAGAGCGCATATGGAAAGATGTGTGGAATTGTAGAGAAGTAGATTAAATATGATGGTTTGATGACCCGCTGCCAGGACCTTAATTGTGAATTACACAGTAATCATGTAGATCATCATCATCTGCTTCTTCTTCCATATGTCTGTGTTTGTTGCCTTAAGACAGTTAGGTAGTGTGGCTGAAAATGGTCTCAGAGCCAGAGGTGGCATGCCAGTTGCTCTTCACATATTTGCCAGCAGTATTCTAAATACCTTTTCTGGAATACTACAGCAACAACAGCAAGTTGATTCAGTATCTTCATCATCAGCACTCCCATTACACTGTGCCATGGACAAAAAGTAAATTAATTGAATATAGAAAATCGAATGCTTAGCAGTGATATTTCTTTTTTATTTCAAATACTTACAGTCGATGTCTTCATCAGTCAGTGCCATGATGCAAATGCCGTAAAAGTGCCGTGCATAGATATTTTAAAAAGAAGTACGACCTGCTGCTGATATAATATTAACAAAACATAATGAGAATTACAGGTAGATCAGTTCGTAAACGTTTCTTGTACGGACAGGCATTTTAAACAATTCCAACATATGCAAAACTGTATACATGTTAGTTGTAGTAATGTGATATCACATGGGCTCAGAGATGAGGTGCATGGGGAAAAGAGAGTGCTTCATGAAAGTTGCTGGAGCACTGGCCATTGGAGTGGAGGTACTCGTGGTTGGATGTTTATGCTCATGTCAGTGAAATATGACCTGCATCTGACCTGCATTGGAATCTTTGTCCTGTGAAATCCGAGCAGAGGGGGACTTGACGTGGGAGGTGATACAAAAACAATTAGCAGAAGCACAGGGAGGAGGCAGGAGGGTGTACTCTTACATTTCCTTCTCGCCTCCCCTCCCAGATCCACTTTGACTCTATGCTCTTCAGGTTCTATCCCATTTCCTCTCCTCCCTCCCTCTCCTTCCTACTCCCTCCCTCTCCTTCCTACTCTCTCCCTCTCCTTCCTACTCTCTCCCTCTCCTTCCTACTCTCTCCCTCTCCTTCCTACTCTCTCCCTCTCCTTCCTACTCTCTCCCTCTCCTTCCTACTCTCTCCCTCTCCTGCCTACTCTCTCCCTCTCCCTCCTACTCTCTGCCCCTCTCCCTGCTACTCTCTGCCCCTCTCCCTGCTACTCTCTGCCCCTCTCCCTGCTACTCTCTGCCCCTCTCCCTGCTACTCTCTGCCCCTCTCCCTGCTACTCTCTGCCCCTCTCCCTGCTACTCTCTGCCCCTCTCCCTGCTACTCTCTGCCCCTCTCCCTGCTACTCTCTGCCCCTCTCCCTGCTACTCTCTGCCCCTCTCCCTGCTACTCTCTGCCCCTCTCCCTGCTACTCTCTGCCCCTCTCCCTGCTACTCTCTGCCCCTCTCCCTGCTACTCTCTGCCCCTCTCCCTGCTACTCTCTGCCCCTCTCCCTGCTACTCTCTGCCCCTCTCCCTGCTACTCTCTGCCCCTCTCCCTGCTACTCTCTGCCCCTCTCCCTGCTACTCTCTGCCCCTCTCCCTGCTACTCTCTCCCCCTCTCCCTGCTACTCTCTCCCCCTCTCCCTGCTACTCTCTCCCCCTCTCCCTGCTACTCTCTCCCCCTCTCCCTGCTACTCTCTCCCCCTCTCCCTGCTACTCTCTCCCCCTCTCCCTGCTACTCTCTCCCCCTCTCCCTGCTACTCTCTCCCCCTCTCCCTGCTACTCTCTCCCCCTCTCCCTGCTACTCTCTCCCCCTCTCCCTGCTCCTCTCTCCCCCTCTCCCTGCTCCTCTCTCCCCCTCTCCCTGCTCCTCTCTCCCCCTCTCCCTGCTCCTCTCTCCCCCTCTCCCTGCTCCTCTCTCCCCCTCTCCCTGCTCCTCTCTCCCCCTCTCCCTGCTCCTCTCTCCCCCTCTCCCTGCTACTCTCTCCCCCTCTCCCTGCTACTCTCTCCCCCTCTCCCTGCTACTCTCTCCCTCCTACTCTCTCCCCCTCTCCCTCCTACTCTCTCCCCCTCTCCCTCCTACTCTCTCCCCCTCTCCCTCCTACTCTCTCCCCCTCTCCCTGCTACTCTCTCCCCCTCTCCCTGCTACTCTCTCCCCCTCTCCCTGCTACTCTCTCCCCCTCTCCCTGCTACTCTCTCCCCCTCTCCCTGCTACTCTCTCCCCCTCTCCCTGCTACTCTCTCCCCCTCTCCCTGCTACTCTCCCCCTCTCCCTCCTACTCTCTCCCCCTCTCCCTCCTACTCTCTCCCCCTCTCCCTCCTACTCTCTCCCCCTCTCCCTCCTACTCTCTCCCCCTCTCCCTCTCTCCCCCTCCCACTCTCCCTCCCTCCCCCTCCCACTCTCCCTCCCTCCCCCTCCCACTCTCCCTCCCTCCCCCTCCCACTCTCCCTCCCTCCCCCTCCCACTCTCCCTCCCTCCCCCTCCCACTCTCCCTCCCTCCCCCTCCCACTCTCCCTCCCTCCCCCTCCCACTCTCCCTCCCTCCCCCTCCCACTCTCCCTCCCTCCCCCTCCCACTCTCCCTCCCTCCCCCTCCCACTCTCCCTCCCTCCCCCTCCCACTCTCCCTCCCTCCCCCTCCCACTCTCCCTCCCTCCCCCTCCCACTCTCCCTCCCTCCCCCTCCCACTCTCCCTCCCTCCCCCTCCCACTCTCCCTCCCTCCCCCTCCCACTCTCCCTCCCTCCCCCTCCCACTCTCCCTCCCTCCCCCTCCCACTCTCCCTCCCTCCCCCTCCCACTCTCCCTCCCTCCCCCTCCCACTCTCCCTCCGTCTCCCCCTCCCACTCTCCCTCCGTCTCCCCCTCCCACTCTCCCTCCGTCTCCCCCCCACTCTCTCTCCGTCTCCCCCCCACTCTCTCTCCGTCTCCCCCCACTCTCTCTCCGTCTCCCCCCCACTCTCTCTCCGTCTCCCCCCCACTCTCTCTCCGTCTCCCCCCCTACTCTCTCCGTCTCCCCCCCTACTCTCTCCGTCTCCCCCCCTACTCTCTCCGTCTCCCCCCTACTCTCTCCGTCTCCCCCCTACTCTCTCCGTCTCCCCCCCTACTCTCTCCGTCTCCCCCCCTACTCTCTCCGTCTCCCCCCCTACTCTCTCCGTCTCCCCCCTCCCTACTCTCTCCGTCTCCCCCCTCCCTACTCTCTCCGTCTCCCCCCTCCCTACTCTCTCCGTCTCCCCCCTCCCTACTCTCTCCGTCTCCCCCCTCCCTACTCTCTCCGTCTCCCCCCTCCCTACTCTCTCCGTCTCCCCCCCCCTACTCTCTCCGTCTCCCCCCCCCCTACTCTCTCCGTCTCCCCCCCCCCCTACTCTCTCCGTCTCCCCCCCCCCCTACTCTCTCCGTCTCCCCCCCCCTACTCTCTCCGTCTCCCCCCCCTACTCTCTCCGTCTCCCCCCCCTACTCTCTCCGTCTCCCCCCCTACTCTCTCCGTCTCCCCCCCCTACTCTCTCCGTCTCCCCCCCTACTCTCTCCGTCTCCCCCCCCTACTCTCTCCGTCTCCCCCCCTACTCTCTCCGTCTCCCCCCCTACTCTCTCCGTCTCCCCCCCCCTACTCTCTCCGTCTCCCCCCCCCTACTCTCTCCGTCTCCCCCCCTACTCTCTCCGTCTCCCCCCCCCTACTCTCTCCGTCTCCCCCCCCCTACTCTCTCCGTCTCCCCCCCCCCTACTCTCTCCGTCTCCCCCCCCCTACTCTCTCCGTCTCCCCCCCCCTACTCTCTCCGTCTCCCCCCCCCTACTCTCTCCGTCTCCCCCCCCCTACTCTCTCCGTCTCCCCCCCCCTACTCTCTCCGTCTCCCCCCCCCTACTCTCTCCGTCTCCCCCCCTACTCTCTCCGTCTCCCCCCCTACTCTCTCCGTCTCCCCCCCTACTCTCTCCGTCTCCCCCCCTACTCTCTCCGTCTCCCCCCCTACTCTCTCCGTCTCCCCCCCTACTCTCTCCGTCTCCCCCCCCTACTCTCTCCGTCTCCCCCCCTACTCTCTCCGTCCCCCCCCTACTCTCTCCGTCTCCCCCCCTACTCTCTCCCTCCCCAATGCCGTCTCTCTCCCTCCCCAATGCCGTCTCTCTCCCTCCCCAATGCCGTCTCTCTCCCTCCCCAATGCCGTCTCTCTCCCTCCCCAATGCCGTCTCTCTCCCTCCCCAATGCCGTCTCTCTCCCTCCCCAATGCCGTCTCTCTGCCTCCATTTCTTGCGCAGTATTCTCACACCAATAGGTATGAGTGTGTGGATGTGTGATAGTGATTGAAGAGCCATGCCTTACTTCATCTCATTTCAGGCCATTTCTTTCTAACATTTTCTTGCAAGTGTTGTTGACATGTGTCGATAGCACAATCAAGTTTGTCTCCATGGCACAGATTCACGTTGAACTAATCACCTGAAGTGAACGAAAACTGTAAACCTGTCCTTCACATTTCACCTAACCTGACAAACTATTTTTGGTATTCGAGAATTGTTCCTGGATTGAACCTTGGTTTCAACATCACAATGAGAGACCTACACCTCATCACCATTTATGATCCTCTTAAACATCATGTCATTCTCGTTTGCGAGATTCAAAAGCGCTTCACAGATTATGAGGTTAACGTCTTCCTGGTCTTGACTCGAACTGTGGGATGAAGTTGGCAGCAACATGATGCATTCCAAGATGCTGTGTTAGGGTTTCATGAAATGATCCAACAGAAATGTTAGTCTGACAGTCATTCTTCGATTGGGATGCGCAATTTCGTTCAGGCTCCTGACATCAGCATCACTGGTACATGTTGTGAAGGGTATCCTGAATGAGGGTCCTTTGTAAAATGAGTCCGGCCACCTTTAAACTATGTTAACTATTCGTAAAACTGAATATAGCTTAAGCACTGACCACCATCTGGTTCGTGCATCAGTTGTGTCTCTGTAAAGGTTTTCTTGATTTTCATTCAAAATTTAATGCAGGATCATAGATTTTCTGACTCTGCCATCTTGAAATTCGCAAACTGTGTGACATATTCTATTCAATACAGCACTGAACAATAACAGACATAAAACAATGAAAATTCTGGCACACCCACATTAAACACAAGCATGTGCAGGGATGCCAACTGCATTTCGCTCCAAGACGCCATTGGCGCGAAATTACGAATGTTATGGAATTTTTTGAACAGACCTTGTATATGACAGCTCCACCTCTTTCCATAATGTGTCTATTTACATATGCTGAAACCTTACACCCACCTACATTTATCTTCTCCACATCTTTGGTGATATCGTGTTTGCACAGCCATAATACATCTATTCCACTCTGTTTCTAAATCTTCTAAACGAAAAAGCTCATCTGATTCAATGTTTTAATCCCGACATTCTGATGCGATGGTCTAACATTATTTTTCACTGTACTTTCATGAGAATGTGTAGTGCCCACCCGTCTGACATTCTCATTAAGCTTAATTTCATTCAGTGTCGAATCATTGGACACTGATCTTAGCCTAAAAAAAGAGGTACTTCCCTGAGTTTCAGTACTCCGCTTAAAAATTTTGCTATCATCACTACCAATTTACCCTTTTCTTTCCTACTGAGATGCAGGCCACACCTTGTGAAGTCCCATCTGCTAATAGTATCAATACGAACTAAAGGCATACCTGACAAAGTAGCTGCCCAAAGTAGCTGATCTAACTCCATATTGACCTTCGTGACAAAACTGTTCAGTTGGGGCAAACCTAACCCCATGAAAGCAGGAACCAAGCCCACGTTTGTAAGATTGGGTGCAGATGATATTTTTAGCAGGTTGTACTCAATATTGTAGACCCGACCCATGTCAATACTGGTTCCAGTTCCACCCATTATCACATCGTCTTGCTTTGTGAAACACTTGCACAATGATCCTACATTCTCAGTCACTAGGCTAAGACATGCACTGGGCTAGCAGAAACTTGTCGCCTGTAACTTCTGAAAGAAAACAAGATTGCTTCCTTGCATAAAGTTCGTGCTTCTCTACATCAGGGAGCAACAATTGTGGTTCAGAGGGTTATGCCAGTTTTCAAAGCCTTCATCTTCCCTCCAGTTTTTGAATGTCAACAAGCACCCTTTGGCCTATTTTTTGGCTTGGTCCATGTCTCTAAGCTCATACTTTTGCCACAGTGTCATTTCCACCATAGGTGCCTTCGGAATAGCATAATAAGCAATGAGTACCGGACAGACAAGGTCATATGGTAAAGCTCACTATCCAACATTCACTTGTGCACCCTGAAAGAAGCATATGTTTGCTAAGAGAGCAGTGATTTTCATTGATTAGTATGGCAATTTTTATTTCTGAGTTAAGATGACTTCGTTCCAAAACACACATAGCCAGCACATAGTGTTATACTAGGTAAACGGATTTCTTTATGACCTTAAAGACTAAGCGACAAGAGGAAATCTTATAGCTCTGCAGACTTCAGCATAGGTATCTGGTGTTTGACCACTGAACTTTACTGAGAATATTTGCAGAAGTGCAGTCGATGGAAACCTGTGTCGAGGAAAAGAATTTCGAAGATGTGTAGAAAGATGTTCGTCGTCGTCGTCGTTGTTGTTGTTGTGGTCTTCAGTCCTGAGACTGGTTTGATGCAGCTCTCCATGCTAATCTATGCTATGCAAGCTTCTTCATCCCCCAGTACGTACTGCAGCCCACATCCTTCTGAATCTGCGTAGTGTATTCATCTCTTGGTCTCCCTCTACGATTTTTACCCTCCACTCTGCCCTCCAATACTAAATTGGTGATGTGCCACAAACTCCTCTTCTCCCCAATTCTATTCAGTACCTCCTCATTAGTTATGTGATCTACCCATCTAATCTTCAACATTCTTCTGTAGCACCACATTTCGAAGTCTTCTATTCTCTTCTTGTCCAAACTATTTATCGTCCATGTTTCACTTCCATACATGGCTACACTCCATACAAAAACTTTCAGAAACGACTTCCTGACACTTAAATCAATATTCGGTGTTAACAAATTTCTCTACTTCGAGGATCATCAGTTAGTTTGCTCCCCAAATAGCAAAACTCCTTTATTACTTTAAGTGTCTAATTTCCTAATCTAATTCCCTCAGCATCACCCAACTTAATTCGACTACATTCCATTACCCTCGTTTTGCTTTTGTTGATGTTAATCTTATATCCTCCTTTAAAAGACACTGCCCATTCCGTTCAACTGCTCTTCCATGTCCTTTGCTCTCTGTGACAGAATTACAATGTCATTGGCGAGCCTTAAAGTTTTTATTTCTTCGCCATGGATTTTAATACCTACTCCGAATTTTTCTTTTGTTGGTTTTACTGCTTACTCAATAAACAGATTGAACATCATCAGGGAGAGGCTACAACCCTGTCTCACTCCCTTCCCAACCACTGCTTCCTTTTCATGTCCCTCGACTCTTATAACTGCCATCTGGTTTCTGTACAAATTGTAAATAGCGTTTCGCTCCCTGTATTTTACCCCTGCCACCTTCAGAAATTGAAAGAGAGTATTCCAGTCAACATTGTCAAAAGCTTTCTCTAAGTCTACAAATGCTAGAAACGTAGGTTTGCCTTTTCTTAATCTAGTTTCTAAACTAGGTCATAGGGTCAGTATTGCCTCACGTGTTCCCATATTTCTACAGAATCCAAACTGATCTTCCCAGACGTCGGCTTCTATCAGTTTTTCCATTCATCTGTAAAGAATTCGCGTTAGTATTTTGCAGCTGTGACTTATTAGACTGATAGTTTGGTAATTTTCACATCTGTCAACGCCTGCTTTCTTTGGGATTGGAATTATTATATTCGCCTTGCAGTCTGAGGGTATTTCGCCAGTCTCATACATTTTGCTCACCAGATGGTAGAGTTTTGTCAGGACTGGCTCTCCCAAGGCCATCAGTAGTTCTAATGGAATGTGTACTCCCGGGGCCTTGTTTCGACTCAGGTCTTTCAGTGCTCTGTCAAACTCTTCATGCAGTATCGTTTCTCCCATTTCATCTTCATCTACATCCTCTTCCATTTCTATAACACTGCCCTCAAGTACATCGCCGTTGTATAGACCTTCTATATACTCCTTCCACCTTTCTGCTTTCCCTTCTTTGCTTAGAACTGGATTTCCATCTGAGCTCTTGATATTCATACAAGTGGTTCTCTTTTCTCCAAAGGTATCTTTAATTTTCCTGTAGGCACCATATATCTTACCGCTTGTGAGATAAGCCTCTACATCCTTACATTTGTCCTCTATCCATGCCTGCTTAGCCATTTTGCACTTCCTGTCGATCTCATTTTTGAGACGTTTGTATTCCTTTTTGCCTGCTTCATTTACTGCATTTTTGTATTTCCTCCTTTCGTCAATTAAATTCAGTATTTCTTCTGTCACCCAAGGATTTCTACTAGCCCTCATCTTTTTACCTACTTGATCGTCTGCTGCCTTCACTACTTCATCTCTCAAAGCTACCCATTCTTCTACTGTATTTCTTTCCCCCATTCTTTTCAATTGTTCCCTTATGCTCTCCCTGAAACTCTGTACAACCTCTGGTTTAGTCGGTTTATCCAGGTCCCATCTCCTTGGATTCCCACCTTTTGGCAGTTTCTTCAGTTTTAATCTGCAGTTCATAACCAATAGATTGTGGTCAGACTCCACATCTGCCCCTGGAAATGTCTTACAATTTAAAACCTGGTTCCTAAATCTGTCTTGCCATTATGTAATCTATCTGATACCTTCTCGTATCTCCATGATTCTTCCATATATACAACCTTCTTTTATGGTTCTTGAACCAATTGTTAGCTATGATTAAGTTGTGCTCTGTGCAAAATTCTACCAGGCGGCTTCCTCTTTCATTTCTTAGCCCCAATCCATATTCGCCTACTACGTTTCCTTCTCTTCCTACTATCGAATTCCAATCACCCATGACTATTAAATTTTCGTCTCCCTTCACTATCTGAATAATTTCTTTTATTTCATCATACATTTCTTCAATTTCTTCTTCATCTGCAGAGCTAGTAGGCATATAGACTTGTACTACTGTCGTAGGTGTGGGCTTCGTGCCTATTGTGGCCACAACAATGCGTTTGCTGTGCTGTTTGTACTATATTGAAATTTCTTGACCATGGCGACTATCCTACAAGGAAAAATGTAGATGATGTAGTAAATTGTAAGATAGCTTTCACATGGTGTCACCAATCAAGAGGAAGAATCCTGAAACCTTTGGGATACACATACAACAAATGGAATGACGAAAGATGCACCCCAATAGAGGATCTGATAGTGTAGTAAATATTACTTCTCTGAGATAAATTCACAGCCTCAGGAAAGGAAATAATCGTTTCTGTATTATTTATTTTGGTCAGATGTGGCTCAATCAAAATAATGCACTAAACATATGACAGAGTTCAAAAAGCAATAACAGAATGAAAGTACTGTATGGCAAAGGAAACATGCTTACTGCCATGCAGGATGATCTAAATATGGCTTTATCAAAAGCTATGATTTACATGCCCCAAACCAATGATTATTATGAAGAACTTAGCAGTGGCGTATTTCAACCCTTGTGTTTACCTTTATTGAGTCTATTAAATGAGGACTGTCTGATTTTCATCGACAATGCCAGTTACAATTCCACAATAAAGGAGAAATTTCCTAGTTAAAGAACAGAGAAGGAGGAAATTCCACATGAGCTTGAAGAGAAAAGTAAATTTAATGCTGCTATACTAAGGTGGAGTTTGTCAGGTGTCATTGCCATCTTTATAATCGATATGAACTTCACAGCTTAGCAACAGAAATGGAACACACGATTGTGAGACTGCCCTATTAGTGCAGAAAAGGTGGACAGGGTATCATTGAAGGGAAGGGGAATGAAGAGGCAAGGGGAGTGGAGGGGGAAGAAAAGCAGAGGAGAAAGGGAGTGGAATGGAGGGGCAAGAGGGGAGGGGACTGTGTGAGTAGAGGGGAGGGGGCAAGTAGAGGTCATAGAGGGGACTCCATACGTTAAAATTAAAGACAGTATGAATAATTTAGAAACAAAAAAAATTGTGTAGAGCGACATATAGAAACAAGTGCCTGTGAGCTTAAATTAAATGATTGTAGCTGTGTATAGGTCCCCATTGGGAAATTTCCAGCGATTTCTGAAGTACTTGGATTCTTTATTATGCCATCTGGCAGTCAGAGAGAATCACATTATTGTTTGTGGGGTTTTCAATGTAGATATTCTGAAATAATCTGACAGAAAGAAAGACTTTGAAGTATGACTTCTTTCAATGTGACATTGGTTATTGATTTTGCTGCATAGGTAGTACAGGAAAGCAGAACTCAGAGAAATTCATATTTAAGTGGAAGAATGCAGAAGGTTGAAATTAACAGTAGAGATAGTGTGCAACTGTAACTGGGGAAGTATCAAGAATGGTGTTCCATGGTGTTCAGTTTTGTTCCCCATTTTTTCTTAATATGTATTAACGACTTCACACTCTATATTCATGAAGATGCAAAGCTAGTTATTTTTCTGATTATACTGTAATCACACCCAAGAAACAAGAATTAGCTGAGGAAATTGTGAATCGTTTTTCAGGAAATTATGAAGTTGTCTGCAGATGGTCTCACAATAAATTTTGAGAAAACACAATAAATACTGTTCTGTGCATTAAATAGCATAATACCATATCTTAAATATAGATTTTGATCACAAATCTGTTGCTAAGCAGAATATTCGAAATTTCTGGGTGTGTACATTGATGAGAAATAAATTTGAAGGAGCAGATCGATGAGCTGATGAAACATTTCAGTTCAGCAACTTAAGCTATTAGAGTTATTGCAAATTTTGGTGACAAACATATCAATAAATTAACCTACAACGCCTATTTTCATTCACTGCTCTCATATAGCATCATGTTTTGGGGAAACTCATCATTAAGAGAAAAAGTACTCATTGCACAAAAGCAGATTAGTAGTAGGAGAGCACCCAAGATAACCTTGTAGACACTTATTTAAGAAACTTGGGATATTCGCAGTACTTTCACAATACGTACGTTCACTTACTAAATTTGTTATTAATGACGAATCACAGTTCAAAGATAATAGCAAAGTGCACTGGGCTAAATCTGACTTGGGCACAGGAAGAGATGAATTATGCTGCCACAAAAATCTTTGATTGTCTACCAGATAACCAACCAGCATCTAAGAACAAATCAAAATAATTTATGAATGATGATGTTGTCTCCTCAGAAGATGAGTCTTTAAATATGAAATACTTATTGTAAAAAAATTGCATTGTGTTAAGAAACCTAATGTTAAACTGACAAATTCCACATTACAAAATGTCATATTCATGATCTGTGGATCAGGTGTTAATGTAACGCAATGTAGTGTAATATCATGAAACCAGGCAAGGACTGTACATTACTCTATAGTTACTATAATTTGTATCTTACCAGCTGTAAGCAGAATCATGTTGAAAGGTGGATCAGCATATGGTTTATCTGGGTGACAGACTGCAAGAAACCGAGTGACTTCCTATGATCGCTGGAATGCACTAACCACTTGTACGCCACTGCAACATTTGGGCAGTGCGTACTTTATTTTCTAGGTCATTGCCGCTCCCATCATTAAAAAAAATTTTAAAAAGATTTTCAAGTTTTAACTACTGTTTTCACCAGATGGCAGTATATTGGATGTGAGTGGTAGGCAGTGGCTACAGGGCAATGTTCAGCATTACCATGTTATAAATGGCGTATGTGAGAACTTTCTTGTTTCATTCAAAAAACTGGCTATTTAAAAGTTTAATTGACACCTCAGAATTGGGGATCAAATAGTTTATATGAGCTCATAATACATTATTTTTTGTACAGATTGCCTG
This sequence comes from Schistocerca serialis cubense, assembly GCF_023864345.2. Taxonomy (NCBI): domain Eukaryota; kingdom Metazoa; phylum Arthropoda; class Insecta; order Orthoptera; family Acrididae; genus Schistocerca; species Schistocerca serialis. The sequence continues at coordinate 48,422,950 of NC_064648.1, forward strand.
AGGATGCACCAATAACTGGTGCAAAACCAGTCACAGATTTAATAAAAATCATTCATACAGTCAGGGCGGAATTTTCTTTGAAAAATTGTCGAAGTTTGGCTGTGGTTGCCCACTTTACAAACCAGTCTGATAAATTAAGTCTGGAATGGTCTTATTAGTTGCGTTTAGAGGACTCTAAAGTTGATAGTCAGCACTTACCATCTGTAGATCGTGAAAGCTTCAGTCTTCTGAGTAATATCTAAAAGGGTTCACTAGACCTCTGTGCTGTGTAACTTGCCTTATCTGACAGCAGGTGTATAAGAAATGTACCTACATGGGTACCAGACATGCAAATATTTTTTGAAGACTGAGTTCAGAAATCAGTGGGATAGAGTATTATGCATTAACCTGCCAACTTGGAAATTTGGATGTAAGACCATTTCATTGTTTCCTTTTTAAACTACAATTTGCAATTCATCATTGACACAATGTGTAACACCATAAGCAGTTAATACTAGTAACCAATAAAGTGAGTACCCGCAAACATTTTGATCAATCACAAAGTAAATATATTTGATTAGACATTCAGACTAAATGATTCTAAAGTCTATGTACATTAATGATGTATACTGTCCAGTAAACAAAGATCAGGAAAAGGTGAAAGCTTCAATCGGTGGTCCCTTAAATTTTCTCTTGACCACAAATTGTTTCCATAAAAGAATGAGAGAGTCAAGGAGGGAGTGATACTGTGGGGAAGGATGTTGAACATTAACAGTGATTTCACCTTCCTATGCATTATAACAAAAGCAATAATCTCACTTTCAACTTGAGCAGAAAGCCACACCAACATCTGTAATTGAATTACTCCGTCAAAATACAGGTAACAGTGAGGGACATGCAGCCCATAGCCCAGTGCCCAGTCTGTAACTTAGCAAACATACAAGGTGACAGTTATTGAACTATATGAAAAATATCATAAATTAGTTGCAAACTACAGCGTTCACACACTTTATTCAAAATGTAAACTTCTCTACAGATATTCGGATTTAGGTTATGACATGTTCGATATGGCTGCCATCATTGGTGATGAAGTGGCACAGCCAAATAGCAAGATTCTGCAAGACCCACTGAAGTATGGGAACATCAGTATCGTCGATGACCACCTGAATATATGTTTTCAGCTCAGAAATGGTTTTGGGGTTACTGCTGTACACCTTCTGTTTAATATATCCATGCAAAAAGGACTCAAGTCTGTTCAGTTCCAGACGAGGGATTTTTCAGATTTCCAGCAATTTTTATTTTATTTTTCAGTAAAATTTTTGTAATTTTGATTCCTAAGAACTTGATATACTAATTAAAAATTGTACTGTAGCCCGCCACTGCAGAATAATACTGCAGCAATAAAACAAAGACGGGGGAATATCACCAAAATAATTCTCTTGTTACAAGGAAAATAGGCCATTCACCACAACAACAACCCGTGCCACACAAGCACCTGCTGACAACAGTATTAAAGATTCTGCAATACTTTGTAACAACGAACTGCTTTCAATAAGTCTCATTCCTGGGCTCATTTTAATGAGTGACGTCGTAATTGCTTACATTTACAACTGGACAGAGGAAATATTGCGAATGTTTGTTTCAGAAGCGTTAATTTCAAAGTAAATTTCATTTTATGCGAGATGTTATGTTTGAGAACGTGTGATGAATTTACTAAATCATTAGATTCCCATTCAAAACTTAGCGCTCCTGTCCAGCCATATAGATAAATTATGGTCCCAGAAGACCGTGACATAAATCTAAATTTTGACTGCACATTTGCATTTCCACATATCTTGAAAAGGTAATACACAAAAGATAACAAAGTTTCGAGTTTAGTCTTTCATATTTATTTTAGTTCTTTCACTGATTACAGGTTACGCAATAATGTGACACAAAGTATAGTTGCCTTTCAAAAACAAGTGTGAAGTAAGTTCTTGAGAGATCTATGTAAAAAATCAGTGCTCTACAGAACCTGTAAGGAATGAAGTGTCCGTGCTCGTCAGAAATATTAAGCTGCTGCAATTGACGCTGGTGCTCTTGTAACCATACCCTCGGAAAAACAGCAAAAAGTTTTCGAAAGTCAATATTATATATGAAAACTTTGCTTTTATTGTGGGTGTACTGATGTATGTTAGTTTAAACCATTAACCTTTCCTATTTGTGCGTTTGCACAGCCTAACATTCATGTTGTTACTGGCTGACATCACGTTTCCTACGCTCTGAATATCTGCTGCCATTGGTTGGCGAGATCATGTGACACGAGCTAGGCTTGGTCGACAAAACCACGTCACAATCTTTGTTTCAGTGCTTTGGATTCTACCATGATGTAATTGGTGGAATTCGTGTTCATACTTTTGTGATACGAAATTATCTAGTGCATATGTTTCCACACATCAAAGAATTTTCAAAAATTCTTCGATTTTTGCTAGGTTGAGATTCCTACACTGCCAGGAAGATCTATACAGGTTTATAAATCCATAACCATTCAAGGGATTCATAAGATTTACAGCTCCTAGGGAAATGATACCATCTTTTAACATGGAAAAATGTGCTTCCAACCAGTAAAAAGTTTTCACCCTAGAAAGGGCGTTTCTAATTGCGAAATAGGGGAATATTTTTGTCTTGTCCAGGTATACACCGTCGTTATGGTTTCAGCCTTCCATATGAAATGAAGTGGCTATTGAGAAGAAACGCCATGCACTGGTGGTACAGTTGTTTTATCAGAACAGTAGCACTACGTTGCAGGAATATCATTGAAAGAAATGGCTGTGAACTGTGTGAATAAATGTGTTGAAGAATATGATCAAGAAATTTGAAGAAATACGTGAATTGAGTGCTGCAGCAGATTCCAATATCAGTTGGTGAAGTTGCTTTTAGCTACAGCCGACCATGCAGCAGATGCCTCTAGAGTTGTCACAGGATATCCCCCCCCCCCTCTCTCTCTCTCTCTCTCTCTCTCTCTCTCTCTCTCTCTCTCTCTCTCTCTCTCTCTCTCTCCCTCTCGCCCCTCTCCCCCCTCTCTCCCCCCCTCTCTCGCCCCCTCTCCCCCTCTCTCGCCCCCTCTCCCCCTCTCTCGTCCCCCTCCCTCTCCCCCCTCCCCCTCCCTCTCCCCCCTCCCTCTCCCCCCTCCCTCTCCCCCTCCCTCTCCCCCTCCCTCTCCCCCTCCCTCTCCCCCTCCCTCTCCCCCTCCCTCTCCCCCTCCCTCTCCCCCTCCCTCTCCCCCTCCCTCTCCCCCTCCCTCTCCCCCTCCCTCTCCCCCTCCATCTCACCCTCCCTCTCACCCCTCTCCCCCTCTCTCCCCCCTCTCCCCCTCTCCCCCCTCTCCCCCCTCTCCCCCTCTCCCCCCCTCTCTCGCACCCTCTCTCGCGCCCTCTCTCCCCCCTCTCCCCCTCTCTCCCCCCTCTCTCCCCTCTCTCGCACCCTCTCTCCCCCCTCTCCCCCTCTCTCGCACCCTCTCTCCCCTCTCTCCCCCCTCTCCCCCCTCTCCCCCCTCTCTCGCCCCCTCTCCCCCCTCTCTCGCCCCCTCTCCCCCTGTCTCGCCCCCTCTCCCCCCTCTCCCCCTGTCTCGCCCCCTCTCCCCCTGTCTCGCCCCCTCTCCCCCCTCTCCCCCTGTCTCGCCCCCTCTCCCCCCTCTCCCCCTGTCTCGCCCCCTCTCCCCCCTCTCTCGCCCCCTCTCCCCCCTCTCTCGCCCCCTCTCCCCCCTCTCTCGCCCCCTCTCCCCCCTCTCTCGCCCCCTCTCCCCCCTCTCTCGCCCCCTCTCCCCCCTCTCTCGCCCCCTCTCCCCCCTCTCTCGCCCCCTCTCCCCCCTCTCTCGCCCCCTCTCCCCCCTCTCTCGCCCCCTCTCCCCCCTCTCTCGCCCCCTCTCCCCCTCTCTCGCTCCCTCTCCCCCCTCTCTCGCCCCCTCTCTCGCCCCCTCTCTCGCCCCCTCTCTCGCCCCCTCTCTCGCCCCCTCTCTCCCCCCTCTCTCGCCCCCTCTCTCCCCCCTCTCTCCCCCCTCTCTCTCCCCCCTCTCTCTCCCCCCTCTCTCCCCCCTCTCTCTCCACCCTCTCTCCCCCTCTCTCTCCCCCCTCTCTCCCCCCTCTCTCCCCCCTCTCTCCCCCCTCTCTCCCCCCTCTCTCCCCCCTCTCACTCTCTCCCCCCTCTCACTCTCTCCCCCCTCTCACTCTCTCCCCCCTCTCACTCTCTCCCCCCTCTCACTCTCTCTCCCCCCTCTCACTCTCTCTCCCCCCTCTCACTCTCTCTCCCCCCTCTCACTCTCTCCCCCCTCTCACTCTCTCCCCCCTCTCACTCTCTCCCCCCTCTCACTCTCTCCCCCCTCTCCCCCTCTCCCCCTCTCCCCCTCTCCCCCTCTCCCCCTCTCCCCCTCTCCCCCTCTCCCCCTCTCCCCCTCTCCCCCTCTCCCCCTCTCCCCCTCTCCCCCTCTCCCCCTCTGCCCCTCTGCCCCTCTGCCCCTCTGCCCCTCTGCCCCTCTGCCCCTCTGCCCCTCTCCCACTCTCCCCCTCTCCCCCTCTCCCTCTCTCCCCCTCTCTCCCCCTCTCCCTCTCTCCCCCTTCCCTCTCTCCCCCTCTTTCTCCCCCTCCCCAACCCCCTCCCTCTCTCGCTCTCTCTCTCTCCCCCTCTCTCCCCACTTCTGCTTCTGCCTCTGACTGTCTACCACTGCCCCACCACCTGGTCAACAGTTCAAAAGATTTTGTGGCACATTTTACACTAGTATCTCACTGTGCTGCTAAAGAAGCCCCAATATAGGCTTCAAGTGACTTTGACCTTCATTTTTGGCATGCGGGGAAATGAGTAACTTTTGGATGGACAAAGCATATTTTGCTTTGCATGGGGCTGTGAATGCACAGAACTGTCACATATGGGTTTGTCCTCCCAAATATTGTGCCAGAACATCCACTGCACTCAGCTTATGTGAATGTGGTGTGGTTTCACAAGCCCCTACATTCTGTCAGTGTTTCTTGGAGACAATGACACATAATGGACCCCTTCGGTGTACAGTGACATCTGAACTTGATAAGGACCTTGTTATGCAATGTGATTCCTGCATTTCAGTGTCTTCACCAGTATTTTGATGTGAGATACACTAGATATGCTGTAGGCAACTGTTAACCATGTCATGTCATGGATACATCATTTTGCAGAGTCGGTAGACCATTTTGAACACGTAACACCTGATAATATCCTCATAAACGCACCAGAACCACCATTATCATTGCTCTGGTCGTTTTTCCTATTTTCCTGCACTGGTAACTCATTCTGGATGCTTATAGCAACATATTTTCACCTGGTAGTAGAAAGTGAAATATTACTTTTCAGCATACTCCGTGAGGACACCAGTTAATGAACTTGCTACAATGTTTTTGCATCCTGCAAAGTATAGAGCCCATATTGCAGCACCCTGAACACTGTCAGTTTAATTACAAACACTTAGAATGCCTCGGATCAACTTCTTCTTATGAAGGCAGTGTGGTTGTGTGTGATGTCCTTAGGTTACTTGGATTTTAGTAGTTCTAAGTCCAGGGGACTGATTACCTCAGATGTTAAGTCCCATAGTGCTTAGAGCCATTTGAACCATTTTAATAATTACACATAAAATCTGCAGTGGCTCAAATTGATCATTATTGAGTTTCGTCTGGTTATTTTCGTTTTAAACCACGTTTACTTCATCATTTCTTTCCTTCTGGTGAATATTGTAATTTTAAATTAGTTACTGAATATGTAATTTCTTATACACTTTTATGACTCGTGGCCTATAGTACTTGATTTATGGACACTCAAATATTGTTTCTTTGTTGTTTGTATATCATTATTTAACATTCTTGTCCTTACTCTTCAGATTGACTCAGAGTACTGGTGGGAGCTGTGGCATATTATGTGAGGAAACTTATCACCATGGGCTAGTCCAGGATAAGTTGAAGATGTCAACACACGAGTTGGGTCCCAATACAGAAGATGTGATTATCGATAAGGAGTGGTCAGTTGCTACCCAATATGACTGTAGTACAAGGGAAAAGGAATTTCATGTATATAGCTGTAATTTCTGCCGACAAAGCTTTCCTTCCAAATACAGACTCATAATGCATGTGTTTGTGCACATTGATGGTATGCAACCACCTTTGTATGTTTGTAAGTGGTGTGGTGAGGTATTTCACAGTAATGTTCGTTTGAAAAACCATTTGAGAATGAGTGAGAATTCTGTCTTACCTGCTGGCAACCATGAAAAATATGGCTCTAGTGATCATCATCAAAGCAGTATCTTCTTGGATAGTGAGCCAGAAGTTTCTGTTACAGAACACAATGAGCAGTCTTCATGTAAGGAAACTTCGAAAGCTTCAAAGAAGTCCTCTAATGACAGGCGATACACACATTTGAGAAATGAGATGGAGAAATCAAATGATTATGGAGCTGCTTCTACAGCTGTTAATGTCACTGCCCAGGCTGATCTACTTACTGCAAACAGAACCCACAAATGTGATATTTGTCGCAAATTGTTTGCTAGGTCAAGTGATCTCAAGAGGCATGCACTGATACACACCGGGAAAAGACCTCACAAATGTGATATTTGTGGCAAATCGTTTGCCTAGTCATGTCATCTTAAGACTCACATATTGATTCACACTGGAGAGAAACCTCACAAATGTGAAATCTGTGGGAAATCTTTTACTATGTTAGGTGATCTCAAGAAACACACATTAATTCACACTGGGAAGAAACCTCACAAATGCCAGATTTGTGGGAAATGTTTTACTATGTTAGGCGATCTAAAGAAACACACATTCTTCCACACTGGAGAGAAACCTCACAAATGTGAGGTTTGTGGGAAATCTTTTGCTATGTCAGGTGATCTCAAGAAACACACATTAATTCACACTGGAAAGAAAGCGCACAAATGTGACATCTGTGGGAAATCTTTTGCTATGTCGGGCAGTCTCAAGGCACACAGTTTCATTCACACTGGACAGAAACCTAACAAATGTGTTATTTGTGGGAAATCTTTTGCTATGTCAGGCACTCTCAATAGGCATGTATTAATTCACACTGGAAGAAACCCTCATAAATGTGTAATCTGTGACAGAAGCTTCACTCAGTTGAGTACTCTCAAGACACATGCATTACTCCACTTCAGAAAGAAACTACAAGTAGGTGTTAGTTTAAGCAAATAGGTATCCCTGGTTGGTGCTCTCAAGGCCTGTAAAATAATAGATGTAGCAGGGAGACAATAAGTTGTAATGGCTGTGAAATAACAGTAGAATGGGGTAGAATTGTGAAAAAATGTGTAATTATGTATACTTTAGAGTGGTAGCAGATAAAATGACAATATAAAAATCCATATCTGCAGCTTGAAATCTCAAGAAATAGTATTGCTAAATGTGCCTCAAACGTGAATCAAATATGTTTCTGTTATTAACACTATTTTTTCCTACCGATCTTGAGACAAGAGGGTTCTGAATTGTGATAAATCCTTACTTTTGTCAGTAATCATAAGTAGCATGCAATATTTAGTATAAGGCCAAGGAAATGTCATGACTTTCTGATTATTACCCCTAACATAGTCATCATGTATTACTTGTAACTCTGCATTTTAGGAACAATGTCAGCAATTGGGTACCCATATATTCATGGCAGTTCCTTCACTCAGGCTAATAAACTCAACACTGGAGAAACATGATTATGGCAATTATTTTACTCAGGTATGTTTTCTCAAGAGATTTGCCCTGTGTGTCATTAAGTGTGTACATTTGTTGTGTTAGTACTAATCCTGCATTAGTAAATGTAACAACAAATATAACAACCTGCTCAATAGCATGATTGTCCATGTTTGGAACACAATGCGTAGACAGTTCTACATGATAGGGACTTGACAAGTTGTTTACATGTTTCTGGAAGTATGTTGCACCAGATGTTTTATTAAATATTGTTTCATGTACTTAATTGGTACTGATTGTTAAATCCTACCTCATTGGTTTGGTCCTTAACTAAGTGGAACATAATGCTCTCCCATTTTGCAAACTAAGAAAAATGACAAAATTCAATGTAAACAAACTAATACATATTAGCATCCAATCTCCTAATGCTTAGTCATAAATGAGAGTCGTGACTGAATTGTGCCAGTGTCCAAAATCTACTTAAGTATAAAATTACACAACAGCTGCTGCTCATGCACCACTGGTTTCGGTGATCTCAATAATTCACAATATCCTTGATTACATATGAGAGAAATTTGTTAACATCGAGTATAGATTTAAGTGTCAGGAAGTCATTTGTGAAAGTATTTTTATGGAGTGTAGCCATGCATGGGAGTGAAACATGGACGATAAATAGATTGGACAAGAAGAGAATAGAAGCTTTCGAAATGTGGTGCTACAGAAGAATGCTGAAGATTAGATGGGCAGCTCACATAACTAATGAGGAGGTATTGAATAGGATTGGGGAGAAGAGAAGTTAGTGGCACAACTTGACTAGAAGAAGGGATTGGTTGGTAGAATATGTTCTGAGGCATCAAGGGATCACCAATGTAGTATTGGAGGGCAGTGTGGAGGGTAAGAATCGTAGAGGGAGACCAAGAGATGAATACACTAAGCAGATTCGATTCAAAAGGATGTAGGTTGCAGTAGGTACTGGGAGATGACGCTTGCACAGGATAGAGTAGCATGGAGAGCTGCATCAAACCAGTCTCAGGACGGAAGACAACAACAACATAACCAATCTGAGGACAACTACAGTGACTGGGAGATGATGACACCAAGGCAACCACTCAATGTAGGTAATCCAGCTTACTCCACTCAGTGATGTGTGCAGTGTCGTGGTCAATGGTAACTTGCAATTTTCCGAAGCTAGTATTCATCAATGGTTTGCTGAAGGCGAGTCTTTGATTTTTTTGGTAGTGTAAGCAGTCTTTCAGTTGGGTGCCAGCACAAAAGGTGTTTCAGGGAAATTAACAGAAAAATTCAAAGCTGTTGTGTGTGTAAGTTAAATGAACAGATAACCTAATGGTGGGTGTGATACATTATAATAAGAAAGTTGAATAAAAGCTACTGTTAGAGAAACTAAAAAGTCTGAAGTGTAATTGTATGGCCAGAGCAGAGAACTGCTACTATAGTTGGCTGTGCTACCAAATACGGTAATTTGTTAACAGTGGCCAAAATAAAGGTTTGTGCATTGCAACAACAGTGCAAGAGCAAGGGAATTCTTTGGTTTCCTCTAAAATTAATGCAATTTCACAATTTGTGACAGTAGTGAGGGTAATAAAGTAGGATGCTTGTAATAATTAGTGTGAATGCACAGTTGAAATTCGAACTACATGACAGTCTGATGTACAACCCTAGCAAACAATCAGGATATCCGTTGCCAAACATTGCATTCATAAGAAGCTACACAGGTGACAGGGAAAGAGAAGGCGATAACACTCAGATTTGCAAATGGTGCAGATTATTGACAGAGATAGCTGCACAGTTAACACATCTATCGATCTTGACAGTTTTACAATACCACCAGTGCAATAATACAGCAAGGTTGATTCCTACATGGAGTTGGTCTTTTGCTTGTGTACTGATGCATGAAATGAATTACTAGTTATGGTTTGCTGGAAGGTTTCAGCTGGCACTAAGTTAGGGCTGAGTCTCTGTTGCAGTTTTGGCTGAATGGTAGGACCAAGGTGTTAACATGCAACTGTTGCGTGGCTGCTGTACAACAAAATCTGTGAAGCTTTGGTTACTTCCAAAGTAGCAGTCAGTTTGCACAGTTCCCTGTGTATAGTTATTAAGTCACGCTGGATCGCGTTTTTAAGTCCCTAATATTTCCGTATTGGCACAGTGACTATATTAAGGATTTGTCAGTTGGTAGCCAATAGGTTATCCTCAGTGTGAGTGAGCTGCACATACTAGGATTTCATTATACTGTGTAACAGTGAATGAAGCTTGCTGGGGAGCTTTATCACAGCTATCAGCATCAGTATGATCAGGGGTACAAAGTTTTTCAGCACAGCTGCACTTCCATTAAACCAAAGTTGCTGCCTAACATGGTGGAGAACTGTGACTAGTTGTCCACTGGATGAACAATGTCTGTAATGCAGTGAAGGAAAATGAAATCAGTGTGAAAAGACAAAGATGGTAGTTCATATTGTCTGGTCATTTCTGCTTGAATGCAGGTAAGTAAATGAATTTAGAGGCAAAACATTTAAAGTATTTCTCAGTGATGCAGTACTGGCAAGTAGTACATCAGCTTTGTGGGTGTGTAAAGCACAGGGTTGTGTCCAACTGTATAGCTATTTATAGTGTACCACATGTGAATGCATAACGTGGTATGTATTAGTGCAAATGAAAGGGTCACAAAAGTAACCTGTATCAGTAATGTATGCCTATCCAGATACATGGCTCTTTTGGTTAGTGACAGATTGGGAAGCACAGAGCAGCTGAACAGATTGCATGAAGCATTCTAAATCGTTCCATAAACGGAATGGAGGTCATCAGATGAGTTGGCATTCACGTCATCAAAATAGCAGAGCCTAAGTGGCAGGTAAAACACATCACTGGAGGGACAAATGCACAAAATTGTTGGTTAGTGAGTGTTTAATTAGAGTATGAATGTAACTGATAACATTGGTGGTGGCCTTATTGGGAAAAAGACTTCATTATTCATATTTATCTTGAAGGAGTGAACAGGCCTGAAATTTGGTGTGGTGCCGGGTGCATCAGCCAGGAACTGCTTGATAAATGTGATTCAGTACTACTGAATGCCACATTTTATTCAATGGAGGATGTAGATAACGTCTGATGTCCCCTTTTGCACAATGGCGACGAGTAATGTAGGACAATTGTTCATAAGCATCAAATGGAAGCTCCAGTATTATTATAAAAAGGTACTAAACGGATAGATACCCAAGAGCAGATCAGTGTTCAAACTGGAAACAATATGGAACATTACTGTACACATAGTATTCAAAGCCGTGTCAGTGGTAGGTGAAACATTGAGTCAAAATAACATGGTAGTGTAGGAATTAGAGATAGTTACCCACTCTCTTTAAGTGTCTAAGAGGGAATGTTGTGTTTCATAGGTGTTTGTGTTGTGTGTGAGTGGAGCCACTACTACCGTAATTGAGGTGTTGTAGTTCTCAGTGTGCAAGTGGGGCACGTATGTTTTTATTTGACAGCAAGATGACAGATGGTAAAATGGACCATAGTACAAAGAAGAATCAGAAGTAAGTGCTATGACCAGAACAGGGTCTCTATGATCACTAATCGCACCGTGTTAGGATGACGCCTCTGGAGGAACCAGAAGGCCAAGCAACATCTTCCTGCCTCATTTGCGTGGGATAGATTTTGAAAGACACTAATTGCCTATCTAGCGAGTCCCATTGGTTCCTTTCACGAGCAAATTGTTGAGCACTTAATGATGTGGAATAAACAGGAGCCTGTACATCGAAAAGGCATATCACATTTCTCACAGTATATCATTGTTTAATGGTCTTACACCCTCATGTTAAAAGGAAGTGGTTGGAAAAAAAAAACATGGTGTAAAGGATAGCAGTACTATTATCTTTCAGATTAGGATGCACGCTGGAAGCAGTTTGCAACTTGCTGGAATCACCTTTGTAGGTGTTGCAGTTGAAACAACCATATTAATATCTTAAAAGAATGATCAAAGTTTCAGATAGTTTGCTTATGCAATGGTAAGTCCAAAATTAACAGTGAAATGCATGAATGGAGTGGTGATATGCCCATTGCAAAGACATATGAGCCAAGATGATGTGAATAAATCATAGGTAGGGTTAGTGGGGGCCAAGATGAAGTGCTTAACGATATTATTGTCATTGCTCAAACACTTACTCTTTGACAACTGATGTGCCAAATCATTGGAATAACATTAGTCCTTCTGGTGACAAACAGACCCGAACTATTTGAAACAGTTAACGTAGAACAGGGAACCAGCGATCATAAAGCGGTTACGGCATCGATGATTTCAGCCGTAAATAGAAATATTAAAAAAGGTAGGACGATTTCTGTGTTTAGCAAAAGTACAAAAAGCAGATTACAGATTACCTGACGGCTCAACACAAAAGTTTTGTCCCAAGTACAGATAATCTTGAGGATCAGTGGACAAAGTTCAAAACCATCGTAGAATATGCATTAGATGAGTATGTGCCAAGCAAGATCGTAAGAGATGGAAAAGAGCCACCGTAGTACAACAACCAAGTTAGAAAACTGCTACGGAAGCAAAGGGAACTTCACAGCAAACATAAACACAGCCAAAGCCTTGCAGACAAACAAAACTTACACAAAGCGAAATGTAGTGTGAGGAGGGCGATGCGAGAGGCATTCAATGAATTCGAAAGTGAAGTTCTATGTACTAACTTGGCAGAAAATCCTAAGAAATTTTGGTCTTACGTCAAAGCGGTAGGTGGAACAAAACAAAATGTCCAGACACTCTGTGACCAAAATGGTACTGAAACAGAGGAAGACAGACTAAAGGCCGATATACTAATGTCTTTTTCCAAAGCTGTTTCACAGAGGAAGACCAGTACCCTCTCTTGATTGTCGCACAGATGACAAAATGGTAGATATCGAAATAGACGACAGAGGGACAGAGAAACAATTAAAATCGCCCAAAAGAGGAAAGGCCGCTGGACCTGATGGGATACCAGTTCGATTTTATACAGAATACATAAAGGAACTTGCCCCCTTCTTGCAGCGGTGTACCGTAGGTCTCTAGAAAAGCATAGCGTTCCAAAGGATTGGAAAAGGGCACAGGTCATCCCCATTTTCAAGAAGGGACGTCGAACAGATGTGCAGAACTATAGACATATATCTCTAACGTCGATCAGTTGTAGAATTTTGGAACACGTATTATGTTCGAGTATAATGACTTTCCTGGAGACTAGAAATCTACTCTGTAGGAATCGCCATGGGTTTCGAAAAAGACGATCGTGTGAAACGCAGCTCGCGCTATTCGTCCACGAGACACAGAGGGCGATAGACACGGGCTCACAGGTAGATGCAGTGATTCATGACTTCCGCAAGGTGTTTGATACAGTTCCCCACAGTCGTTTAATTAACAAAGTAAGAGCATATGGACTATCAGATCAGTTGTGTGATTGGATTGAAGAGTTCCTAGATAACAGAACGCAGTATGTCGTTCTCAATGGAGAGAAGTCTTCCAAAGTAAGAGTGATTTCAGATGTGCCACAGGGGAATGTTGTAGGACCGTTGCTATTCACAATATATATCAATGACCTTGTCGATAACATCAGAAGTTCACTGAGGCGTTTTGTGGATGATGCTGTAGAATATCTATAGGTTGTAACAATGGAAAATTGTACTGAAATGCAGGAGGATCTGCAACAAATTGACGCATGGTGCAGGGATTGGCAATTGAATCTCAATGTAGACAAGTGTAATGTGCTGCAAATACATAGAAAGAAAGATCCTTTATCATTTAGCTGCATTATAGCAGGTCAGCAACTGGAAGCAGTTAATTCCATAAATTGTCTGGGAGTAGGCATTAAGAGTGGTTTACAATGGGATGACCATCTAAAATTAATTGCCGGTAAAGTAGATGCCAGACTGAGATTCATTGGAAGAATCCTAAGAAAATTCAATCCCAAACAAAGGAAGTGGGTTACTGTAAACTTGTTCGCCCCTACTTGAATACTGCTCACCGGTATGGGATCTCTACCAGATAGGGTTGATAGAAGAGACAGAGAAGATTGAGTGGAGAGCAGTACAATTTGTTACCGGATCATTTAGTAATCGCAAAAGCGTTACAGAGATGATAGATAAACTCCAGTGGAAGACTCTGCAAGAGAGACGCTCAGTAGCTCGGTAAGGGCTTTTGTTGAAGTTTCAAGAACATACCTTCACCAAGGAGTCAGGCAGTATATTGCTCCCTCCTACGTATATCTCGTGAAGAGACCATGAGGATAAAAGCAGAGAGATTAGAGCCCACACAGAAGCATACAGGCAATCTTTCTTTCCACAAACATTGCGAGACTGGAATAGAAGGGAGAACTGGTAGAGTTACTCAAGGTACCCTCCTCCACACACTGTCAGGTGGTTTGCGGAGTATGGATGTAGATGTAGAGTGACATGGCCCAGATGAGCTCAGACTAGTCCCTTCTTAACAGAAGAACAGAACAGATTGAGGAACATGGTAGTAGGGACAGGAATAACATGGAAGGGTTAAGAAACTAACTTCAATGATATGTGACTACAGAATTTCTCCAGCAGTACAGAATGACTGTTCGTTGTGCCTTAGCAGTAGTTAAGAAAACATGTCATTGAGAAGTTGTCCCTATTCCTCCTCGTTTATTGAGGATGCGAACCAATGTCTCTACATACATTTTTTTAGCAGATAGCCAGATTAAAAGAGGATAGCATAATGTACAGTATCACGTGCCAGCACCATAGGATTGTCTAACAGCAAAATGGTACAACCATGGATCCATGCACACATTTATTCATATCTGTGGGGTTCTATCAAAATTATGTCCACATGGACATTAACCATTTGTAATACAGGTAAATACCACAAGGTCTTGTGGGAACAACTCGTTTTAATTATGGCTACACATCTGAATAGTGAGAGATGCAGTAGAAGTGCATCTATTACATTACTTGGTCAGAGAACACGCAGTGTAGTTCATGATTCCAAAAGTAGATGAAGAGAGAAAATGTGTCACTGTAGTGCACATAGTAAGCAGGTTTTCCCAGGAGGATATTAAATCACAATCACTGGGTTACCCATAAACGAAAGAAATAAAATCACTGGCCGATCAGAGTATTTCAAATGAAATACTATGTTGAAGCTAAAAGGAAGGTAATCTACCACATACTAGTACAACAAACTAGTTCACTGGTTTTGGCTAGTGTCAGGGGAGAGTGACTCTCATGACATCATTTCTATCACATATGAAATACAATAAACAAAATACAGAAAAAGTAACACAAAGCATAAAAAGAGGTACTCACAGAAATATTTAAAGTAAAATACTTTCAGAGTAACTGTAGCAGTGATAAGAGCTGTTAGCCCATCACTGTGTAATTACAACAATCAATGCATCTACCCTTCTTTGCAGAGCTATAAGTAAGTCTTATTCACCCATATGACAGTGAAGGTGCTGCTGTTGTTTAAAAATTTTTTGTCTCTGAACTTCATATACAACTGGGCATAATAAAACATTACCTTTCACAAACCATTGCTGGGAAACTACATTTGACACCTTCTATATCTTTAGTGGCTTTCCAGTATCATTGTTTGGTAATGAAGTTAAGTCATTCGTGATACAGAAGTAGTATATAATTTAACTTATCTATGCTCTCTTTCTCCTGACCTACCATTGATACCCTATATTTTTGTCATGCTGAATCTGTGGTCTTGACATGTAGCAGTGTCTTCTGACAGTGGACTTATCTGTGATGTTCAGGATTTCACATCTGAAGTCTATTGTAAATTAGGTGGAGAATCTAGAAAAGTGTAGTTGTTAAAGGCATAATAAATTTCCTAGACTAGCATATGGCAAAATTCGTAACCATAACTAGCTTGTTTCACCAGACCAATCCACATAAGTTACGATTCATTCCACCACAAATTACAAAGACCAGGACTTACTTTTGGTGTGTTATCCTGTACATACAAAGAATATAGATAATTTGACGTGCAACGGTGCTGACAAACAGTAAAGTATACTACACTGTATGCATGCGTTGGCCTGACTACTAGTGAAATGTTGCAGTGAGAGTTATTCTTTGTTTACAAAAGGCTAACACAACCCCCAGATAATATTGTTTTATACATTATAACTTCCCACTTGTGTGTACTACTAGAGATTTGGATAATTTCAAGTAGCTGTGGTTTGCATATATTAGGCGAGTATAGCAAGTACATGATCTCTATAGGTTATTCATGGGAGGAGGTAGCCTTTAGTGTTAACTCCAAACACTTGATATAGAGGTCATCTGGTTGTTGCAAATTTGGTTCTTAACTATTATATAAATGAATGCACTTATCTCTTGTCTCTTCATGTATTTAATTAAGTAGTTTACTTGCATATTGTGGACAAGAGAACTATGAATTCTAAAGTATAAATGGCTCTGAGCACTATGGGACTTAACAGCTGAGGTCATCAGTCCCCTAGAACTTAGGACTACTCAAACGTAACTAATCTAAGGAGGAGGAGGAGGAGGTTAGTGTTTAACATCCCATCGACAATGAGGGCATTAGAGACAGAGCGCAAGCTCAGGTTAGGGAAAGATGGGGAAGGAAATCGGCTGTGCCCTTTCAAAGGAAACATCCTGGCATTTGCCTGAAACGATTTAGGGAAATCACGGAAAACCTACATCAGGATGGCTGGAGACGGGATTGAACCGTCGTCCTCCCGAATGCGAGTCCAGTGTGCTAACCTAAGGACATCACATACATCCATGCCCGAGGCAGGATTCGAACATGCGACCGTAGCGGTCGCGCAGTTCCAGACTGAAGCACCCAGAACCGCTCGGCCACTCTGGCCGGCTTCTAAAGTATATTTTGAAAGTAAAGTGGAAATAGCATGACATCTGATAATAAGTGAAAATATAAGTATTTGGTTTGTGTGTTTTTCGTAATAAACTCGGCGAAAGCAAAATATTTATTGCTGTAAAGAAACCATTCGATTAACAGCAGCTACTGGAAAGATACTTTGTTACTTAACGTCTCCAGTTATCTATTTCACTTCAACACTGCTCATGATATGGTTAATTAAAACATTCTTCTACCTCAAAACTGTAATTCTCATCTCATAACAATGTAATACTGATTAAACCTCGTTTGCAATAGTGTAAATGCGTTCGTAAAAAGTCTGTTTTACATTATGTAAAGCCTTTAGTGCACATAACGCAAAACTAACAGTTATTTCATGTATCACCACAGTGCGTTTATCACTTGAAGGAATGTCTAAAGCTTTACTGAGCAACATTGTAACCTCCTGATGATGTTGAATAGTAGCCCCTCATATTCTCTTTTACTGGCACATCATTATTATAAAACACCTGATCTCTCTAAACTCTTGTCCACTGTATAAGAAATTAGTTCTGGTCACACTTTAATCATTTACATTATCACTGCTCTCGTTACTTTGCTGTTGATATATAGTAAGTTATAATACAGCATGGCACACTTCTGTTTTAGAAAGCAGTTCTTGCAGCTTCTTGCATTAAAAAAAAACTGCAAAAGGACAATGGAGACTGGTTCTACAGTATAGCACAATTCGTTTGCACTAGTCAGTCAAAATGACTGGCTGAACAACAGAATTATTATTCACAACCGCAGCAATAAAAAACATTCCTCCCCCCCCCCCCCAATAGCGAAACCACTCCATGACAGAATAAAATATCACATGGAATTCGTTCAAACAATCAATACCTTAATACCATAATCTCAAGTATAAAGGTGCTTATTTCCCAAGGCACCAAGGCACACTGAGGATAATGTGACAGCAACTTGTCCTTTTTTTCCCGATTTTCTGCCTGATAGTACATGCCCCTTGTCATAAATTATTTTGAGCTGGACTAAGTGACACTGCTGAGGGTGGCAGAGCTTGACCATGGTACAGCTGTAAACAGTCAGAATGTACTGCCACTGTATGGTCAGCCAATGAATATCTGCATTAATAGAAGTCACTTGTATGATGGAATAAAGGGTTTCATATCAAGGCATGAATTTCGTAGTCTTCCCTTTCCTAGTTGTGGGGTTACGAATCAAACGTAGTTCCGTAGGTTCGTACTGAGAAACCACAGCTCCTTTGTTACTTTGTTCATCTTGTTTCTGGGTAGCTTTACATTTATTTTACTTTATCTGCTTCCAGATGGGCTTTATGTGACAAATTCTGCCAGATCAAGGAGAGATGGGAGTTTATTATGTTCAAATGAAGAGTTATATGCCGTCCATATACGTCCTCGTAGGATGTATAGCTAGTTGATTAATGTACATGACTATTTTACGCAGCATTTACATAGGCAACCTACCTGTCCCAGTCATTGAGTGGTTTATGTAGTAAGACAACAGCCACACTGATGTGTGATGAATGCATTAGAGGTGGGTATTAGCTTTTGGATGAAAATAATTGTTTCTCTATTTTTTGGTTCATAGTAAATTGTACTCTTGTAAAATCAGGGTGTACATGAAATTAGTCCTCTGATCAGTGAAACTGTCATCAGGACTTCCAAATGATAAAACTTAACTATTGACAAAGACACTTGTTACTGTTCCTGTAGTCATATCTGCAACTTGTACTAGAATTAGATATCTAGAAAAAGATCAGTGATATATAAGGTATATTTATTGTTTTGTGTACTCTGTGGGAAACGTCTGACAGTGTCTAAGGCAACATCCTGAAATGGGTTTGTAGTGTGTGTAAGTGTCTGCAAGGCAATTGAAGTTCATGGTGGGACAGACCACTAACCACAAGGCAAATAGTTTTGTATATACTTCTGTGCACCAGTCTAACTTCCCATAAATACCGTGTGTCTATTTTGGCATTCATGGCTTTTTGTCCATTATGACCTGCCTGCAGACTGTCATGATACTGACCTATTATACACACTTGCAACTTATTCTGCAATTACGACTCTAAAACTTTCATCTATTCTGGATTTGGAACACTGCGACTGTCTTGTTAAAGGTTTATGGAATGACTGCAACCAATCGCCATTTATTTCTTAAATTTTTATTTATCATGACCGGTTCAGAATCGCCTGGCGATGATTCATCATCAAATGATACAATTTAGTTTGGAGTATTACAGGGGTCATGCATCTGTGTCAAATACAGAGACGAAAAAGTGAGCACTGTGGGTGGGAAGAATATTAAGATTCTAAGATTAATTTGATGGTATTACTCACTGTCATTGTGGCATGCACTGCTGTGGAAAACATAATGTATGCTTTCCAGTATCGTTAAATATCAAGAGAAACAGGCACTTCCCCACTGTTGGCGACTCCCACATACCTTACAAAGTATAAACAAACCAAAGAGTCTGCCCGTTGTTGTCTCCAAAGAGGTTTAGGGAAGCAGAGATTTTCTTTGCTCAGTTTTCGTTTTGTGTGCCATTCGTAATAAAATACAACAATATTGGTTAAAAACAGTCTTGGTTGCAATTTTAGTTTTTTATTTTTCAACAACACATTTCGCCTTATTTAAGCATCTTCAGGTTATCTTTTCTAGATGGACACGAGAGACACCAAGATCTGCACAACGCATTCGCATTCACAGGAGCGAGTAACAGATAACCTGAAGATGTCTAAATAAGGCAAAACGCATCACTGCAAAATAAAAAACTAAAATTGCAACCAAGACTGTTTTTAACCAATACTATTTATTTATTACATTACTTTCTAGATAAAAATTAGTATTATGTTTTTACATTACAAAATTTTCTTATGCTATCTACAAAATCTATAACAAAGTGTCTAGGACAACATTTCTGGTAGTAAAGTTATGTTTGGCATGTTTCTCATTGCTCAATAAACAGGATAGTATACATATGGGGAGGAGGGAGGGAGGGAGGGAGGGAGGGAGGGAGGGGAGATTGTGTGTATGTGTGTAAAAAGAGAGGTAGAGAGGATGTTGTTTAGGTGTGGTATGAGCAAGGTGGGGAATGGGTATGGAATTTTGGAAGAATGGGTTATTTACTAAATCAATTTGTTCATTTAAGATGGTGCGGGGTGTTCTGTTGTTATTCATGAAAATTTCTAATTGTTCCAAGAGGTCCATTTTCATTCCTTTGTATACAGTGTGTAGAATGTGGAGGTTGGTTTTTATATCTGTGATTGAAAGACTGTTTTGGGCTAGATGGGCTGAAAGAGTGGATTTATTTAAATGTTTGAAACTGTGTGTGCCAGTATGCTCTTTGTATAAAATTTAAAAATTTCTTCCCGTCTGTCCTATGTAGTAGCAAGAACCGCTATCATAAGTTAATTTGTATATACCAGATTTGTGATATAGTGGGCTGGTTGTGTTAAAGTTGTGAATTACTTTGTTTTGTATTTTGTTGTTTGTGTGGTAACTGATTTTGACTTTGTGTGGTTTAAATAGCTTTGCAAGTTGATACGATACATTACCAAGGAAAGGCATACACACATATTTAGTTTCTTTTGGTGCTGAAGAAAGGTCTGTTGATGATTTTTGCTTAGTTTTCATTTTTGCATCTAGTTTGTCAACTATGGTTGGGTCATAAGCATTGTTGTGGGCTACTGTTTTCAAAATGTCTAGTTCCTTGGTTTTTACAGGAGGTTCACCATGAATTTTGTTTACATGGTTGAGTGCTGATCCGAAAAATGCTAGTTTATACTGATTTGGGTGGCTTGATGAATTATTTATAAGAACATCTGTTGTGGTGGGTTTCCTGTAAATTTTGAATTTCTGTTTGGTGTTGTGACATGTTTCACTTCAGTCATGAAATTAATTCCCTGTTGTGTTTGGTGTTTAACTGCAAACTGTATTTATGGAGGTATACCATTTTTTGATGCAATAAGTTGTCTTTGATGATTTGGAGTGTTTCTGTTATAGGAATGTTGGTGTTTACTATGTAGAGGGATGTAAATTTTGCTATCGTGAGAACAGCGATGTCTTTTATGCTGTGAATTAGTTGATAGCTGTTCTTTATGGAGTAGTTGTTTGTAGATGTGCTGATGATGAATCACCAGGAGATTCGAAACTGCTCGTGAATAAATAAAAATTGAGAGAAGGAACGGCAACTGGTTGCAGTAATTCCTGAAACCTTTAACAAGACAGTCGCAGTGTTTCAAATCCAGAATGGATAAAAGTTTTATTTCGCTACACAGGAACAATGAATTCATACAGAAGTGTTAACTTAAGTTAATGAAAAATGTTCTTGCTATTAAATTCAGCAAACAGTGCATATTAGAAAACGTTGCTCCTAATTATGTCAAAGTTGTAATCAATGACCAAAGTAAATCAGCTCAGGCAGCCAAAAGCAAATGTAAAGTCACACTGATCAAAAACGAAATTAGGTCTCATTATAAATAAAAAGCCTTACTCAACAAAGACATCTACAGGCTGCACTTAGTGTTAAGCAGTCACCTTATGCTGTTCCAAATGGTAACATTCATTGAGTTGTCTCAACAATCTGTGGATAAAGAAATGTTGAAAAGTTCATTCAACCAAAAGAAAAAGCTCTCAAACCTCACTGCCAAAAAATCAAACAACTCCTACTCCCACTTACCTGATGGAAAACATAATTCTTCTGAGAGGGTGGTAAACACAACAAACATTAATTTCAACAACACAGATCTAAATTTGCTAAGTAAAGGGCTTAAACACAATATTTCCACCAAAATTGATGAAAACACTGTCAAAGACCCAATAACTAATACTAAAGTAGCCTGCCTATCAGTAAAACTAAATCAAAATGACCAAAATGCTCTAGCACTTGAATCCAATACAATAATAAAGAAAAACGGGAAAACTCCACAATATTATTCATAATGAGGCTACAACATTAAAAAAAATTAATAAAAATCTAGTTGATAATAATACTCTTGTTGTTATGCCTGACAAAAGCAATATAGCTGTAATAATGTATGGTTCAGAGTACATTAACAAAATATATGAATTTTAAAAATAACAATATAAAAGAACTAGATCTGATCCTACCCCAAAATACCAAAACAAATAAGAAATCTGCTAAATAACTGCAACTTCCCCCTAACAACTGAAGCCAAACACTGCATAACAATGAACCCCACAGCCCCAAAGCGCATATCACAAACCAAGGTTTATAAACAAGACCACTCACTACACCCAATAGTCAACTTAATAAACAGTCCTGGATACAAAATATCGACAAAGCTTCATGAAATTCTCAGTAAATCCTACACATTTACAAACAAGTACTCCATAAAGAATAGCTATGAATTAATTGACAGCATAAAAGGAATCACTATTCCTACAACAGCAAAATTTACATCCATCGACATAGTAAACCTGTACACCAACATACCTATAACAGAAACACTCCAAATAATCAAAGACAACTTATTGCATCATAAAAAGCTAAGTAACATAGAAATATATGAACTGATGGATTTGCTTGCGTTAGTGTTGTCTCAGAATTACTTTTCTTTTAATAAGAAAATCTATACTCAGAAGGACAGTTTAGCAATGGACAGTAGTTCAGCTGGCCTACTAGCTGAGATCTATATTAATGATCTGGAAAACAAATTCTTTAAAGATAAGCCAATAGAAAAAGACAAAGTCATTTATTAGAAACACCATGTTGGTGACCCATTGATACTATACAGTGGAACAACAACTGGAATAGGAAACTTAACCACTAAACTAAATAATATACATCCCAAAATAGGTTTACAGTTGAACACCAAACATAACGGGGAATTAATTTCTTCACTTAAATAAAACATGTCAGAACAGCAGACACAAATTCAAAATTTACAGGTAACACACCACAACAGATGTTCTTATAAATAATACATCATGCCACCCAAAACAGTATAAACTAGCATTTTTCAGATCAGCACCCACCTGTGTAAACAAAATTCATGGTGAACGTGCTGTAATAACCAAGGAACTAAACATTTTAAAAACAATAGCCCACAACAATGCTTATGACCCAACCATAGTTGACAAACTAGATGCAAAAATGAAAACTAAGCAAAAACCATCAACAAACCTTTCCTCAGCACCAGAAGAAACTAAATATGTGTGTATACCTTTCCTTGGTAATGTATCGTATCAACTTGCAAAACTATTTAAGCCACACAAAGTCAAAATCAGTTTCCACACAAACAACAAAATACAAAACAAAGTAATTCACAATATTAAAACAACCAGCCCACTACATCACAAATCTGGTATATACATATTATCTTCTGACACCTGTTCTTGCTACTACATAGGACAGACGGGAAGAAATTTTGAAATCTTATACAAAGAGCACACTGACGCCCTCCATTTAAAAAATTTAAATAAATCCATTTTGCAGCCTATTTAGCTCGAAACAGTCATTCAATCACAGATATGAAAACCAACCTCCACATACTACATACTGTAGACAAAGGAATGAAAATGAACTTCTTGGAACAATTAGAAATTTTCATGCATAACATGCAGACAAACAAAAACTACGCGAAACGAAATGTAGTGTGAGGAGGGCTATGCGAGAGGTGTTCAATGAATTCGAAAGTGAAGTTCTATGTACTGACTTGGCAGAAAATCCTAAGAAATTTTGGTCTTATGTCAAAGCGGTAGGTGGAACAAAACAAAATGTCCAGACACTCTGTGACCAAAATGGTACTGAAACAGAGGATGACAGACTAAAGGCTGAAATACTAAATGTCTTTTTCCAAAGCTGTTTCACAGAGGAAGACTGCACTGTAGTTCCTTCTCTAGATTGTCGTACAGATGACAAAATAGTAGATATCGAAATAGACGACAGAGGGATAGAGGTACAATTAAAATCACTCAAAAGAGGAAAGGCCGGTGGATCTCATGGGATACCAGTTCGATTTTACACAGAGTACGTGAAGTAACTTGCCCCCTTCCTGCAGCGGTGTACCGTAGGTCTCTAGAAGAGCGTAGCGTTCCGAAGGATTGGAAAAGGGCACAGGTCATCCCCGTTTTCAAGAAGGGACGTCGAACAAATGTGCAGAACTATAGACCTATATCTCTAACGTCAATCAGTTGTAGAATTTTGGAACACGTGTTATGTTCGAATATAATGACTTTTCTGGAGACTATAAATCTACTCTGTGGGAATCAGCATGGGTTTCGAAAAAGACGGTCGTGTGAAATCTAGCTCGCGCTATTCGTCCACGAGACTCAGAGGGCGATAGACACGGGTTCAGGGGTGGATGCCGTGTTTCTTGACTTCCGCAAGGCGTTCGATACAGTTCGTCACAGTCGTTTAATGACCAAAGTAAGAGCATATGGACTATCAGACCAATTGTGTGATTGGATTGAAGAGTTCCTAGATAACAGAACGCAGCATGTCATTCTCAATGGAGAGAAGTCATCCGAAGTAAGAGTGATTTCAGGTGTGCCGCAGGGGAGTGTCATAGGACCGTTGCTATTCACAATATACATAAATGACCTTGTGGATGACATCGGAAGTTCACTGAGGCTTTTTGCAGATGATGCTGTGGTGTATCGAGAGGTTGTAACAATGGAAAATTGTACTGAAATGCTGGAGGATCTGCAGCGAATTGACGCATGGTGCAGGGATTGGCAATTCAATCTCAATGTAGGCAAGTGTAATGTGCTGCGAATACATAGAAAGATAGATCCCTTATCATTTAGCAACAAAATAGCAGGTCAGCAACTGGAAGCAGTTAATTTCATAAATTATCTGGGAGTATGCATTAGGAGTGATTTAAAATGGAATGATCATATAAAGTTGATCGTCGGTAAAGCAGATGGCAGACTGAGATTCATTGGAAGAATCCTAACGAAATGCAATCCGAAAACAAAGGAAGTAGGTTACAGTACGCTTGTTCGCCCTCTGCTTGAATACTGCTCAGCAGTGTGGGATCCATACTAGGTAGGGTTGATAGAAGAGATAGAGAAGATGCAATGGAGCGCAGCGCGCTTCATTACAGGATCATTTAGCAATCGCGAAAGCGTTACGGAGATGATAGATACTCTGCAGTGGAAGACTCTGCAGGAGAGACGCTCAGTAGCTCGGTACGGGCTTTTGTTAAAGTTTCGAGAACATACCTTCACCGAAGAGTCAAGCAATATATTGCTCCCTCCTACGTATATCTCGCGAAGAGACCATGAGAAATGCTGTACTTATCCACTCCCATACCCATTCCCCACCTTGCTCATACCACACCTAAGCACTATCCTCTCTACCTCTCTTTTTACACACATACACACAATCTCTCTCTCTCTCTCCCTCCCTCCCTCCCTCCCCCTCTCCCTCTCCCCCTCCCTCCCCCCTCCAATGCCTCTCTCCCTCCTCCTCCCCCCCTCCCTCCCCCCTCCAATGCCTCTCTCCCTCCTCCTCCCCCCCCACTCCCCTCCCCATATGTATACTATCCTGTTTATTGAGCAATAAGAAACATGCCAAACATAACTTCACTACCAGAAATGTTGTCCTAGACACTTTGTTATAAATTTTTTCGATAGCATAAGAAAATTTTGTAAGGTAAAAACATAATACTAATTTTTATAAATAAAGTTATGTAATAAATATATATTTTATTAGAAATGGCACACAAAACGAAAAATTAGCAAAGAAAATCTCTGCCTCCACAAATCTCTTTGGAGACAATGGCCACTCTCTTTGGTATGTTTATATTTTTTGAAGAATGTGGGAGTCGCCATTTGTGGAGAAGTGCCTGTTTCGCTTGATATTTAACGATACTGGAAAGGAAACATTATGTTTTCCAGAGCAGTGCCTGCCACAAAAACAGTGAGTAATACCATCAAATTAATCTTACAATCTTAATATTCTTCCCACATACAGTACTCACATTTTCGTCTGTATTTGCCACAGATGCACGACCCTCACAATAGTCCAAACTAAATTGTGTCATATGATGATGAATCGCCAGGCGATTCGGAACCAGTCATGAATAAACAAAATTTGAAGAAAAAAACGGCGTAGCAGTAATTCCTGAAACCTTTCCTTATGACTCTTTTGCTCAGGGGGATTTATGTAGCATAGAATACAATCAACTGTCACAAAATGTGAAAGAGAATTGCATCAGTGACATTATACATCTCTCAGTTCTTCTATTAAAGCATTGTCCGTCTGGATTATTTTGAGCCTATGGCTCAGTTCATCAGCATTCAGGTGTGAACAGCTTGGTTTGTGGCATACGTCATAACCCTATTTTGGAAGTCTTAATGCCCAACGAGATGAATGACTACTGGGGTCCTTTAAACTGAGCCTCTACAAAAGAACAGTATAATCAGGGACTACAGTGAATTTTCTTCTGTGCAAATAACATCTGAAATAGTTGACCCCGAATATAATTGCTACCAATTCTTTCTCACTGGTATTTTAATTAGCCCTGCTTGGTTCTTCTGTGTAGAAACACAACCTGTGAGGCATCCCTCAACATTATATTTCTGACAAAGAACAGCACTGATAGCGTATTCGAGGTGTCTGTTCAAAGGATAAAAGGCTTTTCAGAATCAGTATATAAATAATGTGAACCTCTCAAATCATATTTATGTTTCCTCATGGCCAATTCCAATCTTTCTTTCCGCTCAAACATCGCACCTTTCTTTGACAACTTGGTTAATCGTTTGGTTGTCATAGCATAATCATTTACCAAAGACGATAATAATTAGTGAGGCCAAGAAAAGTTGCATCTCCTTAATGTTAGTGAGCCTGGAAGAGTCTCACCTGGTTTGGTAAACTGTGGATCTGTCTTAATCTCATCTGAACTGATAATATATCCCATGTACTTAGCCTGTGACTGTGCAGAGAAACACTAAGTTCAAATGTATAAGTACATGATAAAAGGCTCCCACGATTTTTTAGGATAAAGTAATGTGAATAGACATGAGTGATTCTTTTGATTTGTACACGTAGGCATAAAAATTAACAGCAATGAGTAGTGACACATCACTTCATGCCAAGCATAAGTATAAACAAAATGCTTATGGCTCAGCTGTCACGCGCTCAACAGGATGCCGTAAAATTAAGATTTAGTAAGCAGGGGGTTGGCAGAGACGTTAATTATGAATATGCGGTAAGGTGTAGACAAACGAAAACATTTTCTCATTCATTTTGTTGTACAGTTTTTTTGTTTGTTTTTGTTTTAGACAGACGCAGACAGAGTGTTTCGTATGCATAAAGACGATGAGGTGTGCGATTTTAGAGATGAATTATTGAGATCTCGATGTGTTCTATGTGTGGGTGAACAATATAATGTTACAGAACCGTACCAAGTATTTTATTTATTGAAGTAAGTCAGGAGAAAAATTACAGGAAGAGGATTTTTGTGATTACGACAAGCGCCAGTGTCCCTGGAATCCTCCGCTCCCTGCAGCTTCAACAAAAATGTGAGGAAGTCCGATGCCCAAAAGTACCAACAAGCACAGAACATTTTAACAACCATATTCATTATTATATATTGTTTTGTAAAAAAAAAATATATATAGAAATATTACACGTACCTCATTCTCACCAAATGTTCCGCAGTAATCCTTAAAACTGTGGTACCATCCAAATACACTAAAGACTTTGTAGGCTTCGATCATCTTAGTAACAAGTTAGTGAATCTCTGGAAAGTGACAGGCGCATTTCTAAGGCTGAAAGGCATGTGTGAAAACTCACACAAACCTCATGGAACCACAAATGTTGTTTTTTAGGTATTCTGGTGCAATCGGAATTTGGTGGTAATCTGTCCAGTGTTACGTCGATGTGGGGTACAGGGTAAATATCAGTGGTAGTCACCTTGTTTATTGCTTGTACGTTAATGCATAGGCGATAGGCTTTCTCTCTACTGATTGTCTTTTTGTGTACAACAACGATAGGGGGCCGGCCGCGGTGGCCGTGCGGTTCTAGGCGCTTCAGTCCAGAACCGCGTGACTGCTACGGTCGCAGGTTCGAATCCCGCCTCGGGCATGGACGTATGTGATGTCCTTAGGTTAGCTAGGTTTAAGTAGTTCTAAGTTCTAGGGGACTGATGACCTCAGATGTTGAGCCCCATAGTGCTTAGAGCCATTATTGAACAACGATAGGGACCAAGCAGGGGTTCGCAGAGGATTGATCTATCCTTACAGCCAGCTTTTGTTGTGTAACATCCTGAACAACAGATTGTAGATAAAATAGAGATCTGTCCAGTTTCGAGCCTGTCCAGTTTCTAAGCAATTGGCCTAATGTCTTAATTTGGAGTTTCGTGTTGTACAGCGTCAGTGACTGACATACGAGGGCTATCCACGAAGTATATTACGTTTTCGTTTGTGTCCGTTAGGGGCGGGGCTAGCGCGGCCATCTAGGTGTCATGGCATTCCGCCGCTCAGCCGGCATCCTGCCGTGCTAGTGAGAGGTTCGTGCTGTACTCCGTTGAGTTACTGTGACTGTTTGAAATGTCAGCGTTAATTGAAAATGCCGCGAAGTGTGAAGTGCATGCTGTAATAAGGTTTCTGACTGCAAAAAACTATACACCGATAGAAATTTATCCGCAGCTTTATGAACTGTATGGGGACAACATAAGCACTGAAGGTGGAGTGCGTCGATGGGTCATAAAATTTAAAAATGGCCGAACTAACGTTCACGATGAAGAGCGAAGTGGAAGACCCAGCATAGTGACTGCCGAACTTGTCGAAAAAGTCGATGCCGCGGTCCGTGAAAACCGTAATTTCACAATAACGAAACTCTCTATGAGTTTTCCACAAATTTCACCAAGTTTGTTGCACGAAATCATTGCCGAAAAGCTTGGTTACCACAAGTTTCGTGCAAGATGTATACCAAAAATCTTGACAGAGATTCATAAAAATCAGCGAATGGCTGCAGCGTTAACGATTTTGGACGCTTACGAGAAAGATGGTGACTCATTACTCGATCGTATCGTTACTGGTGACGAAATATGGGTTAAGCATGTGAACTGAGAGACGAAATTGCAGTCAATGCAGTAGGGGCACACAAATTTCCCCCAAAAACCCAAGAAATGCATGCAGACAATGTCGGCAAGGAAGGTGATGGCGACTGTCTTTTGGGACAGAAAGGTGTGATTTTTGTGGATTTCCTGGAAAGAGGTACTACAATAAACTCTCAAAGGTATTGCCAAACTCTGCACAACCTCAGAAGAGCAATACAAAACAAGCGCAGGGGAAAGTTGGGCTCAAAGATCTTGCTGATTCACGACAACGCCCGGGCCCACACGACAAATGTCACTCGTGAAGTTCTCGAATCTTTTAAGTGGGAGTTGTTTCCTCATCCGCCGTACAGTCCCGACCTGGCACCGAGCGACTTCCACTTATTCCCAGCGTTTTGATGACGACCCACAGCTTCAAGAAGAGGTAACCACGTGGTTGAGGCGCAGGCGGCCGAATTTTACGACGAAGGAATTTCCAAGCTCGTCCATCGCTACAATAAGTGCCTTGATTTAAATGGTAACTATGTAGAAAAGTAGTATTGAAGTGTCTTTCATCTGTATATAATAAAAAAATTTGCAATACTTTATTTATTTTTAATTCCAAAACGTAATGTACTTTGTGGATAGCCCTCGTATACTGCTGTTCATCGAACAAGCAAGCATATTCCTTTAATACCGAGTACAAAAGATTTCACAGACACTGGGACGTGTGCTAACTTCTCATAGGCCTGATTTTTAAGTAAGGTCGCGACTGTGCAAATTTTCCTTCTCTCAGCTGCCTCTTGCTCTTACACTTTAACTTATTTTCACCCTGAAATTCTTCCTGACCACTAGCAAGTATTGTTTACTTGTAATCTCTATATCTCCTTACCGAAAATCATCAATAAATAATGGAGCACAAAACTTCTTTCCCAGTGCCTCTATTTAATTTTCACTTCTTCTCACATGAATCAACGACCTGTCGAGAATGTTGTTTAGGCCGAGTGTATCAAGCAGAATGTCAAATGTACTCAGCATTTGGATTGTGAAATCTTTCCTGTGGCACCGCGGTTATTACCAGTTGTGTAAGTTTCAAATGCCCATGTGTGTGGTTCCGTTTGAGGTTCTGGAGGAGACCTCATTCCACAAATTCCTAGTGACTGAGGGGCGCGAGTTCCACCGAAATACACTCCTGGAAATGGAAAAAAGAACACATTGACACCGGTGTGTCAGACCCACCATACTTGCTCCGGACACTGCGAGAGGGCTGTACAAGCAATGATCACACGCACGGCACAGCGGACACACCAGGAACCGCGGTGTTGGCCGTCGAATGGCGCTAGCTGCGCAGCATTTGTGCACCGCTGCCGTCAGTGTTAGCCAGTTTGCCGTGGCATACGGAGCTCCATCGCAGTCTTTAACACTGGTAGCATGCCGCGACAGCGTGGACGTGAACCGTATGTGCAGTTGACGGACTTTGAGCGAGGGCGTATAGTGGGCATGCGGGAGGCCGGGTGGACGTACCGCCGAATTGCTCAACACGTGGGGCGTGAGGTCTCCACAGTACATCGATGTTGTCGCCAGTGGTCGGCGGAAGGTGCACGTGCCCGTCGACCTGGGACCGGACCGCAGCGACGCACGGATGCACGCCAAGACCGTAGGATCCTACGCAGTGTCGTAGGGGACCGCACCGCCACTTCCCAGCAAATTAGGGACACTGTTGCTCCTGGGGTATCGGCGAGGACCATTCGCAACCGTCTCCATGAAGCTGGGCTACGGTCCCGCACACCGGTAGGCCGTCTTCCGCTCACGCCCCAACATCGTGCAGCCCGCCTCCAGTGGTGTCGCGACAGGCGTGAATGGAGGGACGAATGGAGACGTGTCGTCTTCAGCGATGAGAGTCGCTTCTGCCTTGGTGCCAATGATGGTCGTATGCTTGTTTGGCGCCGTGCCGGTGAGCGGCACAATCAGGACTGCATACGACCGAGGCACACAGGGCCAACACCCGGCATCATGGTGTGGGGAGCGATCTCCTACACTGGCCGTACACCACTGGTGATCGTCGAGGGGACACTGAATAGTGCACGGTACATCCAAACCGTCATCGAACCCATCGTTCTACCATTCCTAGACCGGCAAGGGAACTTGCTGTTCCAACAGGACAATGCGCGTCCGCATGTATCCCGTGCCACCCAACGTGCTCTAGAAGGTGTAAGTCAACTACCCTGGCCAGCAAGATCTCCGGATCTGTCCCCCATTGAGCATGTTTGGGACTGGATGAAGTGTCGTCTCACGCGGTCTGCACATCCAGCACGAACGCTGGTCCAACTGAGGCGCCAGGTGGAAATGGCATGGCAAGCCGTTCCACAGGACTACATCCAGCATCTCTACGATCGTCTCCATGGGAGAATAGCAGCCTGCATTGCTGCGAAAGGTGGATATACACTGTACTAGTGCCGACATTGTGCATGCTCTGTTGCCTGTGTCTATGTGCCTGTGGTTCTGTCAGTGTGATCATGTGATGTATCTGACCCCAGGAATGTGTCAGTAAAGTTTCCCCTTCCTGGGACAATGAATTCACGGTGTTCTTATTTCAATTTCCAGGAGTGTAGTTAGTTGCCTCACTGAATCGAACAATATGCGTCCGATAATACCCCACCACCCAGTACCAGTCAAGGATATCCTTCTCTAGAATGACACTGAAATCCCTTCTGTGTCTTCTCCCAACTTACCTATCAAAACCATAATTCTTACCATCCATCTACCGATTTACAAACCATATTCCTGCGGGCAGTATTACTTCTCCTCCTAATCCACTAATGTTACAGCGCAACGATTAAGTGCACTCTTATCGCTAAGAGAAACAAATAATGGACTAATTTGAGCCCCTGTAACTGCTGATACTTTGGCAGCTCTTCCTCTGATATTGGCTTATAAAATTATATTAACC
The DNA here is from genome assembly GCF_023864345.2 of Schistocerca serialis cubense. Taxonomy (NCBI): domain Eukaryota; kingdom Metazoa; phylum Arthropoda; class Insecta; order Orthoptera; family Acrididae; genus Schistocerca; species Schistocerca serialis. The sequence continues at coordinate 48,454,462 of NC_064648.1, forward strand.
ACCTCATTTACCCTTCTATCTTGGGCTTGATACATTACCCATGTTACGTGGAGGATGGGTGGTGGGGCCTGATCCGAGACAGTATCCCCACCGTGTACTCACACTTTATCTATTACCACGTGGTGAATTCCGTTATTGAAGAGTCTGTCTCTGATCTTTTGGGCAGGCAGTACTTGCATATCAGCGTTTGGAATTTGTGTTATTTACAGAAACGTGGCGCAGCTTATTGCTTTGCGACAGAGTAGAGACGAACCTTGCAGCCTCATTCCAAAAACGTGTCTTTCTTACTGCCTAATGTAGTGAAGTAGGTGAGGCTACTTTTACTTCAGTACATATTTGCAGATTTATTCCACGTATGAAGATGTCAATTGTTCTGGCTCCAGCTGCCTCAATTAACACGTCATTACGTGTGGCATCCCAAACGTGTGCCACCTGACACAGCTCGTATTTGACCAGCAAAATCTTCATTCAGCTTGTGCCTTAAAGTGGATAAATGGTCTCTGTAGTAGCTGACTTCTCATTTGTCAGAATAGTGCTCTGCAAAACCGTATGCCAGGGCTTTAGAGAAAGATATTTGAAAAGGTTACCAATGGCTGCCCAAAAGGTTCTGTAACTGATCCACTGGTTCGGGATATTAGTATTGAACTCTGTTACATCAGGGGCAGATGCTATTGCAGGTGTTGTAGCATACGCAGGTGACATCCCAGAAGGTGTGTCTGCAGACTCCAGGGCAAGAGTTAAGGCAAAGGCGAGTGACTTGCTTGCTCAGATACAGTGTCGGTCCAAGAGCAACAAATTGACTACAGCTGTTCATAAAGCCTTATACATACTTCTGAAGGGAAGGCTTTCTCTTAGTAGGAATCCTTCCCTGAGGCTTGATGGAATACCTACAAAATGCAGCACTGCTAGTAGATATTTAGGCTTTCTTCTAGTCGAGAAGAGATACTATTTAAAAAACTAAAAATCTGTTACTCTGAAAGCGGCCAAAATTATGCATAATATTGCCTGTGCTGGGACTGATGACTATAAATTACCATTTCATGTGGTGTGGTCATATCACGAAGCTAACTCCGACACCATTATGGACTTTACTGCCAGCGTCTTGACACATCATCTTAGACTAACGAGCAACAAAACAATACTGCCACGAATTTAGTGGAGCATACTTCTGTAGCTCACTGTGCCTTTCGCACTACATCTGTAGAAGGTTTATTGGTGACAGTTGGGATATGTCTGATGGGTATCGTGGTTTGTTACAGTGCAGTGCTGTTTTGGTTAAGGTGTGAGCAATATGGTCATGTGTATGAGATCACAGGGATGGATATTACTGATAAAAGACATTTATGAGCCTGGAAGTTAGATGAATAGCACTCTGACTGGGATGCTAGGAGCACTACAATGAGTGTTTAACGCATATTGCCAAGTGTGGCAAGGTATGGTGCACGAGGTCGAGGTCGAGGTCGAGGGCACAGTCCTTATCCCATCTGCACCATGTGGGATGTGGTAACACATGAATCTGTGAATGTGGAGAGGAAGATTATGGTGATCATGTCGGTCTCAGATGTCTCCTTTTTCAGGTAGAGAGAGATTGCAGATAAATAGACTGCAATCTGCAAACAATTGCAAGTGACCAAAATTTTAAGTCTAAAGTCAGTATGATAGCGCATCATATATCCAAAAGGCAACTGCTTACCTTTCAGTCTACAGACCTTGTAGACTCTGTGAGTATCAAAATAATGTCAACAGTTCACAAAAAGTATTTTCTCAGTTATAGATAATAATAGCTTCATACACATGTAATGCATTGGCTTGAGGATTGTCGAAGCATGCACACACCAATGTGGGTGATGTAGAATAGGGTATCAACAAAAGGTTTAGCAGTAGGAGTAGCTGTAATTAGTTGGCAAACCTGAGGTTCTTGAGATTTTGAGTTATTCCTCTTATTTTAACTTTTTTTAAATTAATCCTTATTTTTAAAACTTTCTGCTTCAATTCTACGTTAATATTGCCAGTGGTTGATGTTAACATGATTTACTGCTACATATATAATATGAAACATTGTATGTAACTATTATTAACGAATATGTACGACCTGTTTAGAGTTCCTAGAAAATTGATCTAAAATTCGTAGTAGTAAACTGAACTGAATTGCTTCAGATTTTATTGCATCTTTCTTCACTCTATTCCTGTAACACTAACTTCTGACAGGTAAGTATATTAATTTGTTAAGCTGACGTATCGAAAGGGTCCGTGTTGGCACTCCAAGCAGCGGCTACTTCCGTCTCTGTTTCACTCGAATCCCTCCATAATGAGTATAATGCATAATTATAAAACACGGGAAAAACAGTTACTTGAAAACCACGTAACTTTGTCAAGAAATGTTCCACAATATTCGAATGGAAATTAGGTCCTAACTACAACGATTTACGACGACGGTAACTCGCAGAGAAGCGGCGACAGCGTGCAATTGAACATGGATAACGGGACTTACTTTAATTTCTTGGCAGGGAAAGGTGCGCCAACGCAACGGCATCGGCGTCAATAACGGCACGTCGACGGCAGTGACGACGACTGAGACCCTCGAAAATGTGGCACCGACTCACGGTGGTCACTGGAACTCTCGCTGAATGAAGGCATAGCGACGGAGGCGGTGGCTCGGGCGGCGCTGCCACCCACAACGATGTGGTGGCAGTGTGGCGTAGAGGATATGCCTCTGTGGCCGGAACGTTAGGGAGTAGCGCCCAACGCGAGTTTTCACGCAGCGCGGCATATGTGGACGCATCTGAACGACAAGAAAAGTTGGGAAAACGATTTACAGCGTAGTCTGGCCGAGCTCATCACGTGCATAGGACAGTGTAGTGTTACTATGCGTTAACGACCTGCAGCAAGCTGTCTAACAGAGATGTGGCATTCATCTGCAAAACAAAATATTCGTATGTCGAAATGGACAGTGTATTCGAATCCTGCAGATGACATCTGCGTACAGGAATTGGTGAGGGCAAGGCAATTTTAGGATGTGGGCGTCTGGGAGTGCATGAAAATCGAGGGAAATTTTCAAAAATGACAAGTGGATTGTGGTTCAAAACAACTGCCTGAGTTGGATTTCTAAAATCAACAAGTGGCGCTTGGGCGGCTTCTAACAGACTGAGGGGGGCATATTGCTCAAGACAGGGATGGATGATCCAGTCGAAGGCTAGCTGCCAAGAGCGAGTCAGGTCAGACCCCATATTACCATATGCAGCTCTCTGATTGGTTGCTGGCTGGTTTTCTACAAGAGTCCCCTTATCAGCAACGCTTCACCTAAGCATCGTCTTGTCAGCATTCTCGCTGTCAGAATGATATGAATGTGGCCAAAGTGTGGGCTGGTGACCATATCCAGTGGTAACTGGTACCAAACCAGCAATCCCTGCCCAAGCATGGCTCTGCAGCGAAACGCAGTTTGGTTGTATAAAGAAGGATACTTTTGAATAATTAAAATATCACCACACCCCATTATGGAAGAGAGAACTAGTGTGAACTCCAAGGAAATGTTAGATGGCAGAAGCAAGAGTAAGAATACGGCAATATTAGTCTAAATATTGAATACTGACACCGCTTATTATTTATAGAAAGCATGGGTTTCTCTATTAGAAAGCAATACTCTGAAAACAATTTATACAGTTATTAAACAGGCTATAACGCTTTAATTTAGATTGTTCCTTACGGGCACTCTTTGCATAGATAGTTTTGCACTTTATGGTTTCAATTTCTTTCAAGAACTGAAGCATCAGGCGTCTAGGTTGTATATGTAAGTTTTCTTCCCTAACGTCATGTAAACTATGGTTGTTAAATCATAGGTACAGAGAAAGGGCTGACGGGATTATTCACTACAGTGTGCTGTTTATATTGGTATGGAACCTTTTTCCCATTTGTCTACATATTTGCAATCACACTGTAGTCACTTAATCTGATAAACACGTATGTTACCATAGGTTGAACCGCTCAGTCTTCATGTATAAACTGTTGTACATATTTCTTGGGGATAAAATATGCAGGTATGACGTTTAAGGCACTCATTCGCCTATCTGCCTTACCAAAGATTGATCTACAATACGTTAGACTACAATATCTTTCCTTATCATCAAACTAACGATAACCAACAGCTTGTTAAAATTATAAAGAAGAAGTTAGGTGAGAACGTGGCCCTCTGTATTCGGTCAGATAGCGGTATAACCACTGTTGTACTGTCTCAAGTTGAGTAAAAACAGAAAGCAGAGACGTTTATTGTGGGTAACGATGTATAACTGGTTAAATGGGGTCTTATTGGCAAATACATGGATCAAATCACAAAAGAGTGTAAATGTATCAAACTGGTGTTCAATCAGTGCCACCACATTAACGGGTATATTCAAGAGACATAACCCCTTCAAGACCTATTATTAACACCACTGATAGTCTGGGATGTCAATTGGCTAGGTACCTCAATGATATCCTTAAACGAGGATTATTTTTCATTTTTGGAATCTATGTACTTGAAAAGCAGAAGGAAGTTATTGAGCATCTGCAGGAGCTGAACATACCTAAACGAGCGATACTAGTGCACTTTGATACAGAAAGTATGTATTGCAACATCTGAACTTATGAAGTTCTTGAGATCGTAGCCAATAATCTGCAATAATCTCCAGGATTAGAGTAATTTCGTGTATCACTAAAAGGGTGTGCTGAAGAATATTGTCTCAGAATTATTTATGTGAAAACTCTTAAAGCTTTTTAAATAAAACATACTTTGTTAATATTATGCATCTTTATCCTTCATGTTTCTCAACATAGTCACCCTAGTGAGAAACACATTTATCCCACAAGAGACAATTTTGTTGATGGTATCACAATAGAATGTTATACTTTGTTGACAGAGCCTCAAACCCACTTCTGCTTGAACCAATTCATCATTAACAAATTGGTGCCTCCGAAGGTGTGTTTTTATTTTTGGAAACAGATGAAAATCAGATGGGGCCAAGTCAGGACTGTGTGGAGGATGACTGATGATAGTGATCCCAAGGCGTCGGATTATTCCAGATGCCACAGCCCTCGTGTGTGGTCTGGCAGTGTCATGCTGAAGGTCATGCTCCATGTCAGGACGCTCCATCTGTGGGCAAACTCTTAGAATTCGTGCTTCCTGCTTTTTTGGGATTTTCACGCATTGACATAGTTGTGTTACATGCTGTCATGATACACGCTACAATTAGGAGTCCTCTAGTAGCAGAGGTTGCAGCTTGTGTCAGAAAAGCGGGAAGGTTGACTGAGTACTATGAATGACATGTAAAATCTCCACCGACATTGAGAACAGAATAAAAAATTTGGAGACACTACTTTTCAAGACGTCTGCGAACTATACTGATCTTATGAAACTATAATTGGTAGCTCTATTTCTAATTAGAGGAACAAGCTTATGAATGAAATATGGGGTTGGACAAGGGTTCCCCCACAGCCAGTGCCTCACACGGCACATTTTGACCAAAGATTCTCTAATGCACAGCCACAGTTTAACGACAAGACAATGGACTATAATGGGTATACTAACGATATAATTGCGATTTTTACAGTAATAAGGATCAATTAGATGAAATGTGTAAGGCTTAATATATAACATTCTTATATTAAATTTACTGTCGAATTATCACAGGAAGATAAGATACCCTATTTGAATTTAATCATCTCTTTGAATGAAAGAAAAATAATATTCAGTATTTATCATATGACCACCACAACACATAATTTGACACAAAGTTTTTCTGCACATCCTACGTCACTTAAACATGGTGCATTTAGAGAAATCCTCTATAGAGTGCAGGAAATGCCCTTAAGCAGTAGAGAGATAAAGATATGTGGCCCAGGTGAAAGATTACCCTTGGGAGATGGTTAACAAATAGAATAGAATATTGACACAGGGAGTACGAAAAAGGGATCAGAGGGTAGTATCCTCCTTAGGTAGGATGTGGACGACAAGAAGAAGGGATATTGCAGAGTATCTTGACGTCTACCAGTCTCAGATAAGGTGGGTCGGTGGCTGAGAGCCTTAAATGTCATAGCTACATATTTAATACCCAAGAAAAATGGTCATTTGTTTTTACACAATGAAGAACGACAGGTTCACCTTATGGCAATACAGGTGTTCATGAGATTAAGAGACCTCAGTGTGACCGCACATTCGCAGGCCAATTGAGTGAAGCTTCCATATCAGATATAAGGCGCATGATGCAGTGAATAATCCTGCCAGCCGTTTCCTTCCCCCTAGCGCTCAATAACCAAAACTTACAGGATGTTAGCGAAGATTCAGATATCTGGCACAAGTGGCCTAAAAGCCGAACACTGACATCTTGGAAGAAATTGAAATCATGAAATGTAAAATCAAGCGTCCAGAGAGTGATATTAACAAACTACGTTAAGGCTTTATGGAATGCTTTGTATCTGCATATAATATTTCTGAGGTAGTGTATCCCAGTAGACTAACCCTATTTTCTGTAAAAGATAAAGAATCTCAGTGTTTTGCGTTTAGATTTATATTATCATATACGTTTCATTTACTTTCGCCACGAATTTTTTCTCTGGAGCTTGCGCTAAAGCACTCATGTATGTTGATGTGTAATTATGTGAACAAGAGAAAGCCACTGGGTTTTTAAACTGTGTAAATGGTGTATAGTTCAAGTGCTTTCCCTGCGTGAATTAAACAAGTGTAGTAGGTATTCAGGAGGTTTTGGACTTGTTCACCTCAGCACAGTTGATTAGTTCTTGTATTATGCATTTATTGCTTACAGGCTTCCTTGCTGAAGGTTCTCCTTTCTTAATATGTTCTTCTTCATACATTTATTCCTAATATGTGGTTGTTAACTGAATTTTTATTCATGTTGCCATGGTAGCAGTGATCTTTATATGTTGGTGGTTTTAAAAAATTCATTTAAAGTTTGGGTCCAAGAGGTATTATCTTTCTGGAAGCTCAGACTGGGTACAACTCAGTGACAATCTTTTGTCTGTGTTGATACATTGTGGTATCTGAGCTTATTAGTGGTGTTATGTGGTGGTATCTGCCCTCACTACTGGTGTTACGTGGTGGTATACTACTACTGGCATTGTAGGGGATATGTCCACTTACTTACTTTTTATCACATCTGTTAGTGGTGTGACTGGTTTACTGCAGGTGTTGCTGTATATAATAACAGTGCATCTCTTGTTCATGGGCGGTTTTAGTGATAGTGCTTTTCCATGACGTTTGAGATATGACGATAGCAGAGATGTTAGTTTACAGCTTTCCCATGAGATGCCAGTCATTGTGCACTTGGCCTAGTACATTGACCATCATATGACACTTTAATTTTGGTGTTCGGCTGGTATGGTGTTCTGTATGTGCATGAATGCAGTATTGGTAAGTCAGAATCTTTACTTAAAGGGGAGATAGCATGTATGAACTGACATCTACATGTGCAGGCACTTTGTACTACCTCTTTTTATAATGTTAGTGTGTGGAACTCTGGTTAGCTCACTGTATGAGAATACATATTACTGACAAGCCTAGCCCATGAGTGTGTAAGTTTGTACTGGTTTTATGGGTTGTTTGGCTGTGATCAATTTATGTTATGATATCAGTGGGCGTGATTACAATCTTTTATTTATGGTTCTGTGTTATGTATTATATAGACCTAGTTCTCTGAACGGTTTTCTGTACATCCACGAAATATATGTGATGTATTTTCTGCTTACATGGCGTGTACAAGAGAATCACTATATTTCCCCCTTTTGATCACTTCTGTGTATATTCAGTATGTATTGAGGTATCCTTTTAAATATATTACTACAATTTTTTTTGTTTTTCTTAGAGTTTCATAGTACACTGACTTAAAAATAATTGCAACACCAAGGAGTTGTACACCATAAACGAATGTTACTTTTGAAGCTGGATGTGGTGAGCCAATGTTAGTCAAGAATGCTTTTAAGGCGACAAACACACCATTACCAAGATCTCACTGAGTTTAAGCAAGGTCATGTGACAGGGCTATGAGAAGCTGGATGTTCCTTCTGTGATATTGCTGAAAGACTTGGCAGGGATTTTGCCACTGTACATGAGTGGTGATATTGGTGGTTATGGGAATGTATGGTCGTAAGTAGACTGGGCTCCAGATTTTCATGTGGCACTAATGACAGACGAGACGATCATGTTTGGTGTATGGCTCTGGGCCATTGTACTGCATCTGCAGTAGAAATACCATCACCATTTAGCACCACATTCACACAATGAACAGTTATAAATCGGTTACTTCATTGACAACTTCGAGCCAGATGTCCTGTAGCATGCATTTCACTGACCCCAGACCACCGCCATTGGCGACTTCAGTGGTGACAGTGGTAGCTCATCGGAGAGCAGGGTGCCGGTCTCTTGTGTTTCCTGATGAGAGCTGGTTCTGTCTTGGAACCAGTGATAGCTTTGTGTTGGTTAGCAGGTGGCCAGTTGAGTGCCTGGAACCAACCAGTCTGCTTGTTACACACACTGGACCTACAGCTGGAGTTATGGCCAAGGGTTTGTTTTCGTATGACAGCAAGAGCCGTCTCATGGTTATCCCACACAACCTGACTGCAAATCTGTACGTCAGTCTGTTGATTCAATTTGTTGTGCTGCCATTCATCTATAGCGTTTCAAGGGTTGTCTTTCAACAGGATAACACTTGCTCACATACAGCGCTGTTGCAACCCAATGTGCCCTACTGTGTGTTGACATGTTGCCTTGGTCTGCACAATCACCAGATCTATCCCACAGTCGATCACATATGGGACATTATTGGACGATAATTCCAGTGTCACACACAACAGCATTAACCAACTCTATATTGATCGACCACGTGCAACAGGCACCGAACTCCATCCCACAGACTGACATGTGATACCTGTACAACGCAATGCACACACATTTGCTTGCTTGCATTCAACATTCTGGCGGTTACAGCGGTTTTTAATGTACAAGCATTTCACATTTGCGATGGATTTTGTTGCACTTACTTACGTGTGAGCTACTTACCTAAATGTATTCCTGAAATTTCAATAGCCTACATTAATTATTTTAGGTGTTTTATTTTCTTCCATCAGCTTATGTTTGATCATCACATTTATTAGTAATTTTTATTTAATTAAACATGAATAATATTTATATTTTATTGTTTTTGTTCTTGCAATTTAATACTGGCTGCTATCTCAAGTATTATAATTTTTATTTAATTAAACATGAATAATATTTATATTTTATTGTTTTTGTTCTTGCAATTTAATACTGGCTGCTATCTCAAGTATTACAGTAAGTTTTCGCTATTAAAATAATGTTGATCCACTTGCTATTATTGTTGTCTTTCTCTGTTCACACATGATAATAAATTTTGGCAGTGACTGGGAGTTGAACTGCATAAATTTTTGTAATTTTTCTTAATGTAATGTTTCTTAATGTAATGTTGTTACATTATTGTGCACAGTTATTTATTCACACATTTTTTCTTGAGTCCTTCTTAATACAACACTAATGGGTAGTGTACTTCAGTAATAAGACAAATATAAGTTGTTTTCTCAGTAATGTCATGTTGAAACAGTAAATATAACCATAATTTCTCAATTTTAAAAAATGCACAATCCCTAATTCACACACTTCTAATGCAACATCTCACTATGAATTTTAAATTTTGCCCCATAACTCTTCAATTTTAACAATATCTACACTGAAAATATTAGTATGAAGTTTCTCAGTGGAAATGAAATAAAGTAACCATCAATGCAGTTTTAAAATAGATACTTAAAATGACAAAATGGACTGGAGCTGTTAACAGTATTAATTTTCATAGTAAAATTATCACTAAGAATGTACATTTTAAAGTGGTATTTAGAGAATAATGCTATTACAAATCTCATTATGAGTAACTGTATGAGGCAAAGGCCTGGCAGGCTCTTATACGTAGGAAGAGTATCCAGTAATCTATGTGAGGCGATATGGCACTGTCTGGATAGATTAAAATGGTGTAATTGATCAGTCATTGGGACATGGTACTGAAACGTATCTTACGACTGGCAGCATGCACATAATTGTACTGTGGGTCGAGTTTCGGACATTAGTCCGCTGCCTTGAATAGGGAGAGACTCCAGTGTTTCTCTTAATCAGATAAACGGATTTACGTCTGTTTTTCTCGTGGAAGATCGCATTTTGCGTATAAATTATAAAGATATGTTGTGCACCTAATACTACTGAAGATGTACCCGGTAAAAGCGGCCCAAGTTTGAAAGGTACACGAAATTTACTTGCGCTTACTGATTGTACAATCAGGGAAGGCGGCAACTAACGAGTAAGTACCCGACCAAAATTGAATGTAAACTTGTTAATAATCATGCCGCTCGTAAAGAAGTATTTTACATAGCGTTTAAATTGATTATATTGATACCGGGAAAGTATACTGGTGTTCAAAGGTGAGAAAATATCGAAATGTTCGATAAAGAGTAATAAATGATTATATAGAGCGAAACACATCGCGCGTGGTCTACGGAGACAGGGGTGCCATGTGACGTCACACGTCAGTGTGGGCTGCTGCTAACTCTGTAAACGAGCCGCAGCCGCTGTGGTCACCACTGAGGTTTCACGAACGACTTAGATGTCACTATAGCTCTATGACGGCAGACACCTGTAGCTAAGTCTGGTATTTTGTGATTGTTCATCCTTGCTGCTGTCAAAATTGCAGCGTTAATTCACACTATGCAGTACGTAATTCGGTTCCCCTGTTTACTAAATTTCAGTTTATAAAGTTAAATATGAATTACGTGTAGAGGTAATTGTAAAATGATCCTTGTGTCGCAACAGGAAATGCTTTGGCCGGAGGATTTGTTTCCTGGATGATTGCATGATAGACACAAGATTGCTATACCATGTCAGCATTTTGTTCATTCTTTACCAAAGAAAAATACGAGACTAGTAATATTAATAGTTAACTTCGTCATGAATTACAGGCTCAGTTATGTGTAGTTCATAAAAAATAGTCCTATTCAGTTGTGTGCAAAATGAAACGTGGCAAGGACGATAACTTTGGTGAGTTTGTCTGTGGATGGCGCAACTTAACACCTGGGTTTGTGCAATTGCTGTCAACTCAACTGCAGCACAAAAGTTATCGTTCAAAATTGTCACCTCATTAAACTACCAGATACGCACTGCTTGATTCCTGTTTGCCCCGTTCGTTACTGCTTTCTGTTTTCATTCCTCTAATAGAATCCCGATTACTTCGGAGAAAGTCTGAATCTAACTGCTTTCATTGCGTGGCGCCAACAGCAAGAATCGACCGCTGGCGCAGCGACAGAGCTCTGTGGTCTGCAGGAGATGGAGAATTAACGGAAAGATACTTAGCTTCCACATTACTACGATCTACATTTGCGATTAATGTCTGAATGTGCTTACAATCAGAACAGTGTCACTATGCGAATCTGGTGCTGGATTCGTGATTTTGTGGATCGCGTGCTGGCTTTCCAATGACGTGGCGAAATGTAGCAGGACAACCTGACTGGCTGTCATTGAATGAGATATGTGTAACGAATGTAAAATGTGAGTAATTTAAACAGTGCTGTTTGAGTGGGGTTTGGCATCCAGCGCCGTTTCACAGGGCGTGGAAAAACAAGTTGACCAAAAATGCAAAGCGGAAGGACAGCTTGAAACATGGGAATTTGTCTAAGGCGACTAAGGGTCATAAATGCATATTTTCAGCGCTACTGGAACGTACTTGAAATCTGACATACGGAGGTTCTTATCCAAAATGACAGGTAATTTACAGAAAATCTATACGTAAACAAAATTTTTGGACTAACGAATCCTCACGATGAGCGCAAGATAAATTCAAATCATCACTAACACGTGTATCGTATTTAGCTAACGAACCAGATAGTACTTCTTCAGAAATGAAGATAATCACATTTCCATATTTCCTCTTTGGATGCATCTTCATAAGGTCTAAATGAGTGAAAAATAGTCACCACTTAATTAAAAGGAGTATGTATAGAAAATATTGAAACTGACCACCGTTTTCATGCTGGCATAGCACCTAAAATATTCAACCCGACCTCTAGTTTCTACATTCAGACTCCTTCATTTGATACTGTCTTTCTTCCCTCCACTTTTGGTCAAATTGTTTTTCCGTACCATGTAGACGCCAGACGATGCATTACAGAATGTTGTTCGAATTCTCATGAGTCCAGTACACTAAATCTTCGGTAGAAAATGCTAACAACGACAAAATGGCGGAATGCGTTGGTAGTGATTTGTAACTGTAAAATTCAGTAGACAATAATTACGTCAACGAAATGTATAACGAAGCACTACGGAATTAGATGTGAAATACGTTTCTTAGTTACAAAAAGTCTTCCAGTAGAGTGGTAAACTCATAAATGTCGTGACAAGAGTGTCTGTCACGCTATTATGGGGAAACATATGAGACCCCACAGAACCGGTATTAGTGAAAGCGTGCACCATTGGTCAGTTGCCAAAGCGTTTAAAATTAAACAAAAAATTTAACTGGGTCGATCACATTGCATCTATCATCGTGTACGAAGACAAAATACATCTATAGCGTCTGTGATGTGAAAGTAATGATTCAGGGACTGGTGAAAACTGTGAAATTAATTCCTCTTTGTTAGTTCGATATACACATACGACACAAGGACGATACTCTATACAACCAAGTAGCCCTTATTTCTTCTCCTGAGCAGAGGCGAACACTATTGTACTTATTAACTGTTTTGCCTGTACTGAAATGTGGTGAATTTTGCTTCTCGCCCTCCATCAAGGTGGGCCATCAGAACCTGATACATGTTGCGGGTTTCCATGTTTGTACTGAGCAGTCAAGACAAACGGTGCGAAAGAGACGGCGACTACGCAGGACACGACATTAAGATGACCAAAATTTCGGAAACCAATTTTCTGCAGTCATGTTTACATGTTAACCCTTAATCGATTCTACTAGCCGAAACGAAAGTCTGCGGTATGTTCCAAGTTTCATACGTTTTACACCCATGGTCTCTGCAGAAAAACTGTCCACGACGAAGCGAACTTGGCGGTGTTTTCGTATTGTGAAAGGGAGACATCAACAGATAATGCAGAGCACGAATTCGTTACGGACGTCAGTGAAAATATGAGGTGGAGGAGTGGGATGAGGAGATCGCACGTAAAGGGGTGTCCAAAAGCGTTATCCAGGCCCATTATAGCGTCCGCGGCTGCTCTATTAACCGACCAGGATTACGCTCATTGTGGAAAGAAGTGCGAGGTGGACACTGGTGGGAGCGTATTGCACCTGAAAAGATTAGGCGTTTAGGAACAGCCAGAAAACTTCTGATCGAGTAAAGACACATTCATACTCCTGTTCACGAGGTTTGTCACCAGCCACTGTTGTGTGTGGGAGCCATTGCGAATAAGCGAGAGGTTGGCTGTGGTTGTAAGCACTTTTCCAGGATCGATATCACAGTGTTTACGTGATAAAACAGAACTCCTATTGGCAGATCGATTTGCAAAGACGGCCCTATGTCGAATGTATTAACAGTACTACTATTTTACTGTCAGAGAAGCGATTTGAAGACCGCACACACCTAAGTATGTATATTACCGACAAATCAGATTCGAATGCTACATAATAGTTTTATCATAACAAATTTCCCGTAGATGTGTTTGTCCCATACTGGGCAATGATTTAGAAAGAGTGCGTAGATACGCAAATCTCACTCACTTGTGTGACAACTTTGCGATGACGACTATTGAAACACGACAGATAGCACATTTAATAACAGGAAATCAAAATGATAACTTTTGTTTTACGTTATAATAAAAAAAATTGTCAGATTCTTTTAATGTATGGCAGGAATATGACGGACACTACGGCAGAATTTCGAGATTGGCCGAATGTACAGCACATGATGTGTGTCCAAAGTTTTACACAGGTCGACGAGAAGCATATAACGCATTCAGGCAACGTAAATTAAAGCTTTGGTGGCATTCCTTGTCGCGACCGGCGCTGCCCAGCAACAGAACAAAAGAACATGGCTGACACAAGTTCTTTGTTTTAAATTTCTACCGCCTTATCAGTGTTGCTCTTTTTGACTTGAACGAGCTCTTTGTCCTCACAAGAGCAGTGTGTGAAGGTCCTGAGTAGATCTTTTTTTATCTGAAACCAGTTACGAATTGAACCTGTCGAAACAGAGAAGCAACTGCTGGAGACATTGCCCCATGAAAGGAAACAGGTTCTCACACTGCGTTTAAATTCCGCGTCGGCACAAAACAGATGATGTTGTGGACTGCTTTTGTTACATCTTCACAATCGATGCCTGCTGACAAAATATATGCTGATAATGCGCATATGATTAAGATTCCTCCGCCTTGAATCAAGATAAAACTTTCTAGCCGTTGCAAGTCTTCATAACCTTGGAGCGCAAAGACGTTACACCTCTTACCACGCAACGCGCGTGGTCCAGGTGAGCGTCATAGAACAGAATCACATGCATTAACTGGCGCGTATAAAAATGTTTTCACAGTATTTCTTGACGATTTCTGTACGTGTATTCTGGAAGATTTCCTCACACAACCTCCTCCTCCTCTTTAGAAGTTTAGGATAGCCTCAGCCGGAGGCGGCTGTGACGGAAGGCCACCCATGAATGTGCGGACTGCGAAACAGCTCTGTCCGCGTGCTTTAAAATGGTGCAACTGGCCAGCGACTGGGAGTGTGATTATGGAGTGTGTGAATGGACACGCATACCGCAAATGGCGGACGGCGTGACTGTCTGGTGTGGGCAGATTTTATAAAATTATCCCGCTTTCAGTTCCGTCAGGAAACCGCCATTACTCGCGCGGGAGTTGAACTGCCGACCTTTCGGAGCGTCAGCAGCCAACAGTCAGTCGCTGAGGCAGTGGCAAAGCTCTGTCGGTCGCAGGAGGCGGAGAACCGACGGACAAATAATTTCGGCTTACCTATGTATAACATTTCGCTCTTGTGTTTTAGAAAAACATTTACAGTACTGTTATCAACGTAAAACCGAGGGATACGGATTTTTTTTATTTCATAAGAAAGCTTTACGTATTCTGTCATCAGAGAGGCCGCAAAGATCAGATTTCGCAACTGTCATTTCAACCTGGACGGCCGCTGTTGTCCAGAGAAATTCGTCGAATCATTTGCGTCCCTACGTGGGGAAACAGCGTCGCAGACATCGACATGTTCCCTGACAGCACGTCGACAGTGATACGGTCCCGAAAAGCAGGGCGATGGTCCTTTCCAAAATAATCCCGAACTACTACTGAAGAACCTAACCTAACCTTACCTTACCTTACCTCAAGCTCACCTAATTAACTCGGCAACAACACGGACAGCGTCTGACGCAAGAATGTCGTCGCGAGCAACTCCGTTGCCAGTTGTAACGGAATTTTCGGCCCACAGGAGGTTTCGCGGAAATTTAAAAGACCGCGTCATTTTAATTGTTCGTTTATCTCATACTGACGAATCACAGAGGTGTGACGCGGAGAGAAATGCGATTACGATGATGAGCTGTAGGATTTTCTCAGCTGCAGCTTAATCGGAAGAGCGTAACATTTGTTATCGTGTTTTCCGTGGGTTAAGGCAGACAACACTACGCTCTTCCAGTCTATTCCCCTAAGCAATGGAATTAAAAACCAGAAGATATACCCAGAGTTGGTCAAATTGTTTCATCGCTTCGCTAGTAAGGGCGACCTCACTTCATGGCGTCTCTGGTTTGGAAACAAGAGTTTCAACTGTGGGCAAAAGTTTGCAACCTTTACTAACTAGAGATGCGTCCTTACTTCACAAATGAAGGATTGCATACAGCGAGAGGTGAATACCATCCACAGAGATCAATGAATGAGAAGAACTTATAAGTAATGATTTCATAGTTTTTTTCCCTTTCTGGTCTCAATATATACCTGCGGCACAAGACTAGCATGAGGTGTGTGACGTTGTGATCCACGTGGAGGAACGGTTAAGCATAATCTGCCGGAACAAAGAGGTGCTGTTAGTTTCTCAAGGCCAGAAGGCAACGCAGCTTCATTTGTTACCCATTTGCCGTTTGTGGATAAATTCGAAAACAGTAACTGCAAGCTTTCATATTTACTTCGAGGCATCGGTCTGAACCAGATAAAAGTTTGCTGACTGAACCCCTTGTTTACTTTCAATGTTAATGGAACTTTAAAAAGTATTTACTCCAATTTTAAATCGCGACTAATAACACAGAAATCATAATAAAATTAAAAAAAAATAGTATCGTCACAAAGTTGAGGGAGCAAAAACGCAAAGTTTTCAACAGTTTTTCACGGATCACATATTCATTCTTCGCGGGACACCAGTGTTCCACGGAATACAGTTTGGGAAACCCTGATCTAAGAAAATGTCCTGTGTTTAGTGCGGAGTGGAAGACCGCCGGTTGGTTTGAGAAAGAGTGCAAAGCTGGTTGTCACCCTCAGGCAACTAACAAAACACGGCTGCACAGATGTGTCTAATTTTTACACACTGTAAACGATGCACCGTTCAGAATGCAGGGTGAAACTTCATTAACTGGATAAAATTGGAGTAGCATTTCTGTAAATACGGAGGACTAGTATCATCAACGTAGTTGTTATAAAATCGACAGTTGACTTTGGTTTTTATTTAGATTGACAATAAACATTTAATGACGTTCGCTACGCGGCAGCACTGTAACAAATACTGTACGGAAAGGCCACGTGGATAATCGTGGCTTTTTTTGGGGGGGGGGGGTGTTGTGGGAGTCATGGTGTTTGGTTCCCATCTCATCTAGCAACAAAGAGTTAAATGCTTTTGGTTTAGTTCGAACCGGTCACCGTTTGTGTAGCCATTCAATGCGTGTCTTAATGCAGCTATGTTAGAGTATACTGGATTAAGCAAGGTTAGAACGACGAACCCGAGATGGCACCCAGACAAAATGAGCGATTCGATTAATTCGTTTTGCAGAAGATTTGAATTGGGTTGAAATTAATGCTCAGACAATGGCACCACTTGCACGTGCACCGTTAGGGTTTTGCTTTTTTTGAAGTTTTTAAAGCGTGCAGCTTCTGTACTTAAACTTCTAAAAATCGGTTCAAATTTTTGCACAAAGGCAGATAAACGGATAAAGTTAAAACGAAATTTTTTGATCCAATAATATTTATCCGTTGTAGACATATAGATTTAAAGTCGAGCTAAATGTAGCTCGTGAAAGTCGTTCTAACGTGAACTGAATGTGCACAAAAGATTTAAAGTGAACCAAATTTTAAAAAAATGCATTCTTAGGATAAAATTGAAAACTCGCTTCCTAACCTCTAACTTTATTCGGATTATATATGCAAAATACAAGATTTTAGTTAGTTTTCTGTGCATGCCAATTGTATGTTTCAGACTTGTGCGAATCAGTTGTAGTTTTGTACGAAGGAAGACAAATACATGTAACTAAAGGTGCTATGATCGTACTGTTGTTTTGTGAACGCTCTATGCGTTGTCACGATACGAGCAGCACGGTTCGACAGATAATAAAAAAAGTCCTGTACAGATCAGTCGTCAGCCGAGTCAACAGAAACCCACATCGGCAGTCTAATGTCAAAATTATGGCGGACTGGCAAGCGGAGTGGGAAGTGCTCCTGTCGTAGCACAGAAGGAAAAGGTGATTAAGTCCTGAGCAGAGTAGGGACGTAAAATAAGGGAACTAGTTTTTCGACTTATCTGGCAGCTTCGAAGACATTTAAATCAAAACATGTTGACACATTCAAATTTCCTTACGAGTTAATCCAACTTACCCAGTGCAAAGAGGTCTGTTAGGTGCAAGGTATTGGCACAACCACATCTTGCAGTTTATAGGCTGAAGTCCTTGAACCTGTGCCCAAAATCTGGAAGATTCGCCAGCCGTAGTAACTGTGACATGATGGCGAGTGTCGTCTTGTAACACGACAGAACCTACTTGTATCACGTTACTTTACTTGACATGCTGCATTATACTGCATGACGTGGGTACCGACACTAAAGCCTAGTTTACACGACGACACTAGGTTACAGGCAACTGCGCTACCGACCACTGCGCATGCGCGACACGCGCTTGCGCAACTCTTCGGTGAAACTAAACACTTTCGTAACAGTAGTTGCATGAATTTTGAGGTTATGTGTGTTCGTAGAGTGTAGACAAACTGAAATACGAAGTGGGGGACGGAAAATAATGTTCACTTTTTGGATAGCTATGTTTTTCGTAGATGTTTGTGGGATGTCAGTGACGCCAATTACAAAAATAAGGAAAATATTGCTGCTCCTGGGACCTTCACGTGCGATCAGAACATAGGAAGATTGAAAATATCTGAGCTGTAGGGCGAAATTTATTGAATTAGGAGCACATATACAACTGAATTAAGAAAAATACAAGCAAATGTAATTCTAGCTGTGGAAATGCTCTCATCTACAAGAGTAAAATCCCATCGTTACAGTTGGCCGACTCTTGTTTTTTTAAGGATTATTGTTGACAGGAGGGAAGGCTACACAAATCAAGAAGCTGCAATCTTTATTCAATATTTATCTATTTAAAACGACGCAAAAGTGCTCCCCTTTCACATAAGTTTGAATTTTGAAATATTGCCACTACACAGATATATCTTCAAGAGAGTAGTTTGCAAACCATTCTCTTCTTAATGCGGCCTGCTTCGAATAATTACTGCTGTTAATGTTAATAATCATTACTCATAATGTTAATAATTATTGGTGTTAATGAAAAAGCGCCATGACCAACTAAAACCGCATCTTATAGCATGCCAAGTGTTCTCGATTGTGATGCACGAAATGTGATTTGTAATTTCAGTTTTGGTGACAGTGCTTCATGCATTACAATATTTTTATTCCGTATCGCATAATTAACTCTATTTAGAACAAACGTGAACAGTTCGGGTGAAATTCTAAGACAATTAAAAGAACTTCTTGGGTCTTTCATTGTAAATTATTACACCAAGGATGCTAAGAAGCTGAGCTTACATCTTTCCTTCATCCAGTCACGAATCGAAACACGTTACTTATTTTTTTCTTATGCAGCGATTCCACTCAACAAGCTTTAACTTCATCGCAACTAGCGAGACGTGCAGCTGCTAAAACTTTCATTTCACACACGGCTCAGGAACCCACAAAATGACGAAACTGAAGTATATACTGGTTTCACCGTGTCTACAATCAAATATGAAGTCATTTGCGTGCAACTCATTCCACGCAACGAGTGGCGCAATCCAATGTCGTCGTGTAAACTAGGCTTAACAAGTGAAAAAATGCGAATATGTCAAGATATTTTGATTAAAATTGTAAGGTGGCAGAATAAATGAAGGTCAGAAATTTAGAAAAGTTGTGTTACTATATGTTTGTGATTGTGTAAAAGTAGCTTGTGCATGACCTTGCTAACGCGCGCGACGTTCTTCTTGGCGTTGTTGGGTTGAAATTCTACAAACAGTGAACTGTGTGGCTAATGATGTGTACACAGACTAAGAAAC
Organism: Schistocerca serialis cubense; assembly: GCF_023864345.2. Classification (NCBI taxonomy): domain Eukaryota; kingdom Metazoa; phylum Arthropoda; class Insecta; order Orthoptera; family Acrididae; genus Schistocerca; species Schistocerca serialis. Next base: position 48,473,990 of record NC_064648.1, read on the forward strand.
TTTCTATGATATTTTGTAGACGTGTAAAATCTGATAACTTGATGTTGACGAGAACACAAGCTCGCGCAGTAGGAGAAAGACAGAGGTTAGGCAGACGATCAGAGTTGGCGGAAGAATGGAGAGTATCGCAGATAGGTCAAACTGAAGATCTTGACAATATAGAGATTGATGTACAACAAAAGGTATTGAGTGCGAGTAATGGAACGGAACGAAGTGATAGTGCAGAGGGAATGGAAGCAGTTTCACGATTAGTATCTCAGTCTGAGAATGCACAACAACGAACAAATGACGGATCTAGTGGGTCAGAAATAGAATCACAGGGCGAGGAACCTTGGTATGTTGAACCGAATATAGTAATTTTTAACCGAACAGGACAGTTTCCAACAGAAAGAAATCGGTGAGATGCCGCGTGGAAGACGCGAACGGCAAAATTTTCATCAAATGGGGACAGGTGACGATGGCGAAGAGTCAGATAGTGTGTTCACATTATTGAAGCAACGCACTATGGTCGTAAAGCAAACGAGTGAAACAACAAATGCAAGGTTAGCAGACTTGAAACTTGAAACAAATTCAGGGTTAGCAGACTTAAGATTTAAAACAAATGCATGGTTAGCAGAATTAATAGAAACAGCGAATATAAAGATAGCAACAGATGCGGTATTCGCAGACTTAAGAACTGAAACAAATGCAAGGATAACGAATTTAAAAACAGAAACAAATGAAAGGTTAGAAGACTTAAAAACCGAAATGGCGAATTTAAAAGCAGAGACAAACACTACCTTAAATAGTCTCTAATTTGAAACCTATCCTGGATTCGAAAAAGTCAGCGAAGATCAGCAAAAACTACGAACGGAAGTTAATGAACAGTTTACTGAAATCCAGAGACTCACGTGAGCTTATACAGTCGTTAATCGCTGACCATAGAAAGATGCGTTCTGACGTTGACCAGGTGTAGGATGCAGTGTCTAATGTTAATCAAAGAGTGGATAAGTTAGCACGTAAGACGTTTGGTAAAGCGCAACAAATCGTGGAAGAGCTCAATGTCAAAAAACGTGTCACGCGAGCCGCATTAAAACGATTCGACGCACGCAATGAAAACATAGTCTCGAAAAACCAAAAACAGTATGAACACCTTCTTACAGAATTGAAACGGTGTATCGAGAACCGTACAGAAACCAATAGCGGAATCAGTGATATCATCCGACATAGTGATGGACAGAAATCGAAAATCAAGGAAGTCAGTTGTGGAATCTTCCGTAGCAGTTCGGTAGCGGAAACACCAAAACCTCATGAAATTCCAGTCGTATATCCACAAGGGCTGCGTCAATAATTACCGAAACGAAACAAGAGCAAATACGAAAAGAACAGTTAATACAGGTGAGCGAAGCAGGTAATGTGCGGTCACCGCAGACTATGGAGCGAGAAATGGTAAATGCGTGGATTCCAACGTACGCGAGTGACGCGAGAACAGGGCAAGTTACGGTGACACATGTACCATTTCCCCTATTTCCAAGTTACAGTACAACAGGTAATAGACTGCAAGTGAATGTGAATCAAATAGGGAGGCAAAACACTGAACCAGTAACGGGAAATGTAAACGAATCTTTCAGTCCGATACACGAGGAACGGTGCGGTGTAGATACCTGCGCGCCACTGCGTAGATACGATGCTAGATGGGACGTAAATATGTCATCTCAACACCCGAAAGTGGTAGAACCAATACAAGAAAATATCACGCAGTTGAAGGGAACGGGTAACCTTGTGAAAACACAAACGCCGTATGATGGAAGAGAAAAATTTGACAATAATCATTTTTTGACAGTCAGAAAATTTCAACATTACAAAGAAAGCGGGAACGGCTTACAACCACGCACGTTTATAAATCAGTTTCAGATCGTTTTACCAGAGCATTGGCCTCTTAGCCATAAACTGGACTTAATTTGTGGGCATTTGGAGGGAGAAATAGCATAAAACATGCAAAGAGTAGCTATAAACTGTCAGTCGTATGAGCAATTTAAATCCGCATTCTTGGAGCGATACTGGTCCACAGAAAAACAAAATATAATGAAGTATGGGTTTTTACAGAAAGAGTTGTTCGAGAATTCAGGATAAAAGAAACCTGTTAGATTTTTCGAAGAAAAGACAAAGAAAAATCAGTGTTTAGATAATCCTTACAGTGATGGGAAACTGATACGTATGTGCACAATGAAGTTACCGTTACGTTATCGGCAGTCATTGGTTGGTGGGGCACGAGATAATATACAAGCATTTAAAGGAGTGGTAAGAGAAATGGAATTAATTTTCAGTGAAGGTGACGCGAAGAAACTACTCACTGTCAGACAAACAATAGCAGGGGGAATAACAGCAACCGTTTAGGCTTTATTAATAATAATTACAATGGCAATAGTAAGGTAGGAAAAGGTCATCGTTTCCATGGGATAACAATAATAACTATGAAACTTCCTGGCAGTTTAAAACTATGTGTCGGACCGAGACTCGAAGGCAGGAGACGAGGTACTGGCAGAATTGAAGCTGTGGGTCGTGAGTCGTGCTTGGGTAGTTCAGTTGGTAGAGCACTTGCCCGCGAAAGGCAATGGTCCCGAGAGTTCGAGTCTCGGTCTGACATACAGTTTCAATCTGCCAGTAAGTTTCATATCAGCGCACACTCCGCTGCAGAATGAAAATCTCATTCTGGAATAATAGCTATGGTTTTGGAAACGCACAGATGGCAAAAAATTATTATATTTTTGGTGGACCGCGGAACTGCAATAGTGGATTTGGTCCTAGAAACTACGGTGGTAACTATGATCCGAGATTTAAAACCCATGAAAACGAAGCTGGAAGGTTTAAAGGTTTCCAGCAGAAAAATCCAGGTTATTAAGGTGGAAATGGCTGGCCAGAACGCAGAAAGGTTGCGAAAATCAGGCTTCAGCGGACCAAAACACGTGAAATGAACCGGTACAGGAAGTCGAGTTGAGATCACCAAACCCAGGTAAAGACAGAATTGACGAGATGAACGGTACGAAGACCAGTCACAATTGATTAAATCGAATAATGAAGTAAATATAATTAAACATGTAAATAGACTTAGTTTTGAGCAGCAAGATTCTGAAGTAGGTTTAGGGGGTTATCAGATACAAATACCAGTATACTGGGATTCAATTGACTGGGAATCGACCGACGATGAGGAACAGGAGTTATTAACGGTGAATATAGACAGTAGTATAAAAATTGAGGATGTGGATCAAATTGTAAACGAAACAGAGAGAGAAAATAGTATGCCAAGAGGATAAAGCAACACCGATAACACCAATAGTGATACCCAAGTTAGAAGTGAAGCCCCACCAGTACCCAAAGAAAAACATCGACATCAAGTAAATTTAGCACCAAGCAACAGGAAGGCTACGGCGTTGAAATTAAATTCTTTTCTACATACAAAGGCCCCATGGAAGTGAGTAGAGTAGTCCATGATAATGCAGTCGATTTCTTTAATAGAAAAACGACAAAATCATTGGGTTTGCACTATGTGAGTCATTTAAAATATATAAAGCGTAGACAAAAGAAAAAAGAGTAACTCCGCAAGAGAATTTAGTTCTATTAAATGTTCAGAAATCAATGAGTATGAAAGATAACAAAATGCACACAGATAAAATTTTTAATGAGTACTTATCTCAGTTAAATAAATAAAATAAATTTCATAAGAAGATAAAAAAGAATGTTATGAAGAAAAGACAGGAAAGTAAGAACTAAAGTTACCCTTCTGCAAACAAAATGTGAATTGGGGAAAGAGTTAAAACGAGGAGGAAAATAGAGATCAGCATGTGGATAGTTTGACTAAATAATAGTAGATTCTCTCTTAAAGATGTAGTGTGAAGGAGGAGGAAGTTGATTTTTTTAGAAGGAAGGAAGTAAAGAAGTAGGAAGGAAATAGATAATTAGGTAGGAAAGCGACAGGCATTTCTAATTTGTTCCGTGGAGGATGGTGAACAAATAACTGACGAGATATTTTTGGGGAATCAGTGAAGCATATCATATATGGTTTATGAAAGGTACCTCAAACTGATGCTGAAAGAGAGATATGATGGAAATAAATATAAGAAGTCGTTAGGAGATAAAAATTAGGAAAGAGAATTGAATTATTAAGCTAAGCAATATATGTGATATTTCGTGGAAGGAGGTAAACAGTGGGAAGTAAGATTAACCCAGAAAAAATTCCAATAAGGAAGAGTATGATGAGGGAAGAAAGGAATACAAAAGTTTGCTATCGAGAAAAATAAGAAAGGGATAAGTACAACTGAGAAAAAAAATTTTAAGCTTTAAAAAGAACTCAATAGTACAACAGAGAAAATTTTTAGAAGGGAAAATAACAACTGAAGAGATAAAGTATATTTTGAAGTTCTGTTGCAGCTAATGCAAAAAAGAAGAGATTGCAGAGGAAAAGACGCTGGAGTCGGAGTCAAGATGCAAAGTTTTCAAAATAACATAATATACTTGTAGTTAGAAAACTAAAAATAAAGGATATTGGGAAAAATTCATTAACTTACTAACTGACATCACCATCAATCTCACTCTTACTATCCATCGTGATGAAGATGAGGAAACCATGACCTTTACCTTAAGGAAGAATTAAATAAAATGAGGAAAAGGTAAATAATTAAAAGTAGTGATAAGAAAAACATTTTTATAGAATTAATTATGCTTTTTGTAAAGTTATAAAAAATTAACGTTTGTAAAATTTGTAGCGTAGTTTAAAACAGTAAGGGTTTTAAAACTAGGTAAGGATGTAAGGAAAGTAAGATTATCATATCAAGGACAAACATTATATTAGATATTAAGTCAGCAGACAAGGTGCAGCATCAATGCAGCCAGATCGACGACAAGACTGAGGAGACAGGTTAGGCGTGAGAGGAAGGAATACTGAGTGTGGGTGCCTGGTACGTCAGCTTACGAGATAACAAAAGAAGAGGCCTTGGTGGAAGGAACGTTCCTAGAGTATAACTCCTCTGTGGAAAAGTCTGGAGAGCTACAACGTATCCTGGACACAACAACATGTACCATGACGTGAGCTTTATTGATACAAAAGCCACACAAAAGCGTGATAACAATGGTTTTGCGAAAGTTTTAGATACTTGGCACTTCTATCGCGAACTGTTTAAAGCGTCACATCGAGAGACTAAGGGTGTCCACCGAACCGGAACAGGGGCGGACATATTACGGCGGGGATGATTAGATTCACCACAGGAAGAAGAAGAAGTACATTTCTGTAACTTAATATACAGAATAGCGAAAATTGTTATCAGACCATACGAAATCCAACAACTACGAAACAATCCCTGAACACTCATGGGACGGAGCAAGAAAACGATGGAAGGCTGTCCAACCCATCTAGATGAACAACTGAGTACAATAAGGAATACACAACAATTTCAAAGAAGACGCCATAAGAACGGATTAACGATAACGAGGTTAAACAGGTCTCCAATCCCAATACCTGATCCAGAGAAGAACGAATACACAAGTGAGAAGACAGCTAGATGTACCAAGAACAGAAGATGCAACACAGAAGATTTGGAAGAAAGAAGAACCAGGACCAGAAGAGATAAAGAAACCTTTTCAAATCCCTTCCCATACAAGAACGGTATAGCATTTAACTACCAACAAGAATCCAATTTAACTGTTGTAGCAGTTGTTGTTATTGTGGTCTTCAGTCCTGAGACTGGTTTGATGCAGCTCTCCATGCTACTCTATCCTGTGCAAGCTTCTTCATCTCCCAGTATGTACTGAAATCTACATCCTTCTGAATATGCTTAGTGTATTCATCCCTTGGTCTCCCTCTACGATTATTACCCTCCACTCTGCTCTCCAAAACTAAATTGGTGATCCCTTGATGCCTCAGAACATGTCCTACCAACCGATCCCTTCTTCTAGTCCAGTTGTGCCACAAACTCCCCTTCTCCCCAATCCTATTCAGTACCTCCTCATTAGTTATGTGATCTACCCATCTAATCTTCAGAATTCTTCTGTAGCACCACATTTCCAAAGCTTCTATTCTCTTCTTGTCCAAACAATTTATCGTCCATGTTTCACTTCCATACATGGCTACACTCCATACAAACACTTTCAGGGAGGACTTCCGGACACTTAAATCTATACTTGATGTTAACAAATTTCACTTCTTCAGAAACGCTTTCCTTGCCATTGCCAGTCAACATTTTATATCCTCTCTACTTCGACCATCATCAGTTATTTTGCTCCCCAAATAGCAAAACTCCTTTACTACTTTAAGTGTCTCACTTCCCAATCTAATTCCCACAGTACCACCCGACTTAGGTCGACTACATTCCATTATCCTCGTTTTGCTTTTGTTGATGTTCATCTTATATCCTCCTTTCAAGACACTGGCCATTCCGTTCAACTGCTCTTCCAATTTCTTTGCTGTCTCTGGATGCGTATGCCAATGGTGACGTTGCATTGGAGATACATTTTTTTTTTTTTTTTTTTTTGGCAGCATAAAACTTTTCTTCATCATTCGTCGACTCTTTATGCTGGTTCATCGTTAGTCAATTCGTCTTTAGGTTTCCATACGAGTAGCCATCTCCCATTTCTCGGTATGACGTCTGAATATGTTGCAATTTGCCATAAGGACTTTTGAATATTTATACCACACATTCACGACACGCTCAAACCTTCAGCAACGTTCCTCGCTGCCGACCGTCATTCCATGCTCAGCAGACACGCGGCGAGGCGCGTACCGACCGTCATTCCATGCTCAACGGAAACGCAGCGAGGCGCAGGCCAACTCTCATTCCATGCTCAGTGGAAATGCGGCGAGGCACATACGAAGCGTCATTCCAGGCTCAACAGAAACACAGCAACGCACACAGATGACTGTCATTCCATGTTCGATGGAGACTCATCGAAACACATTAAGGAAAAAGTGACAATTTTAATGAATCATGTTAAAGATGTAGAAGAAAGAACTGTCTCCGACAGACTACTAACCGTACAAACTAAAAAAAAAAAAAATTAAAATTTTTGATTGTGTTTAATAATATCTGAAACTGAAAACTTTTATGTGTTAGCAATAGATCTTTATTAACTATGTTCTTTGTTTATCTTCACATATCAATAACATTTCCCTGCATTCCATATTTTTCAACATGCTTAAGTTAAGAAAAACTAATATCAACATTTTGAGAAGTTAAGATTCTAGTATAATGTGTTCGTTAAAAATATAGGATAGCTAAATATGGACGTCTTTAGCTATTCCAAGATGTCAATGTAAATTTTATTAAGTAATTAGTAGGCTTAGAAATTTAATATGTTTGTAAAAGTCAAATTTGAAAATTTTTCTAAAGTTATAATGCATAGAGTTAAGATTTTTGGGGAATATAACCATGATTATATATAGGATTATGCCTTTAAAGTCATGGGAGTAGCTCTGAAAGCTTTATTGTAAGAGATTAAACTGTCATAATAATAACTGAAATGAAAGTTAGAGAAAAGCAAAATTTGTTATAAGAGGTGAGGATAATGTTAAATGAAAGTTTCCTCAACTTTAATACATATCCATCATCATTTAACATAAATTAGGTAAGCAAACAAACGATCAGTCCGAAAAAGAAACGTGTTAGAGATGCCAAAAAATTACATATATATACTCAAATTGCTTGAATTTAAATTAAAATTAAAAATGTACCTTACATTAATTAAATAGAATTATATAAAAATCAGAAAATTAGAGTCAATGTTAAATTTTAAAAGAAAAAAGAAAATCACTTATGAGGTCTAATCCGTAATCATGAAATCGAGTACAATGTAAAATAAAAATGGTAAAGAGACTGATTTGAACCACTATTTAAGTTATGCAAAATATTAAAATAGGAAATTGGTCAGTAAATATGTCAGTTGCTACAGTCAGCAGTTGCAAACAATTTTGCACTGACTTCAATCAATTTCTCAATCATTGATCGACCCAGCACAAAATTGAGCGTGGAAGGAGGAGTATATGTAAGGTGGCAGAATAAATAAAGGTCAGTTTCGCATCTTACATAAGAGCACTGGAAGGTGAATATGACACCTACCTTACTTTGGCAGTAATGACCAAATTTGCCCATAAATATGTAATGCAAAAGGGATGACACTCAACCGACGATAATTAACCCACCGATCCTATATAATGCATGTCTATGAGCAGAAGGTGAAGCAAGCATGGAGAAGAAACATTTTGGTTTGGAATTTCAGAGGACAAGAGCAGAGGCAAGGCCGCGCCATGGGAGGTACAACCGAAATCACTTAGGACGCGTCCCTAGGTGAGTCAATGACCGTCTAACCAGGTGACTCTGACGGGAGTGCAGATAATGGTCCACCTGAGAGAGGACAGGAAAAAAAGCTTTAGAAAACTGCGTTTCGGAATTCCAAATGGAAATGAACGAAACCGTTGACTCATTTTGATCACGTCCCCAGTGAGTGGTACACACGTGAGAGACAATGTACGCATTTAGGCATCTGGAGAGGGCACAAAACGTCCAACTGGGGGAAACGCATTAGGAAGGAGTAAAGATCCAAAGTTTCGACACAGTTTAATGGCTGGACGCTTGCAATTGGTAGAGACAGTTTCCATAAAATAAGAGGAACGGTCCTATTGGTCGAAAAAAGCCGTGACGTGGAGACCAAAAGAACCCAGGTGGGGAGACAGCTTGGCCTGAAAAACACAAGACGAAAATTTTCGAGGGCTCTACTTTGAACTGGCATCTAGTACAGAACGGGGCGCATAATGCTCTGTGCGATGCAGAGGAGAAATTTGTGTGAACACTGCGTTGGCAGTGACTGACATCCAGCTAGAAATTAGCTGTAGCGTCATTGAGCTCTAACTGTAGAGTGACGAACCAGCAAGTTAGTTAATTGTTCTTGCGAGAACTGAGAGGGCATTATAATATGTACACGGACGGCTCCAGCCATGTGCGTGCATATCGCCACATTCCAAGACTAGGGATGAGTACATGTTTTCTCATAAACGAGAAACATAGGGAGAGTTTCTGCTGGAAAAATCAGCAAAGGTTTTAATTAGTTTAATAGGAAGTCCAGAGGACGAGAGCAGCCATGCAGACGACGGCTCGTCGAAGCTGACGTAAATACCGCATGCAGAGGTGTAACTTGTTCGTTCACCAGCTTGTGTCCACTGTAAACTCGAGCGACCTTGGGTAATCTTTTGCTCAACTTGTCACGAAACTAACCATCCTATGTAGACTTGATTGTCATCCTAAATAGCACCAAACTTTTAACCAGAATCGGATGATTTATCATAGTACTGGCCAACATCATAACGTAATTCTAAGAATAATTGTTGTAAAGACACTTCTAGTTAAATTTTAATATTGTTGTGTTTAGGATTATTTAACATTATTGTGTTTAAGATTAGTTCACTTTCAGATGTTGACGAGATGCGTTATTCTGACAACCGTCTTAACGTTGTCACATTGTAAACTGTGTAAAAGCGTGTATTTCTGTGCAAATATTGAGACATTGAACATGTCAATACAGTTTACACACTTGTGTCCTCAGTCGTAGAATCTAAAGCAACCTGTTTCACATTACAAAGTGTATTTGACAGTGCCAGGGAGTCGAAAAGGTAGTTTCCTTTTCTAGTACCCTAACTTCGGCTGGGACATATTCGCCTATTTATGTTCTGTGTCAGCAGCATTTATCATTCTGGTTACTATCTGAGTGTTTACTTTCGACACAGTAACTCGACATTCTCACCAACATAAACTGCCCTGAGCGGGAAAAAGCGAGCCATAAGGTAAGTAGTTGTTTTTAATATTTCTACTCAATTAACGGAATAGTTACTATGTATTTGCGTTACAATCAGTGGCATATTATGAAGAGACATGAAGGATCGTGAAGTAAATGTAAAAACAGACGAATCTCACTGATTCAGTAACGTATCGTACAACTGATTCTGTTACTTGCCTATTAGCATAGACATTCGCATAGACAACTCTACGCAAACGCCCTTGCTATCGGTCGTTAAGTGAGCGCCGTCGGCCACTTTGTCCTCCATCGTGAGAGGTAATGCCTGAAATGTTGCATCCTCGGCACACTCTTAACACTGTGGATCTGGGCATATTGGATTCCCGAACGGTTTCCAAAATGGAATGTCCCATATGTCGAGCTCCAACTACCATTCCGCGTTGAAAGTCTGTTAACCCCGCCGTGTCGACATAATCACGTCGGAAACCTTTCCACATGATTCATCTGAGTATGAACGACAGCTCCGACAACGCAGTGCCCTTTTGTACCATCTGTACACCACACTGCCGCCTTCTGTATAAGTGCACGTCGCTATCGCATGAATGTTATCACCTCAGTGTAACTGCAGCTTCCTCTGCTGAAAACAACAGCACACATTTCTGCTGCTGTTTGTTCTGATTATGGTAGCAATTATTCTTGACGTGTATTCTAACAATTTGGTCTGGTGCCTAAGGATTACACCCCGACAAGTCTGTTAATAAGCGAATGTTACCCGAATGGAATTACTTTTTCTCCAGAAGGTGACTGTGTTGAACAGTCTTGCTATCCGTGGCTCAGAGGAGGCAACAACTGCAGCTTTGGTTTCTTCCTTGACGAAAAACTGTTTTGTTCTTTAGAGGTTTTTTTGTCGTGTCTGTGTGGTTTTCTCTTCAGCCAGAGTTGTGGTGGCTTATTTAGTACGTTAAATAAAGTACATAATTCACACATGTTTCCCATGTTCCACATTCACTGGATTGTCTGGAAGTTGAGACGTAGCGCTTCACATCTCACCTGTGTTAACTAAGAGACGGTAGCGAACAGACAGCTTCACACAGCAAGTTGTGGTCCACTGACTGCTTGCAGGTAGTTACAGCTGCGATCGAAAGGTGTCAGCTTCTTATGGACTACGAAATTATCAAGAGGTTAAAACATATTTACGAAAAAAACTGAAGTTATTATGATTATTATGACTGTCATTAATTATTGGCTCTTAGCACTATGGGACTTAACATCTATGGTCATCAGTCCATTAATTATTACTGGATTATTTGTTAATATGAATGATCGAGTTAATGGAAAACGAGATAGTAAATGACTACTGTTATATCCATTAACTGAGTTAGCGTGAGAGCTGTGACTGCACAGAAAAAGTGGATTATACTCTCAGGAGAATGTTGTAATGTCGGAGTAGTCAGTTTATGGGACCGGTGAAACTATACACATTTTATGATAATTCTGTTGTTTAAAGCGGGAGTTATCTTGACAATTGTGCAGTTCCTAAATTTATTCATTTAGTAAACTGTTCACAAAAGCTATTAAGTTGTGATTGGTCAAATGTGAAAACGCTTACGCAGTTTAATACTAATTTCGGATGGACTGTGATGCGTATCAGGCAATCAGAGGACAGTACGTTCGTGCCTATTTTGTTGGCTAAAGAATCGCCCTGTGATGTCTAAAGAGTTCAGTTGGGAGCTCAGCCATCATCTTGTTCGGATGCGGATTTAAGGAGCTATGAATAGGTGTGATAATGTTGCAGAATAATGATTGAAAGTTGACCGTGCAGTGCCGCAAAGTGCACGCGAACATCTGAGAAAAACGAAAATGTGAAATTTCGATTTTCATATAGAAAGAGTAACTTTTGTATAACCAAGATGCGCCGGCCTCTGTGACCGAGCGGTTCTAGGCGCTTCAGTCCGGAACCGCGCGACAGCTACGGTCGCATGTTCGGATCCTGCATTGGGAATGGATGTGTGTGGTGTCCTTAGATTAGTTAGGTTTAAGTAGTTCTAAGTTCTAGGGGACTAATGACCTCAGATGTTCAGTGCCATAGTAGTCCGCCCCCTGGTAGCTGAGTGGTCAGCGCGACGGAATGTCATACCTAACGGCCCGGGTTCGATTCCCGGCTGGGTCGGAGATTTTCTCCGCTCAGGGACTGGGTGTTGTGTTGTCCTTATCACCATCATTTCATCCCCATCGACCCGCAAGTCGCCGAAGTGGCGTCAACTCGAAAGACTTGCACCAGGCGAACGGTCTACCCGACGGGAGGCCCTAGCCACACGGCATTTATTTAGTGCCATAGTGCTCAGAGCAATTTGAACCATTTAACCAAGATGCGCCTGGCATGTTACACAAGCAGTGACCGCAAACTGAACAATTCGTAGTGGCCAAATTGTGCGGTGTTTGAGCGAGCGTTCTGTCACAGATAATCCGTTTGGTAATCCTGTTAGTAACGGTTTCGGTTAGCTACCATTAGCCAGCTATTACGAGTGAGTGCGATTTCGTGCGAGAGTTGAAGCAAGAACTTAAGATTAGCACGGGACAGGCAGTGTGTTTGTATCGGACATGTGCCAGTATATCGACGTTTTCGCTCACAAACTAAGTTTCAATCAGTCACTCAGTTAACCTGAAACTGAAACACATTTGTTGCGACCGTTGGATTCGTTTGACGCTACTCGTTGTCCTGCGGCTTCTCCAGCAGAAGAACACCCTTCGATTCTGACAGAGAAAGGGTGTTTAGCTGACCGCAGAGGAAGAAATCATCGCAAGGTGTGTGAACATTATTTCTGTAGAACGACCACACAGTAACCGCGATCTTGCAAAGTGTAGAGAACAGGACCTCACGTCGTTGGATACTTATAAGAGGTCGTTCTGTAAAAGGCCAAGTCTTGTGCTGATTACTAGCCAATTTTTGTTTCTAAACGAAAACGACAGTCATCAGTAAATATCTGTAATATACAACACAATGAAATGTGCGTGTAGCGTTAATGGCCGGCGGATCTCTTCCGGGACGCTCGACCGCCTCATGGAAGTCTTTTCAGCTGACGCGTCGCTGATGCACACCACCTGTACCGGGAGGTGAAACTTGGCCACACGGACGGGAATCGAACCCGGAGCCCCGTGACCGAGAGTCAGTAACGCCGCTATAAGATCACGAGCTGGTGACTGGACGTCGCGAGGGAGTCGTAAGCAAACTGTCCCATAAAGCGGCGTTTTCTCGGGCATGTTTACGTGCGCCTGTGACCTCGCACGCGAGTGTGAGAATTTTGAGTCCAAGCAAGTACAGCTTAGGTTTTCAACATGGCGCCAACTGAATTAATAAGAGTGAAGTTATAGACCGCTCGTACAGGGAAAGAGAAGATGCAGATGATGGGTCCGAAAGTGGATTGCGAGGAGAAATGAGTTGGGAGTGTCTAGAAGCTAAGAGTAAGATGGAAAACTGAGGACGAAACTTCCTTCGAAAACCATTGTCGAATGAAAAGATGTAGTTTTCATCTTTTATGGAGACTCTCAGGAACTCCTATTCAGAGAAAAGATTCTCTAATGTGGGGCACAATTCCTGCTTGTCTAAAGTTGAATGCTGTCCTGACGTACCTTGCTTCAGGAGATTCATTTACCTCATTCCATTATACTTGCAATATAAACTGTATGACGAGAGAGAAGTGCAGCTCCATGCATAGAAAGGTCAAGTCACTGTGTTTTAAGTATCTTGTTTAAAGCGAGGAATATAAATTTGCAACAAACTGCGTCATATGGTATTGCATTATGCATTTAAAATTTGGAAGGACTGCTCCAGTACATTAAAATGCTTTTTCGGTGTACCATATCTGTTAAAGCACATTGTGGGTGTCTGTTGTAACATGCAGCACTTAAATTTGCATAAATAGTATGTAACTGCATTATTGTTTTAACAAAGAAGAGGCCACATGCCTAGTAAATATTACCGTTTAATATATGTTGCTTTCACATACCGAAATTATCAAAGAAAATGGTTGAATGATATTTATGTAATGTTTGAAGAAGTAACCCACGGTACACAAACAAACACCGTTCGTTGAAATGGTTCAAATGGCTCTGAGCACTATGGGACTTAACATCTTAGGTCATCAGTCCCCTAGAACCTAGAACTACTTAAACCTAACTAACCTAAGGACATCACATACATCCATGCCCGAGGCAGGATTCGAACCTGCGACTGTAGCAGCCCCGCAGTTCTGGACTGCAGCGCCTAGAACCGCTCGGCCACCACGGCCGGCAACACCGTTCGAACAGGATTTGAAGGCCCAATGGTACCGACCAGCCGCCGTGTCATTCTCAACCCTTAGGCGTCACTGGATGCGACTACGGAGGGGCATGTGGTCAGCACACCACTCTCCCGGCTATTTTCAGTTTTCGTGACTGGAGCCACTACTTCTCAATCACATAGCTCCTCAACTGGCCTCACAAGGGCAGAGCGCACCCCGCTTGCCAACAGCAGCCGGCGGGCCTGGACGGTCACCAATCCCAGTGCTAGCCTAGCCCGACACCGCTTAATTTTGGTGATCTGACAGGAACCGGTGTTACTACTGCGGCGAGGCCGTTGGCATGGTACACCGTACTATACGGTTTCATCAGTGTGTGAGGCATTTTCCCTCGTTCCGTTTACAGTGTCAGTTACTGCTTCTTCCTTCATGTTTCTGTCTTTATAAGTACCAAGATTAATGTTCCACAAACGCGGATGTTCCCCATAGAGTCCCAGAAATCGCACAGCACATTGTAACGGCCACGTCTCTGTCACAGCCGTTGCATATCAGACCTCGGAAACGAAATTTGCACGATGTCAACCCTCGAAATACAGCAAGAAGCTCCATCACGTGAAGACGACGGGTTGGGGAGAGAGGAGGGGGGAGGGAAGAACGAGCCAATGTGCGCAAGTAGGTACACCTGGTTTCAACTTTTATTTCTACGTGCACCACTTGCGACGACGTGCTGTTTTGGGCGTTCACACGCACGTCTTTACGTGTGTAAGTCAACTCGCACAACCTATATGTGCCCTTGTAAACCCCGCTTAATGTACCTCTCCAAACCTCCTAGGATCCTTAGCAAACTAAAGAGAGACAAATACGGCGCAATTTGTTTTGTTAATGTTCATTTTTACTGCACTAAATACGCTCGCTCTTGCGAAGGCTATATTGTCAGACAACATACACGATACTACCCGCACACATCCCTTGTGGTATTCAGAAGTGCAGCTTCTGTTCGCTTAGAACCCTGCCGTCGCCGTGCATTAGAAAAACGGACAACAGTGTGTTGAGAGTTCCTGTTGGCCTACACTGTGGTTAGACTGCACAGCGTCTCTCAGCCGCTGCGACGTGATGTACACAAATACACATCAGTTGTGTCGTAAGATTTTTAATGCCTTCTGATCTCCCGGCAAACGGCTTTGCCGCAGTGGTATCACCTGTTGCCATCAGATCACCTAAGTTAAGCGCTGTCGGGTTTGGCTAGCACTTGGATTGCTGACCGCCCAAGTCTGCCGAGTTCTGTTGGTCAGTGGGATGTACTCAGCCCTTGTGAGGTCAATTGAGGAGCTACTTGAGTGAGAAGTAGCAACTCCGATCACCAAAACTGACAACAGCTTGGAGAGTGGTGTGCTCACCACATGCCCATTGTATCTACATCCAGTAATACCTGTGAGCTCAGGATGACACTGTGGCCGGTCGGAACCATTGAGCCTTCAGGGCGTGTTCGGACGGAGTTTGTTTTGTTCCCATCTTCAGCAGATATCACATCTAGACCATACAAAACTTATCGCCAAATCTTTTCTTGGAATCGCCCAATTCGTAAGAAATCACCCATCGTTACAGATTACTATAGGCATTGTAATTAAAAAACGTATTTTATCACCATAATGTGTTCGCTTTTCTACGTCTGGGAAGAAAGGTCATATACAATGGTGTCACGAAAGTTTGAAACGTAAGTTGGTGTGCCCCAGAGTCGAAAAGTTCGAGAAACGCGGCTCTAACACGTAGCAAATCTGCTTTTCGTCACTTGCCATGGTTGTTCTGTTATCGACACCTGCAGAAAAAGAGAATTCGAAGTTACCAGTTTTCGTTTAAACACATCGGTAACACGAGATTTGAATTTCAGTTCTCAGTGTGGACAATGAAGTCTTCTCGGCGCAAAGGTAAGAATAATCCACCAGTCAGTAAGAGAGCGTAGATAGTTGTGATGCTGACCAGTCGCCGTTGTGAATTTTTGCGGTGTGAGTTACTTGCCCCCAGATCAGTTGGGAAATGTGCTGAAATGCTCGTACATAGTTAGTGACATTTGTGTTATGCCAGTGAACATGTATAATTGATATATGTTCTCGAAACGCCGATAGCTTTCAGCGTTCTGTCTCTCTCTCTCTCTCTCTTTTTCTCCTTCTCCACAAGAGTTTTTATCGATTACAGTTACTCATAGGCAGAACCCATACTATAACCACTGATTGTGTTTCGCAACAAGTAGAAAAGTTGGATGTGTTGTCGTCAATTCCAAACAGCATGTCTTTCTAGTCATTTCGAATATCTTTTGTGGCTTGGGTTTCTCCGATATGTGAATCAGAAAATTTGGTACAAATTTGATGGCACCTACTTTGATACTGACGATAGTTTTATCTTCATCATATGCTGTGAGACACACGAATGACCTTGTTTCGAAAACGCTATACTGAACGAAACGATAGCTGTGATGCTGTGGTGTCGTGTTGGTGACAACCAGTTTGTGCAACAGTACCGCGAACTGCGAAATGTGACGCACGGAAATGCACATGGTGTCTCAGGAGGAATGTTCGGTAGTCAGGGATATTCCGACAAAGATTATTGAAAGCAAAAAAAGGCTTAGCAAACATGTACTCTAAAACGCATACCTTAAGAGCTGTGACCGCTTCTTCATCTTTGATACTGTGAACCAAATCGCTTTTACTACCAGCTCTTTGCTTTCCATATTTTCGAGGAGGTGTAAATGTTGTTGTTGTGGTCTTCAGTCCTCAGACTGGTTTGATACAGCTCTCCATGCTACTCTATCCTGTGGAAGCTTCTTCATCTCCCAGTACTTACTCTCTCTCTCTCTCTTTTTCTCCTTCTCCACAAGAGTTTTTATCGATTACAGTTACTCATAGGCAGAACCCATACCATAACCACTGATTGTGTTTCGCAACAAGTAGAAAAGTTGGATGTGTTGTCGTCAATTCCAAACAGCCTTCTCGAAACATCCTTCTGAATCTGCTTAGTGTATTCATCCCTTGGTCTCCATCTACGATTTTTACCCTCCACGCTGCCCTCCAATGCTAATTTTGTGATCCCTTGATGCCTCAGAACATGTCCTACCAACCGGTCCCTTCTTCTCTTCAAGTTGTGCCACAAACTCCTCTACTCCCCAGTTCTATTCAATACCTCCTCATTAGTTATGTGATCTACCCATCTAATCTTCAACATTCTTCTGTAGCACCACATTTAGAAAGATTCTATTCTCTTCTTGTCCGAACTATGTATCGTCCATGTTTCACTTCGATACATGGCTACAATCCATACAAATACTTTCAGAAACGACGTCCTGACACTTAAATCTATACTCGATCTTAACAAATTTCTCTTCTTCAAAAACGCTTTCCTTGCCATTGCCAGTCTACATTTTATATCCTCTCTACTTCGACCATCATCAGTTATTTTGCTCCCCAAATAGCAAAACTCCTTTACTACTTTAACTGTTTCATTTCCTAATCTAATTTTCTCAGCATCGCCCGACTTAGTACGACTACATTCCATTATCCTCGTTTTGCTTTTGTTGATGTTCATCTTATATCCTCCTTTCAAGACACTGTCCATTCTGTTTAACTGCTCTTCCAAGTCCTTTGCTGTCTCTGAAAGAATTACAATGTCATCGGCCAACCTCAAAGTTTTTATTTCTTTTCCATGGATTTTAATACCTACTCCGAACTTTTCTTTTGTTTCTTTCACTGCTCGCTCAATATCGAAATTGAATAAGATCGGGGAGAGGCTACAACCCTGTCTCACTCCCTTCCCAATCACTGCTTCCCTTTCATGTCCCTCGACTCTTATAACTGCCATCTGGTTCCTGTACAAATTGTAAATAGCCTTTCGCTCCCTGTATTTTACCCCTGCCACCTTCAGAATTTGAAAGAGAGTATTCCAATCAACATTGTCATAAGCTTTCTCTAAGTCTACTAATGCTAGAAACGTAGGTTTGCCTCTCCTTAATCTTTCTTCTAAGATAACTCGAAGGGTCAGTATCGTCTCATGTGTTCCAACATTTCTACGGAATCCAAACTGATCTTCCCTGAGGTCGGCTTCTACCAGTTTTTCCATTCGTCTGTAAAGAATTCGCGTTAGTATTTTGCAGCTGTGACTTATTAAACTGATATTTCGGTAATTTTCACATCCGTCAACACCTACTTTCTTTGGGATTGCAATGATTATTTTCTTCTTGAAGTCTGAGGGTATTTCGCCTGTCTCGTACTTCTTGCTCACCAGATGGTAGAGTTTTGTCAGGACTGGCTCTCCCAAGGCCGTCAGTAGTTCTAAAGGAATGTTGTCTACTTTCGGGGCCTTGTTTCGACTCAGGTCTTTCAGTGCTCTGTCAGACTCTTCACGCAGTATCATATCTCCCATTTCATCTTCATCTACATCCTCTTCAATTTCCATAACATTGTCCTCAAGTACATCGCCCTTGTATAGACCCTCTATATACCCCTTCCACCTTTCTGATTTCCCTTCTTTGCTTAGAACTGGGTTTCCATCTGAGCTCTTGATATTCATACAAGTGGTTCTCTTTTCTCCAAATGTCTCTTTAATTTTCCTGTAGGCAGTATCTATCTTACCCCCAGTGAGATAAGCCTCTACATCCTTACATTTGTCCTCTAGCCATCCCTGCTTAGCCATTTTGCACTTCATGTCGATCTCATTTCTGAGACGTTTGTATTCCTTTTTGCCTGCTTCATTTACCGCATTTTTATACTTTCTCCTCTGATCAATTAAGTTCAATATTTCTTCTGTTACCCAAGGATTTCTACTAGCCCTCGTCATTTTACCTACTTTATCCTCTGCTGCCTTCACTTCATCCCTCAGAGCTACCAATTCTTCTTCTACTGTATTTCTTTCCCCCATTCCTCTCAATTGTTCCCTTATGCGCTCCCTGAAACTCTGTACAACCTCTGGTTTAGTCATTTCATCCAGGTCCCATCTCCTTAAATTCCCTCCTTTTTGCAGTTTCTTCAGTTTTAATCTACAGTTCATAACCAATAGATTGTGGTCAGAGTCCACATCTGCCCCTGGAAATGTCTTACAATTTAAAACCTGGTTCCTAAATCTCTGTCTTACCATTATATAACCTATCTGATACCTTCTCGTATCTCCAGGATTCTTCCATATATACAACCTTCTTTTATGATTCTTGAACCAAGTGTTAGCTATGATTAAGTTATGTTCTGTGCAAAATTCTACCAGACGGCTTCCTCTTTCATTTATTACCCCCAATCCATATTCACCTACTATGTTTCCTTCTCTCCCTTTTCCTACTGTCGAATTCCAGTCACCCATGACTATTAAATTTTTGTCTCCCTTTACTACCTGAATAATTTCTTTTATCTCAACATACATTTCATCAATTTCATCATCTGCAGAGCTAGTTGCCATATAAGCTTGTACTACTGTGGTAGCCATGGGCTTCGTGTCTATCTTGGCCACAATAATGTGTTCACTATGCTGTTTATAGTAGTTTACCCGCACTCCAATTTTTTATTCATTATTAATCCTACTCCTGCATTACCCCTATTTGACTTTGTATTTATAACGCTGTATTCACATGACCAAAAGTCTTGTTCCTCCTGCCACCGAACTTCACTAATTCCCACTATATCTAACTTCAACCTATCCATGTCCCTTTTTAAATTTTCTAACCTACGTTCCCCCGGTTAAGGGATCTGACATTCCACACTCCAATCCGTAGAATGCCAGTTTTCTTTCTCCTGATAACGACGTCCTCTTGAGTAGTGCCCCCTCCCCCCCCCCCCACAGAGATCCGAATGGGGGAGTATTTTACCTCCGGAATTTTTTACCGAAGAGGACGCCATCATCATTTAACCATACAGTAAAGCAGTATGCCCTCGGGAAAAATTATGGCTGTAGTTTTCCCTTGCTTTAAGCTGTTCGCAGTACCAGCACAGCAAGGCCATTTTGGTTAATGTTATAAGGCCAGATCCGTCAGTCATCCAGACTGTTGCCCCTGCGACTACTGAAAAGGATGCTGCCCCTCTTCAGGAACCACACGTTTGTCTGGCCTCTCAACAGATACCCCTCCATTGTGGTTGCACCTACATTACAGCCATCTGGATCGCTGAGGCATGCAGACCTCCCCACCAATGGCGAGGTCCATGGTTCATGAGGGAAACGAGGTGTAAATAGCGATCAAAAAGTTTCAGTATAAGGGTGTTGCTGCAGCGTATTTGCAACCCAGTGTGACTCCGATGCTTGTATATAATCACGTGTATGCAAGGATGTAGTGTGTTAATACAAAGCTGCAGTAGCCGACTGAGACAGACGCAGCAACAGGGAAGTAAACAGCTTTTGTTACTTACGACTTCCTAATCATAAACGAATTTTATTATATCATCTGTGTTGTAATAGTTCTGTTTTTTGTGTTTCTGCGTGTAAATTTAATATCTAATAGAAACAGTTGTCGCGTTTTTGTTTGGGTCGGAAATTAAACCGATTTTGTTGCATATTAAAAGTTCCTAATCGGGGGCAAATTATTTAGTTTCACTTGAGTGCTTCGGTAGATAGGTTTTTGAATATCTGCATATTACTAGATACAGTTCGTGCGTTTTCGTCGGGGTCTACAGTATAGTTGCACAGCACGTGCTGACAGTCCGTTTATCTGCATAGTTTAGTTTTCCATGGCCTTTAGTATGGACAGGGACTGCGATTGTTGTGTGCGGATGTGAGCCGAGTTGGTGACACTTCGCTCTCAGCTTCAGGCTGTGATGGCTTCAGTTACACAGCTTGAGGCTGCAGTGGATGGACACCACTGTTGTGGGCCGCCTGTGGGGATCCAACGGACATCCAGTACGTCAGAGACCTCCGATCGGTCCTCACTGGTGGCCAACCCAGTTACTGCTCGAGCTGAGGCTGACTCCTCACCTGTAGTCGAGTGGGAGGTCGCCCTGGGGCTGTCGCAGAAACAACGAAACAAACATGTCAAATTTAAACAGACGCAAAATCCCCAAGATTGGCGATCCTTTACAGAAGCTCGAAATTTAGTGCGGACTTCAATGCGAGATGCCTACAACAGCATCCACAACGAAACTTTATCTCTAAACCTGGCAGAAAATCCAAAGAGACTCTGGTCGTATGTGAAGTATGTTAGTGGCAAGAAACAATTAGTGCCTTCTCCGCACGATAGCAATGGAGATACTATCGAAGACATTGCTGCCAAAGTAGAGTTACTAAACACAGCCTTCTGGAATGCCTTCACAAAAGAAGACGAAGTAAATATTCCAGAATTCGAATCGAGAACAGCTGCCAACATGAGTAATGTAGAAGTAAATATCCTTGGAGTAGTGAAGCAACTTAAATCACTTAACAAAAGCAAGTCTTCTTGTCCAGACTGTATACCAATTAGGTTCCTTTCGGAGTATGCTGATGCATTAGTTCCATACTTAACAAACATACACAACCGTTCGCTCGACGAAAGATCCGTACCCAAAGACTGGAAAATTGCGCAAGTCACACCAATATTCAAGAAAGGTAGTAGGAGTAATCCACTAAATTACAGGCCCATATCGTTATCGTCGATATGCAGGAGGATTTTAGAACATATATTCTGTTCGAACATTATGAATTACCTCGAAGAAAACGGTCTATTGACAAACAGTCAACATGGGTTTAGAAAACATCGTTCTGGTGAAACACAACTATCTCTTTATTCACATGTAGTGTTGAGTGCTATTGACAAGGGATTTCAGATCGATTCCGTATTTCTGGATTTCCGAAAAGCTTTTGACACTGTACCACACAAGCAGCTCGTAGTGAAATTGCGTGCTTATGGAATATCGTCCCAGTTATGTGACTGGATTTGTGATTTCCTGTCAGTGAGGTCACAGTTCGTAGTAACTGACGGGAAGTCATAGAGTAAAACAGAAGTGATTTATGGCGTTTCCGAAGGTAGTGTTATAGGCCCTTCGCTGTTCCTTATCTATTTTAACGATTTTGGAGACAATCTGAGCAGCCGTCTTCAGTTGTTTGCAGATGACGCTGTCGTTTATCGACTAATAAAGTCATCAGAAAACCAAAAGAAACTGAAAAACGATATAGAAAAGATATCTGAATGGAGCCAAAAGTGGCAGTTGACCCTAATTAACAAAAAGTGTGAGGTCATCCACATGAGTGCTAAAAGGAACTCGTTAAACTTCGCTTACACGATAAATTAGTCTAACCTAAAAGCCATAAATTCAACTTAGTACCTAGGTATTACAATTACGAACAACTTAAATTGGAAGGAACACACAGAAGATGTTGTGGGGAAGGCTAACCAACGACTGCGTTTTATTGGCAGGACACTTAGAAAATGTAACAGACCTACTAAGGAGACGCTTGTCCGTCCTCTTTTAGAATACTGCTGCTCGGTGTGGGGCCCTTACCAGATAGGACTGAAGGAGTACACCGAAAAAGTTCAAAGAAAGGCAGCACGTTTTGTATTATCGCTAAATATGGGAGAGACTGACACAGAAATGATACATGATTTGCGCTTGACATCATTAAAAGAAAGGCGTTCTTTGTTGCGACGGAAACTTCTCACGCAATTCCAATCACCAACTTTCTCCTCCGAATGCGAAAATATTTTGTTGACACCGACCTACATAGGGAGGAACGATCACCAAGATAAAATAAGGGAAATCAAAGCTCGTACGGAAAGATATACGTGTTCATTCTTACCGCGCGCTATGCGAAATTGGAATAATAGACAATTGTGAAGGTGGTTCGATGAACCCTCTACCAGGCACTTAAATGTGATTTGCTGACTATCCATGTAGATGTAGAAATGTAGTTAACTGATTAAGTTGATATTTCCTTGTGGCTCCTTTCGAGTCGTTATCTAATAGCTGGACTGCGTCACGCCGAATTCAATTCGTGAAGCAGGACTGAGTAAGTTAAACATCTGAATTCTTAACGTACGTTTCCGGACGTGGGTTCCTATTCAAAATATTAGGTACTCACCCCATTCTACAAGTCTACGGGAATTTCCGTACATCATGTAGCCCAGTGCAATTAATAAACTGCGATCGCAATTATTTCGGTAATTTCAGTTTTTTAGTATGTTATATGAACTTCCCCCCAGTTGTAAAATCTAAGGTCTTATCATTGGAGCGCACGTGTGCATATGGCCACATTCGAAAAACCAAACGAAATAACGACAAAAATCGTTTACCCCAGCTGTCTACTTTCCAGTGGAAATTTCGGTTAAACAAATTTTGAAGAGCATAAAATTTTCTACAAACTTATATCTATAATTTTGTTCTCTCATTATGGGTTCCTAGATATTATGCCTTAAAAGTGCGTGTCAGTTAGCAAAAACACACATTTTTCACGAATAGGTTTCTCATGAGTAGTTCTTTCCCAGGACAATTTAGAGGAAAATGAACTGGCAACAATGTTATACAGCATAAAATATACTATAAGACATATAAGTTGCAGTGGCGTAATACTGAGCCCTTGCTAGAAATGCCGAAACTGAACACCATTTTAGTTGATATGTTACAGTTTCCAGTCGGAAACGTACTAATACAACTTTAATACATTTCATCTCTGTTTTACTACGAGTTTTAATCGACATACAGAGTTATGCTAATCACTGCAGATAATTTTCGACAGATGTTCCAGACCTACTGCAGTACAAATTACCAATTAAAATTGCTATATAAATCGCTGATGTGTTTTGTGACCAATGGCAAGCAATAATTGCTCGCGTCATTGCCAGCGATATACGATTCGTGTGTGGGCTGCTAGATGAACTCGCCGTCGATGAACCTATCAGATCATGGGATAAACAACTGCGTAAGAGGTCACGTGTAACTGATCCTCACTGCTATAAGTTACGTATCACCAAAATGGAACCCAGCATTAAGCTATGACAAGCATAGCTTTTGAGTAATATTAACATAGAATAAGGAAGTTTGTACAGTCAGAAGGCGGAAACCTCCTGATTTTGGCCTTAAGTCATTATCAAGTTCAACAATGTTGGGTATAATTAGAGATTTGTGAGTGAAGTCATCGTCAAGTTCTATTGATATGGATGTCCCAGCGCGCAGGCAAGTACAAAATTGTCTCAACCTATGACAGACAGGTAGCAGATATGTTTTCCAGTCATTAAACAATCGAACCATAGAATGAACGTCAGTGCAGTACTTAGATGTATAGTGAATTTGGTCTGAAAATAGATTATGGAAGATACTGGTTGACTGATGGCCAAAGATGAATAGCGTAGGTTGTTAGTCCACGTTCGATAATCCATGTTCACAGGAAGGTCATAGGTACATAAAACCATACATCTTTGGAAGAACTGTGTTATCTGTGAATACATTTATAAATATATCTTTGGAAGAACATTGTTATTTGTGATCACAAGGTGTAAATAGTATGTTCTTAGTAGAAAAATATGACATTATGCCGAAAGGAATACCCACATCGCATGCAAGTTTAAATGACAAACATGTCCATTACTCATACATACAATGGTACAGAAAATTGCGAAAGTTTGCCATTAAAATATTTTACATTGTAACCAACATGTTGCAGACCACTATAGTGTCACGACTATGACCTGAATGCCAAAGCTGACAGCGAAATGAATCAACATATCAGCAGCTCAAATTCGCGCAGTTTCTACCAATTCAGCCGTAGGAAGATGAGATGCCAAGATGATGCAACAGTACTGCCCTGATGTTAAGGATGCGAATTACATTGTCGCAAGGACGATAAAGACGCCTTATTTAATGACAAACAGAAAAATCAGCGAATAAATTCTAGTGTCCAATTTCATCCTCGGCTTAGACCACACAGCGAGCATTCAGATACACAGAACTGATCCTCTGTTGTCAACACACACTACCACTGTGGTCATGTGATATTGGAGTGCCACACGTTTGTCTGTAAAACGTCCTGTATATTGTGAATGTCGCCATGTCGTTAGTTCAGATAGATGCCCTCCGTATGTGCTATGTATTTGGGACAGGCGTTTTGTAGACACCGTAACAGTTTCTATTTGATACCTGGAATAAATTGTTCTCTTAGCTGTGATGAGCAAAATTTGCGGGCATCACGTCACGGCACCGTCACGTCAGCGTGTATTCACACTGCCCGTCATGTCATGTCATGTCATGTCAGTTCGCTTAGTCCGTGTCAGAGAGTATTTCAAAATGGTTCAAATGGCTCTGAGCACTATGGGACTTAACTTCTGAGGTCATCAGTCCCCTAGAACTTAGAACTACCTAACTAACCTAAGGACATCACAAACATACGTTCCAGAGGCAGGACTCGAACCTGCGACTGTAGCAGTTGTGTGGTTCCAGACTGAATTGCCTAGAACAGATCGGTCACAGCGGCCGGCAGAACAGAGTATAGTATTGCAATTGAGGAACTAAGGTTATTTATGGCCAAAGAAAAACTAATAACGCATTTTCTCGATCATTTTTGTTTGATGAAGTGCTGAGACGTGAAACAACATCTCAAAACATCGACATTTCTTGGTATGGGAAAGTGGGTGCCTGTCTGTTCTGTTGTTCTCAAACCTAAGTAA
Organism: Schistocerca serialis cubense; assembly: GCF_023864345.2. Classification (NCBI taxonomy): domain Eukaryota; kingdom Metazoa; phylum Arthropoda; class Insecta; order Orthoptera; family Acrididae; genus Schistocerca; species Schistocerca serialis. The sequence goes on from NC_064648.1 coordinate 48,499,610, forward strand.
TTTTCCGCTTTCTGATATCTCACATTGCTTGTGTAAGAAAATCCAATGGAAAAACATCCAAGTTGGCATGCAACATTTACAATTTGCCACAAAAAGAAAGCACAATAATTAAATAAAGATTAAGAAGGTACAAAAGCACAATATCCAGTACTATAACACGAGCGAGTACGGCAAAATAGGTTAACTTGCAATGTTAGCAGAAGATGATACTATCGACACTTCCTTCCCAGGAAAACCTGACCTGCCGTGACGTGATGTCATGGTATGCGGACGACTTGTCTGAATGCTGCCATTTCAAATACATTGTGGATTGTTTTGACGTGACATGACGGGTCTTGACGGTGTAATGGATCTGGGAGATGTTATTTTTTTACCGTATTTGTCGATACTGAATTGAAAATGTTTTCTTATAATTTTGTCAGAATTTATTATAATTTGTCTTATTATATGTTAATTTACTTATGTTTTTGAGAGTAAAAGCATATTGATTACTATTAGAAAATGTATCGAAGAATAGCAAAGAAACTGATGTGTAAAATATCTTTGACATTGGAGTAGTCTTTGACTATAGTCAGTCCGAGTCGGAAGCTAACTCTTGGTGTGTGTTGACGGAAGAACAATGTGAAGGTCGCAATCATAAATAATTTTGAATTATGTTAACTATTATTTTTGTATTATCTGAAAAGAAGAAACTACATTGGAAGAAACTGTATTTGAAACACCAAAATGAGAGAAACACGCTGAACCACGTCATTTTCTGCAGCCGAAAACGATGCATTGTGGAATCATACTTAGACAACTGAAGGCAAGACTTATATTTGCTTGCAAACGTGTAATGGAAAAGGTACTGTCACGAAATATGGCAAATTTAAGTTTATAAAAAAATAGTGACCATATTTTCAACTTGTGTAATAGCCGGGAAACCATATTTCAACTGGGGACTGAAGCCGGGATATTGTGTTCACGAGATCTTCAACAGTGCTACGAGAAAGAAAATTTTTGTGTGTTAATATCAGTTTCTTCAGAATGTGTGTTACAGTGTTTGTGTTCATCGGGAAGTAAAAGTTTTGGAGAAGAAATGTTTCGGCAAAAAATATAATTTTCGACAGAAGAAAATACTTCAAGAATTTTGGTCAACCATCACATGGATGGAAAACGTGTGTTTGCAACAGTAGAAGAGTGTTCCAGATAAGTCACGAAACCCTCGTATTTTGTTAAAACAATATTTTTATCTTGTTTTGTACTGTTGTGTATAAATTTTTGTTCTTCACAATGACTTATGAGATTTTCGAGAGTATTGTGCCTAAAGTAGAAAGTAGTAATTCAATAGACTTCGAACATCAGGACAGGTCAAATGAAAGAGAAAGAACCGATCAATTTGATTTAAAAAGTTTTCTTGTAAATTTCACGAAAGAAATTAAACAATCAGTTGACGACAATAAGACATACTGGGATGAAAAAATTGATAACATTTTGTTGCAAGTCCAAGCAGTCAATACCCAAGTGGGTGAGCTTTCGCACAGAGTTGGCAGTGTTGAGGAAAAAATTGAATCTGTGGAAGCAAAAGTAAATGAAATTGATGTTAAATTGAGCGGTGAAATTAATACTGTAAAAAATGAGTTACTAGTAGATAGGGAAATAAATTTAATTGATTTTAATGAGATAAAAGGGGAAATTAAAAATTTGGATGAGAATACAAAAGTTTTAGTTAAAAATGTACAACAAGAAACTGACAATCGTTTGGTTACTCTAGAAGAAAAAGTAGAATGCAATGATTTGGAAAACAAAAAATCTGTCAAAGAACTTAGCGAAAAAATTGAAAGTTTTGATATTGAATGTCAAAGCAAAAATTACAATGTCAACACGTGTAATCTTATATCTAATATTCCAGTGAAGCACTTTTCGGTAGATGGACCCTTACATCCCGTTGATTTTATGCAGTATTGTAAGGATTGTTTTTTACCTCACTCACCAGATGAAATAAAAACTAAATTTGTGAAAAAATTCTTGGAAGGGGAAGCTTTGACTTGGGCAAACCAGATTGTAACTTTGGGGATGACCTTTTCAGAATTTGAATCAAAATTTCTGGAAAAATTTTGGGATGATCTTAAACAAACTAGAATCAAAAGTGAATTTTTGAATGGGCAAAACTATAGAGAATCAGATGGGAACATGAAACAATTTTGCAAAAGTGAACTTCAAAAACTTATTCATTTAACAACACCTTTGGATGACTTGATCAAAATTGATACCTTAAAGAGAAGATTGCCATCAGCAATGCAGTTGAGTTTAGTTCATTGTCCTGATAGTAATGTAGAGCAGTTTCTCAATTATATTGAAAAGTTGGATAGAGTAACAACAAGAACACACAGTGGGTTTACTCAGAAAGGTAATGGTCAAAATTGGGGAAATGACATCTTTCAAAAAAGGGAACAAAACAATTATCATTGTATCAGTCAAAATTCAGGGGGATATAACAATTTTGAAAAGAAGGACCATAATTTTTATCCAGAACAAGAACAACATTTTCGCGTTAATAATCAACAAAATAGAGAACACTTTAGGGATCAAAATCACAGAAATTTTGATAGAGGTCAGTACAATAGAAACAATCAGGTAATGTTTGGCATAGGAATGGGATCAGAAATGTTGATCAGAGACATTGGCAGAACCATAATCAGCAGTTCAAACAGTAACCGGAAATAAAAAACGAGTAGACTCCTCCTTGAAGGTCCGCAAGGTTGAGGCAGAAGGTGAGCATGATGAAAGGACCAATGGATGTGACTATCATAAACCCAAACAGGACAGTTCCAAACCTAAGCTCTCACATGATGTCATTAGTTGTTACTTATTGAAAAAATTTCAAGAGGAAAATAATATTGATAAAGATAAAATTTTCAGTACACAAGAACATACAGTAGATAAAAGTAATTGTGATTCATTTAATTTAACAGAGTTTTACACTTGGGCAGAAAAGAACAACACTTTGTCAGATGATGTAATTTGTAGTAGTTCAGAGATGTGTGTGAATGAAAGAGAGAATGCATGCTGTGAGAATGAAAATGTTGGTGAAAGGGATCTGGTAACTTTAGAAAGGGGAAATAATATTTTGGGGGATAATTTGAATGTGTATGACTTGAATATGTGTAATGATAATGATGTTGTTGATAAAGTTGATAATGATTGTAATGGTATTGATGATGATGTTGAGGAAAGGTATTTCATTAGTTTAAATAGGGAGTTGGGTATACACATGGTTGAAAATGGATTAAATAGTGAGAATATTATAGAAATCCCCAGGGATGTTACCAGGATGAATAATACTCGCAATCTGGGTGTATGTAAAAGTGCGAATTTAGATGTTGCTGGTAAAGAATCTGACTACACAAATAACGATGACACATGTATAACTTCTTACCTAAGTGAAACTTTTATAGATACTAATGATACACACACATTTCTTATGAATATATGGCTGAACAGTGAAACTATTTCTTTTGACAAGAACTTTAGAAAGATGCTTATTAATGTATGTGAAACTGTATGTCCTGAGTGGTGGAAAAAGATGAGATATTTTATTTTTGAAAAGCTGAAGGATAAGTACTTCAATAGTATACAATGTGATTTGGATGAAAATTCTTGGCTATTTGAGATAATAGAGAGTACTAATGACAATTTTGTATCTTGTGCAAATTTTATAACTGTGACAAATAATACATATAATGGTATACCATATGATTCTGATAAGTATAGGTTTGGGGAAATTGAAAGTGATTTATTACATGAGGATACAGGTTCTGAGAAAAGTGATCAATTTTGCAGCCCTTATATAAAAGTTCAAATTGGGTCATGGATTAGTAAGTGTTTAATTGATACAGGAAGTGAGATCTCGGGAATACCTGAAAGGTTAAGCAAGAAATTGAAAGTGGGGAAAGATTATGTTGAACTGCCAGTTGTTGGGGTAAAGATAAAAGGTGCTACTGGGAAGAGCAGTAAATTGGTAAAAAGCCAGGCTTTAGTGACATTTTTAATTGAAGGCAAGTTGTTCACACATGGATGTTTTGTAATTCAGGAATTTAATGAGGATTTTCTTTTGGGTATGAATTGGATAGTAAAAGTAAATACAGCATTTGATTGGGTTGGAAGAAAACTTTTGATAGAAACTAGTGAAAGGGAATACATTCAGACAAATTTTGTGAACACACTTGGTGATCAGAGTAATGGAAATTTTGACAGTATCAATTTACTAAAAGAAAATAGATTGGAGAATATTGAAATTCATAGATTTGATACTGATGAAGTTGAATTTGGGAATTTAGTAAATTTGAAAATTTCAGAAACACAAAATTTATCTGGGGAGCAAAAACAACAGTTAGAAAATCTGCTGTGGGAATACAGTGATGTTTTTAGTGACATACCTGGTAGGGTAAAGGGTTACCAGTGTGAGCTTCAGGTAAAACCTCATGAACCATTTTTCATAAAACCATACACTATTGCAATATCAAAAAGACCTGCAGTTGAGAAAGAGCTGAAAAAGATGGAAGGATATCATATAATAGAAAGGAGTATCAGTGCATATAATAATCCTCTAGTAGTAGTTTCGAAAAAAGATGGTGGAGTAAGATTGGTTTTGGACTCTAGACACTTAAACAAAATTTTGTTCAGACAGACAGACCATCCTGAAAATATTGATGAGTTACTCTATAAATTTACAGATATAAAATATATGTCAAGTTTGGATCTAACTTCGGGTTTTCATCAAGTACCACTTTCGGTTAATTCTAGAAAATATACTGCTTTCTTGTACAATGGTAAGAGTTACCAATATTGTGTTGTGCCATTTGGGTTAAATTCTTCTGTTTCCGAATTTATAAGAGCTTTGGATCATGTACTGGGGCAAGAACTTGCGTCTAAACTGATAATCTATGTAGATGACATTTTGGTTACAGGGAAAAATTGGGAAGAACATTTTTTGATTTTGAAGTCAGTTTGTGAAAAACTTAGAAAAGGGGGGATGACATTGAAATTAGAGAAATGTAAATTTGCAGTTTCTGAATTAAAATTTTTGGGTCATGTTGTCACAGACAAGGGAATTTTGGCAGATCCAGAAAAAATTAAAGCAATTTCAGAAATTCCTATTCCTAAGACTAAAAAACATTTAAAGTCGTTCTTTGGGTTATGCTGTTATTACCGAAAACATATAAGTGATCAGAGTCTGAATGCACCATGTTTAAGTCAATTACTTAAGAAAAACACTGTTTGGGTTTGGGATAAAAGTTGTCAGGAAGAGTTTGATAAAGTTAAGCAAGAGTTGAGGAAGCAACACTTATTACACAGACCTGATTTTAATTTACCATTTTGTTTGAACACTGATAGCAGTAATTATGGGCTGGGAGCAGAGTTATTTCAAGAAAGAGTAGAGAATGGAGTTAAGATACATTGTACCATAGCATTTGCAAACAGAATGTTGCTCAAGCATGAGAAAAATTATACAGTCACAGAGAAGGAACTTTTGGCAATTCATTGGGCTTTTACAAAATTTAGAATTCACATAAAACCATAGTATTTTCGGATCACAAAGCTTTGAGTTACTTACAAGAGTGCAAATTATACCACAGTAGATTGACCAGATGGGCAATTTTTCTGCAACAGTTTGACTTTGAAATCAAACACATAAAAGGTTCTGAGAATGTAGTAGCTGATTCACTTTCAAGGTTACCAATTGGGGGAGAAAAGGAGATTTTTGAACAAGAGGAGGAAAAGCAATTTAAAATTAGATACTTGAAAGGGGTGGAAAATGAAAAAGCAATTAGAGCTATATGTAACAAAATTAGAAAAAATCAAAATTTAGATCAGAGTTGGAAATTAATCAAAGAATGTTTAGGCAAGAAGGGGTATGAGAAACCTGATAAGTTTTACAAATTGCATAAGGGGACTTTATTTCGGAGAACAGATGTAGATTCTGATAATTGGAAACTGTGTTGGCCAGAGGCAGATGCTGAAAAGCTGATCATTTACATACATGAAAGCTTTGGTCATTGTGGGATACAGAAGTGCATTCAAAAGATACAAGAAAATGTTTATTTTTACAATATTGGAAAGAAGGTAAGAAAAGAATTGGCAACCTGTGACAAATGTCAGAGAGTTAAAGTGAGCAATCAAAGATGTGGTGGAGAGATGCAAAACATTATTCCGGAAAAACCTTTAGATCTTATCACAGTGGACTTATATGGAATGTTACCAAAGAGTAAAGGTGGTCACTGTTACATATTTGTTATGGTAGATGTATTTTCAAAATTAATTAAACTATATCCAGTGAAAAAAGCTACTAGCCATGAAATTATAATAAAAATTGAAAGAGATTATTTCGCACAGGTGGGTAAACCAAAAGCTATATTATCAGATAATGGTTCACAGTTCACCTCAAAAATTTGGAAAAAGTTTATTGAAAGATCAAAATTGAAGCATATACTTATATCTGTTTATTCTCCGTCGACCAATCCTGCAGAAAGATATATGAGGGAAATTGGGAGACTTTGTAGAACCTATTGTAGCCATAAACATTCAACTTGGTTTGAGCACATTCGAAATTTTGAAGATATTATGAATAGCCTACAACATAGTTCCACAGGATTTTCACCATATGAGATTATGTTTAATATTAGACCTCCAAATCTTATATCAGAACTTATTGAATTTCCTAAATGTACACCTTTAACTATACAAGAGAGAGAAGATATTGTCAGGGAAGCTATGAGGAAACAAGGGGAAAAGAGGAATAAAAGACATAACAATAGGGTAAGATTAACCACTTTTAAAATTGGGGATCTTGTTCTGGTCAAATCTCATGAAAAATCAAAAATGTTAACTTCAGAAATTAAAAAATTCTTTGATATCTATATTGGGCCTTTTGAAGTCATAGAAAATCCACACCCTAATGCTTATCGTTTGGTATATCCTAAGTCAAAGAAATTATTTGGTCTCAGGAATGTTGTCTCTTTAAAACTGTATAAACAGAAATCATAATTTCAAAAATTTAAATAATCTATTATCATCTAAAACAAAAGTCCTCCACTGGAATATGCTTGTTAGAACAAAACTACCTGTACAACCAAGTACGTATATTTGCATGTATAAATTAATAATTTGAAGTCACATGTTAATTGAAACTGATGAAAAAAAACACTGATGTAACAAAGAATGAGAGAAAGATTTATTTTTACTTTTTTACAAAAAAAGTCTCCCTAGTGAGCATTTCTGAATTTTTCTAATTTTGGAAGCTAAGTCTTCCCTGTGGGTGAAGGCATGCATGTGAGGACATGCATGCAAAGGTATAAGTTTCAAAACCAATTTTAGATAAAGCCTCATGATATATGAGCAGTTTATTGCTGTTTATACTGATGTTGTGGGGAGCAAAAGTACTCTTCACAAGAATGTGACTTGTAGTAATATTGTAGTAGAGAGGAAAGTGTACATAAATAATTGCAAAAAATTTAGATAATACTGATGTATCTTTAGGTGTACTAAAAGAAGAAAATCATAAAAAAGAAAAAAAAAACATGAGTAAAAAAAATTTTAAAAAGAAAATCATAAGCAAAAAAAATACAAAAAACGAAAAAAAAAACATGACTAATAAAAAATATAAAAATTAAAAAAAATCAGAAGTTAAAAATATATATATATATATATATATATATATATAAGGCAAATATAGAGAAAAACACATTACACTATATATGTCCAGTATCATTTTTACTGTTACAATATGTAAGCATAATGAAATTAACATTAATATTTAATAAAAAAATTAAATCTTATTCTAGGAAATTAGTTTTTACCTTTCTATTATTTTCAATCTGTATGCTGTATGTTAGAATATTTCTCATGTATGTTTTATACCATGTATATTTGTCATGTTAAATAATTTCTTTACTTGAAATTTTTGTGTATGAGATTGATGGGGAAGTATCATTGCAACAACAGCCAGTAACAAGTCCACAGATTCAAAGAGTCCAAATTTGGAAGAGGTTATCAGACTGCATCATTAATGTACTAATTGTGTAATACAGATCCATCACTGAGTGTTGTCGGCATTTTGTTGTATATGTCCATAACAACAAAAGCCCTGGGGAGCAGTTGTAATGGATCTGGGAGATGCTATTTTTTTACCGTATTTGTCGATACTGAATTGAAAATGTTTTCTTATAATTTTGTCAGAATTTATTATAATTTGTCTTATTATATGTTAATTTACTTATGTTTTTGAGAGTAAAAGCATATTGATTACTCTTAGAAAATGTATCGAAGAATAGCAAAGAAACTGATTGTGTAAAATATCTTTGACGTTGGAGTAGTCTTTGACTATAGTCAGTCCGAGTCGGAAGCAAACTCTTGGTGTGTGTTGAGGGAAGAACAATGTGAAGGTCGCAATCATAAATAATTTTGAATTATGTTCACTATTATTTTTGTATTATCTGAAAAGAAGAAACTACATTGGAAGAAACTGTATTTGAAACACCGAAATGAGTGAAACACGCTGAACCACGTCATTTTCTGCAGCCGACAACGATGCATTGTGGAATCATACTTAGACAACTAAAGCCAAGACTTATATTTGCTTGCAAACGTCTAATGGAAAAGGTACTATCACGAAATATGGCAAATTTAAGTTTATAAAAAAATAGTGACCATATTTTCAACTTGTGTAATAGCCGGGAAACCATATTTCAACGGCCAAGGTGAACTGGTCTTAAAAAGAGTCATCCCGAGATCACGAAAAAATTTCAGCTTACTGTTGACAACATATGCAGCACACAGTGCTCATTCTAGAGATGTTTCTACTCTATGGCTTTGACCGACGTCATATGTGAGTCACAGAAGCTACTTAGAGGCAACATCTGAAGAGAATGAGGTTTATTCCTAAACCAAAGAATGTATCAGAGAACAGAAAGATTCTACACATACATACGAGGGTGAGTCAAATGAAAACCTTAAATATTTTTTTAAAATATTACTTATTCTGCAGAAGTGGTACAAAGCTGTACCACATTTCAACATAATCTTGTCCAATGCAAGTCCTCCTGCGATTACAAAAGGCATAAATTCCTTTAGAAAAAAATTCTTTTGGTAGTCTGCGTAACCACTTACGCACCGCATGGCGTACCTCTTCATCAGAACGGAACTTCTTTGGTCCCATTGCGTCTCTGAGTGGTCCAAACATATGATAATCACTTGGGGCAAGGCCTGGTGAGTATGGTGGTTGAGGAAGATACCCAAAATGCAGGTCTCTGATTGTTGCAACTGTTGTATGGGCAGTGTGGGGCTTACATTGTCATGTTGCAAAAGGACACCTGCTGACAGCAATCCACGTTGCTTTGATTTGATTGCAGGCAGCAGATGATTTTTTAGGAGATCTGTGTATGATGCACTGGTGACAGTGGTCCCTCTAGGCATGTAATGCTCCAAAATGACGCCTTTTTCGTCCCAAAAGACAGTCAGCATAACCTTAGCTACTGATGGTCCTGTTCGAAACTTCTTTGGTTTTGGTGATGAGGAATGGCACCATTCCTTGCTCGCTCTCTTCGTTTTCGGTTGCTAGAAGTGAATCCAGGTTTCGTCCCCAGTAACGATTCTTGCAAGGAAGCGATCACCTTCTCGTTCAAAGCGCCGAAGAAGTTCTTCACAAGCATCAACACATCGTTCTCTCATTTCAGGAGTCAGTTGCCGTGGCACCCATCTTGCAGACACTTTGACAAACTGGGGCACATCATGCACAATGTGGTGTGCTGACCCATGACTAATCTGTAAACATGTTGCAATGTTATTCAGTGTCACTCGGCGGTTTTCCTTCACTATGGCTTCAACTGTTACAATGTTCTGTGGAGTCACAACTCGTTGTGCCTGACCTGGACGAGGAGCATCTTCCACTGAAGTCACACCATTTGCGAACTTCCTACTGCATTCGTAGACTTGCTGCTGTGACAAACATGCATCAGCGTACTGAACCTTCATTAGTCGATGAATTTCAATAGGTTTCACACCTTCACTGCGCAAAAAGCGACTAACACAACGCTGTTCTTCCCTGGTGCAAGTCTCAAGTGGGGTGGCCATCTTTATACTGATGCTGCGACTGTGTGTGTGCATCTGCACTATGCTGCCACCTACAGGCCATTCTGCACGTTGTTTGTAGCACGCTTTCCGACTTACAGTATAACAAATTTCGATTTGTTATTACAAATTTAAGGTTTTCAGTTGACTCGCCCTCGTACAATAAAATTCCATTGCAGCTCACGCGCTGTTAATTACATAGCCACAAGTTATATCCCAAAGAAATTGAGGTAACAGAAAAGAAAATAACAACATACATGCATCAAATAAATTATTATCACAGTTTACGCAAGCAAGTGAAAGAGTCATAGACGGCCTTTAAAGCCCACTATAATATCACCCCTAGTAAACTCGTACTCTGCATGTACGTCCACATGGATACTTTGCAAATCTCACTTACGTGCTTGGCAAACGTTTCATCAAACCGCCTTGACAATAATCCTCTATTATTCCAGTCTCAAATACCTATATCTTTCCGAGCGAGCCCTGATTTCCTTATTTTATGATGATGATCGTTTCTCCCTGTGGATCGGCGTCAACAAAATATTTCCGCATTCGAAGCAGAATGTTTCCGTTGCAACGAAAAACGCCTTTGTGTCACTGATGCCCACCCCAAATCCTGTAACACGTGACACTCTTTCCCCTATTTCTCGACAATACAAAACGTGCTTCTCTTCTTTGAACATTCTCCATGTACTCCGTTAATTATAACTTGTAGGGATCCCACATTACGCAGAAATGCTCCAACGGAGGACAGACAAGCGTAGTGTAGGCAGTATCTTTAGTAGATCTGTTACATTTTATAAGTGTTCAGCCAACTCAGTCTTTGATTCGCCTTCCCCAAAGCATTTCCTAAGTGTTCTCTCTAATGTATGTTGTTCAGAATAGTGATTATTAGGTATTTAGTTCAATTTACAGCCCTTAGATTTGATTGATTTATCGTTTAGCCCAAGTTTAACCGACTCCTTATAGAACTCATATGGATGAACTCAAACTTTTTATTATTTAGGGTCAACTGCCAACTTTCGCACCATTCATATATCTTTTCTAAATCGTTTCGCAATTTGTTTTCATCTTCTGATGACTTTACTGAACGGTAATTGACAGCATCATCTGCAAACAACCTAAGACGGCTGCTCAGATTGTCTCGGAAATCGTATACATAGATAAGGAACAGCATTACCTTGGGAAACGTTGGACATCACTTCCGTTTCACTCTATGAGTTTTCGCCAATTACTACGAATTGTTAACTCTGTGACAGGGAATCACGAATCCAGTCACAGTTCAGCCTGTGACGACAATCCATAAGCACGCAATTTGACTACAAGCCACTTGTGAGGTACAGTGTCAAATGCCTTCTGGAAATCTAGAGAGGCGAAATCAATTGGAAATCCCTTGTCAATAGCACTCACTGCTTCGTGTGAATAAAGAGCTAGTTGTGTTTCACAAGAACAATGTTTTCTAAATCCGTGTTGAATGTGTGTCAATAGACCCTTCTCTTCGAGATAATTCATAATTGCCCCAAAACCTGCTGCAAATCAACGTTAGTAGCGTGACCATTTAATTTCATTGATTACTCCTACTGCATTTCTTGAGTATTGGTGTGACCTGTGCAAGTTTCTAGTCTTTGGGTTACGGATCTTTCGCTACGACAATCCTGTGTTCACTAATCTCAGTATACGTTTCGGTGCTCGTTATTAGCTCAGGATTATTTGTTGCTAAGAGATAAAGTGTGTTTCCACAACCGTTTACTTTTCGAGTGGTCTCATGAACTTACCGCTCGAAATAATTTTGAGAGAATGTGTTCAGCACAATTTATTTCGGATGATAAGTTCCACATATACCTCTGGATTTAAACATGGATTTTCGCCAATATATCGGAGGTAAACGAAGTCGCGATCAACTATGGTTGTGTGAGTCAGGTACGTGTTTGAAATTAGACACAAATTTTCTTTGAACGTTTCAGCAATTGTATCATCGGAGTAGGGAAGTCGATAAAAGGATCCAATTATTATTTTATTCCAGTTGCCAAGAATGACCTCTACCCATTCTACCTCACGGGAACTACACTCCTGGAAATTGAAATAAGAACACCGTGAATTCATTGTCCCAGGAAGGGGAAACTTTATTGACACATTCCTGGGGTCAGATACATCACATGATCACACTGACAGAACCACAGGCACATAGACACAGGCAACAGAGCATGCACAATGTCGGCACTAGTACAGTGTATATCCACCTTTCGCAGCAATGCAGGCTGCTATTCTCCCATGGAGACGATCGTAGAGATGCTGGATGTAGTCCTGTGGAACGGCTTGCCATGCCATTTCCACCTGGCGCCTCAGTTGGACCAGCGTTCGTGCTGGACGTGCAGACCGCGTGAGACGACGCTTCATCCAGTCCCAAACATGCTCAATGGGGGACAGATCCGGAGATCTTGCTGGCCAGGGTAGTTGACTTACACCTTCTAAAGAACGTTGGGTGGCACGGGATACATGCGGACGTGCATTGTCCTGTTGGAACAGCAAGTTCCCTTGCCGGTTTAGGAATGGTAGAACGATGGGTTCGATGACGGTTTGGATGTACCGTGCACTATTCAGTGTCCCCTCGACGATCACCAGTGGTGTACGGCCAGTGTAGGAGATCGCTCCCCACACCATGATGCCGGGTGTTGGCCCTGTGTGCCTCGGTGGTATGCAGTCCTGATTGTGGCGCTCACCTGCACGGCGCCAAACACGCATACGACCATCATTGGCACCAAGGCAGAAGCGACTCTCATCGCTGAAGACGACACGTCTCCATTCGTCCCTCCATTCACGCCTGTCGCGACACCACTGGAGGCGGGCTGCACGATGTTGGGGCGTGAGCGGAAGACGGCCTAACGGTGTGCGGGACCGTAGCCCAGCTTCATGGAGACGGTTGCGAATGGTCCTCGCCGATACCCCAGGAGCAACAGTGTCCCTAATTTGCTGGGAAGTGGCGGTGCGGTCCCCTACGGCACTGCGTAGGATCCTACAGTCTTGGCGTGCATCCGTGCGTCGCTGCGATCCGGTCCCAGGTCGACGGGCACGTGCACCTTCCGCCGACCACTGGCGACAACATCGATGTACTGTGGAGACCTCACGCCCCACGTGTTGAGCAATTCGGCGGTACGTCCACCTGGCCTCCCGCATGCCCACTATACGCCCTCGCTCAAAGTCCGTCAACTGCACATACGGTTCACGTCCACGCTGTCGCGGCATGCTACCAGTGTTAAAGACTGAAATGGAGCTCCATATGCCACGGCAAACTGGCTGACACTGACGGCGGCGGTGCACAAATGCTGCGCAGCTAGCCCCATTCGACGGCCAACACCGCGGTTCCTGGTGTGTCCGCTGTGCCGTGCGTGTGATCATTGCTTGTACAGCCCTCTCGCAGTGTCCGGAGCAAGTATGGTGGGTCTGACACACCGGTGTCAATGTGTTCTTTTTTCCATTTCCAGGAGTGTATATACTTCAATTTTACTAAAAGATAAACTATCGGCACAGCAACAAATACGCCACCGCCAAATGTATTTATCCTATCCTCTCTGAACACCATTAGATCCTTTGCAAAAATTTCGGCTGGCCTTAGCCCCAGCTTTAGCCAGCTTTCAGTGCCAAAAACAAGCAATTTACAACTGTTATACCGATGGTTCCTGGGTCTACGTTCTTCCTGTGGTCGCCCCGCACCCTTTGAGACGGAAGCCCTTTCTGTATTTCTCTGAAATCCTCTAACCTAAAAAACTGACCGGCAATATGTAATAATAGTAACTATCGAATCTAAGGTGATATCGCGGGAAAGTGGGGGTTTTGGAAGTGGACAAACTAAATCTGACAACAACTTCAAAATGACATACGAGGGCTGTTCAGAAAGTAGGGAACGTTTTGGCATTAAAAAAAAACTAAGTATAAGAAATATATTTTTTTATCTACATCTGAAAGACCGAATGACATACTGCTTTTCCACATAGTCAACAAACACATTGAGGCACTTATCACAGCGGTGGACAGGCTTTGAAAGACCTGCATCATAAAATTTTGCCGCCTGAGACTACAGCTAGTGAGTGTTGCCTGATTGGAGTTCCGTGTCATCACCAAAGCATTGCGTTGCAAGCCAATTCTTCATCTTGGGAAACAAGTGGAAGTAGCTTGGTGCAAGATCGGGGCTCCAGAGCTGATCAGTGATTTTTCCCATTTTAATGAATTACGGAGTTCTTTAGTGCGGTTTGCCGTGTGAGGTCGGGCATTGTCGTGCAAAAACACGACTTCAGCTTTCTTCTGCATTTATTTGACCTGCTCTTCTAAGGCTGTGGAAAAGTTTGACAGTACCGGGCAGAATTTACGGTTTTTCCACGTTCGAGAAAACCATTAAGAAGCACACTTTGCCTATCTCAAAATACTGTCGCCTCAACTTCCTTGCTGACAAGATTTGTAAACATTGTCTGGGTTTTTGGGAGGACCTTGTGTGCCTGCACTCCATGGACTGTCATTTTGTGTTTCACCGTAGTCTTGTCACTGGTTACGATTCGATCAAGTAATGAATCACCATGTTTGTGGTAGGCCTCCAGAAATGTCAATGTTGCCCCTATTCACTGTTCTTTGTGGTGCACTGTAAGCATTTTGGGCACCCATCGTGCACAAAATTTGTGGTAGCCTAGTTTTTGAGTGACAATTTCAAGCAATAAAGTCCGTGAAACTTGTGGAAAAGAAAGCGAAAGCTACGTTATTGTGAAACGACGGTTTTCACGAATCGTTTCATCAATTTTAGCGACCAGATCGCCAGTCACAGTGCTCGGGCTTCCACTCTTCTCTTCATCATGAGCGTTGATTCGGCCATTTTTAAACAGAATGCACCATTTCCGGACAGGACATTCACTCATTATGATGTTTCCGTACACTTTGCACAGTCCATGATTAATTTCTGTACGTTTTAGGTTTTTTGCCAACAAAAACTGTATCACAGACCCCACCTCACAACTGGCGGGATTTTCGATTGTAGCGCACATTTCAAATTCGAATATCGAAAGAAACCAGACACGCAGAGACGTGCCCGCTGTCACGCATGGATGCCGACTGAGGTGCCGAGCAAGCACATACCAAAATACACGCGATCGGCGCGAACCTAGCGGCGCCAGACGGAAACGTTCCCTACTTTGTGAATAGCCCTTGTAAATAGTAACATATGGGAATTGTATAGATACAGACTTCACACAGAAAAACGCAAGGGAATTCTGAAAAGTTTTCAAAGAAGTAATAAAAGGCTACGAACAAGTGGACCTTCACCGCAAAGATACAACAGGCAAACTGATCACCAACAACAAACACGACTCTATATTACAAGCAAAATGCTTCAAAAATCTTCTAAATTGCAGAGGAACCAACCCAACGACTAATTTTTAGACAGCCTAAAAAAAAGAAACCCACCTTCAGAGCCATTGTACCGCATTAGACTGAACAACAAACTGGCCAGCCGAGAAAGAACAGAGCGCTAGAAGAGGACGGTATATTGGCTGAGATGTGAAAAGCAGGAGGCAGCTGAAACCGTTTACGAGGTTATGAAACATTGCTGGGAGGAAGGAGGAATATCGGACGACTGGAAGCAAGCCATAATCCATCCGCCATAGAAGAAGAGAGACAGGACAGACACCGACATTTATCCAACTCCATACTAGGACCTCTGCTGGCGAATGCCAGGCGGGGTTGAGGAAAAATAGTTTTTGCCCAGAGCAACTTGAAAACAATCCTCAGGACCAGAACTGTGCAGAACTTCAACACAGTAGTTGCATTCACTGATTTCAAAAAAAGCCTACGATTCTGTAGACGGACAGACAGTATCCTTAACACTGGGAGAAGCAGCTGCTGACAAAATCGGCAGACAGATAGTTACAGACACAACTTAAAAAGTTAAATTATTAGAAGTTTTTGAAGCCTTCACAATTAACACATGAGTCTGGCAGGGCGATGTGCTCTCGCCGGTTGTCTTCTGTGTGATCTCAGATAAGAGCATGAGAGAGAGGGATAAAGAGCTACAAGAGAAAAACATTGAAGGGATCCATCTAGAAAAAGGAAGAGGAAGATTTGAGATCAAATATTTTGTTTTTGCTGACGACATTGCTATGATTTGTATGGACGAAACAGGTGCAAAGATAATGATAGAAACACAGTACAAAATTGCAGCTACAACCTGAGTACAAATGTCGAAAGCGAAAACGGAATACATTGAACATAAACACAATAGAGATGATGGCTCTAAGCACTATGGGACTTAACATCTGAGGTCATCAGTCCCCTAGAACTTAGAACTACTTAAACCTAACTCATCCAAGGACATCACACACACCCATGCCCGAAGCAGGATTCGAACCTGCGACCATAGCGGCCGCGTGGTTCCAGACTGAAGAGCCTATAACCGCTCGGCCAGACCGGCCGGCCAGAATAGAGGAAAATAGATACAAACACAAGACGGAAAAGTTGAAAGAGTTGATAAGTTTAAGTATCTGGGAGAGTGGATACAATCAAATGGATGAGATAATGCCACAAGTAAAGAAAGATCGAAGGAAATGAAATTAGAAAACAAACTGACCCAAAACCGATATAATAAAAAATCAGCATCATCCCAGACAAAAATTGAACACTACGCTACAGTAATTAAACCGGATGCACTATGCAGATCTGAAAGCCTAAAACCTATTACAAGAGGTGAACAAGAAGAACTGGAAAAGCAGAAAACCTTCAGGGACACAATAAAACAAAGCTAATAGCTTGATGAAGAGAAGAAATGGGACCAATCGCTGACACAACAAGAAAGAGGACATGAAAGTTTTGCGGTCATATTTACAGAATGAATAACAGCAGCTAAAGAAGAAAACTTTTAATTTCATTTCCAAATTAAGAAACACCACGAGATGGCTGGAAGACACAAGAAAGGATACGAGAAAACTTAACGTCACAGAAGACACCAGACGGGACAGGGAAAATTTGAGGCTACTGATCAATACTGAAATATTTGTTACCCGGCAACAAAACTCACGATCTAGGAGGGCAGACCGTCAGCCAATGCATAAAGAGATTCTGGGAAGAAAGAAATAACGTACCATTGTCTTAGTTTCTAAGCTATCTATAGTTGATCAAATTCTGTAATAAAAAAAATAGGAAACTTAAGCAGGACATAAGCAGGAAATAAGGGGAAATCAACACAGAATTTCTAAAAGAAGAACTACAGAGGTAAGGAAAATTCATGTAAAAGTGACATATGTTGAAACCGGTCACTAGAATTGAACTATATATTTCAGTTCTAGATTTCGAGTCCAAGTTTCATATCTTCAGTGTTTCTGTAGCAGGTGAATGCAGTTCTTTGTTACAGGATTTCTTTTGTTGGCGTTGCATTCTGTACTACTGCGACAAATAATAAATTCTTGAATCGACAACTAAGGTTGATCTAGATAACTCAAGTACAGAGACAAGAATCAAAAAAATCCTAAAAAATAATAGCAATACACACTTAAAGAAATGTCAGGAAAAATAACGAACAATGGAATGGACAAGTTCTAATATATTTACCTATATGGGCCTAGCTGTCCACTTAGGTTCCTGCCTGACCTCACCCTCATAAATCGTGCCGTTTGTGGTAAAATACAGACAAATATTCGTGAGAATCAAGGTTATAAATACGACTGCTAATCATTCTATTCACAGCAATTTAAGCTGTTTTCTTAGCTTCCTTCCCGACCCCACCTTCGGAGATCATGTCTTTTTGGAAAAGAAGTGGTCAAATATTTTACGAAAACCAAGATTACAAATACGATTGCTGCTTGATTCACCAGCAGCAGTTAAAGCTGTGCGCCTAGGTTGCTGGCTAAACACACTCTCGGAAATGGCGACATATTTACAATAAATTGCACAGTTTACGTCAAGCATTAAGACAACAGCAGATAACATGTAATAACAGGACACTTTCATCTTGCGCATCGTAGACCGATGATGTCACGACGTCGCCGGTCAAAGCTGATGGGTGGAATAGGACACTAAAATCGAACCAAAGTAGTACTTAATACCTGAAATTCATCTGTAGGTCGGCGGAAAATCTTGTAAAACTAAATTATGTCTTACGATAGGGTCATGGAGGAGGTGTGTTTCAACAAACCTCAACCTTGTACTAACCTTGTCGAGCATTATCCAAACGAGCGTATGAAGAAAGCACATGACATGGCAGCTTTGTAGGAGCATTTGTAATTTGCAGGCGCCCGATCTTCCTGTAATTAAAAGATACGTAAAATTAATGTTTCTCCTACACAGATTGCCTTAGACAGTTTCGTATGAATAATCCGCTCGACTGGTTTGCAAAAATAAATTACTCTCAATATAAATGCTGTGACGAAGATCTCCATACTTACTAAACATACACGAACCGAGAATTAATGTCATACATCAGCAAAAGGTGCAATCGATTTGATGCCCGTGCTTTGCCAGAAATCGGACGCTGGTTGATGACTTACCAGATGCCGTACTGCAGTCGCTGCTCCATGCTGTGGCCGCATTTCTCTGTGTTTTAAGGCTTTGCTGGGAATGGGGACAGGAACAGTCGTCTTGCTCGCCTTTCGACTGAAACCGTTGCGAAGCTACGGCGTGGGCCGTTGAGGAGAGCCCTGTATTGTTGACAGGAGCGTCACGTCACCACGATTTGTCGTCTTGTTTACTCATAGAGGGTACAGTTGATTGATACAGTCATTTTCGAAAGGGCCTTACTCCAAATTTTGACAAAATGAGGTACGAAAGGTAATATATCCTATACACATAGATACATATTTTTTCATGAAAAGCCGCGGTGGTCTAGCGGCTCTAGGCGCGCAGTCCGGAACCGCGCGACTGCTACGGTCGCAGGTTCGAATCCTGCCTCGGGCATGGATGTGTGTGATGTCCTTAGGTTAGTTAGGTTTAAGTAGTTCCAAGTTCTAGGGGACTGATGACCACAGATGTTAAGTCCCATAGTGCTCAGAGTCATTTGAACCTTTTTTTTTCATGAAAAGGTCCTTATTCAAGATATTGTAAATGTGTTTTGGTGACTGAGTTACAGCGACGTCATTTATGAAAGGGCTTTACTCCTGGAATAGCGCCCTTTCATTGGTGATCATATTCGCATGCCATCTATCGAATACTTAATGCACTATATCTTACATTTCGCTTTTCATAGTTCAATTGTTATTTGTGAACATGTGTTGTGAAATCTAAAATGACTTCTAGTACTTGGTTGTAGCGTAGTGAAAGTACCAAGAAAAGAAAGAAGTAAGAAAAAAAGACGTAATGTTGGAAATTATGGGTTGTTTGGGGGAAGAGACGAAACAGCCAGGTCATCAGTCTCATCGTATTAGGGAAGGACGCGGAAGGAAGTCGGCCGTGCCCTTTCGAAGGAACGATCCCGGCATTTGCCTGGAGGGATTTAGGGAAATCACGGAGAACCTAAATCAGGATGGCCGGACACTGGATTGAACCGTCGTCCTCCGGAATGCGAGTCCAGTGTGCTAACCACTGCGCCACCTCGCTCGGTTGGATATTATGAACAGAATGTTATAGAAACAGTAATAGTGAACTGTCATGAACGTACTACCCATTTGAACCATCTTTCTATATGCATTCTGCACATAGTAACTTTACAGTCACGTGTTGTGGCTTCTAAGCAGGTAGATGGATTACATACACAAGTATACATACGTTCCAGAAGGGTCTGTTGTTTTTAATTTTCAAAATACTTTAATTGGACAAGCGGCTATTAACAGGAAGAAAACTGAAGACATTCATCATGTACTTGATTATATTCGGCATGAATATAGGTATTTCTACGATGATTTTATGAAATTGCCTGTACGTAACACTGCTGCTGCTACTATTTTTGATGATAATGATCGATGAAACCATGTTATGGACTTTGATTAAAATTATAATACTGTGAAATTGAACAGGTAAAAAAAAGAAACAATTTAAAACAACTAAAACTTGACTTGACCATGCATATCAATTACTTAT
Organism: Schistocerca serialis cubense; assembly: GCF_023864345.2. Classification (NCBI taxonomy): domain Eukaryota; kingdom Metazoa; phylum Arthropoda; class Insecta; order Orthoptera; family Acrididae; genus Schistocerca; species Schistocerca serialis. Next base: position 48,519,761 of record NC_064648.1, read on the forward strand.
TCAACAAAATGATCTTATACCAATATTTTAGACTTATTTTTTTTCAAATGGATTGCAAACCTTAGTAAGTGCACTACTGACAAACTATCCGTCTCGTCCTGTTCTTCGAACAGTGGAAAGCCCATCCTCCTACATTCCATATACTCACCAGCAGAATGGTTTCGTTCGCCCCTGAAAACTTAAGATTTTCGAGTGATGCCTTTTCTTGGATAAAAACAGTAAAATAGATCAGTCAAGGCGAGTCTTTCACTAGGTTAAAGTGATGGAAGTCATTTATCTATTTTTGTTTTGTTGCACACGTCTAGGTTGATGAGCAAGTCTCTACGGTGATGGAACGAATCGGTACATCAAACTAACGTCTGAGACCTTAATAACAGATAAAATTTACACCTTTAGTACCCAGATATCAAGCCTCTAAGTAATACTTAGTGTAATAAACAATAGAGCTCATGACTTTGCTCAGTTATTATCCAAGGCTTCACGTCAGTGCAGAAGGAGTGACTCATGAAAATCTTCAGATCAGGCTTGAAAGTGCGTGGATTCTTGTTAAGATTTTTTAATTCTTGTGATAATTTATTGAAAATGAAGAATACTGTACGTCCAAGTTATGAGATGCGGTCGAAATGCAGGGTCTGATAAAAAGTCTGTTTTAGTTCAGTTGTTCGCCAGAAACTATAAAAACTGAGTCTTATTTTGATGTAGCATCGAATTATTTTCTTGAATCCATGAACTTACGCCCTGAACTGCCCCATTTGATACAGTGCTTATGCTGCACTCAGCATCCTTCTCTACCAAAAAATCAGTCAGAAGACAGATATATCTTAGAATTTGCTGTAATATCCACATCTACAGTAATACTCAACAAGCCACCAGATGGTGTGTGGCAGAGGGTACTTCTGGATCCACTCGTGAATGGCGCGTGTGAAGAGTGGCTGTCGGTAAGCCTCTGTGTTGACTCTAATTTCTAGAATTTTCTCGTCGTGCTCGTTTCGCGAGATGTATGTGGAAAGAAGTAATATGTTATCCGACGCTTTCTGAAAAGTGGTGTCCGAAAATAAACGATCCCGTGACGAAACGCGCCGTTCTTCGATGGATGTTCTGTATCTCTTCTGTCAGTCCTATCTGGTAAGGACCCCAGATGAAAGAATCGGTGGAACAAGCGTGGGTTCTTGTATCTGCGTCCGCACTTCGCCGCTTCTCTGTATGAACAAAGCGTCCCGTGATCAGCTGATGTGGTTCCTCGCGACAGATACACAGCAGTCCTTTTCGGATCTGTTTTCATACAACAAAGCTTAGACGGTTACTCCCCCACTATTTCAACTGCGAGAGATAATTGTTTCACCTACCGTTTAATTATTCCTTATTGACTTTGTGCCTTATGAACCCTCCAAGTCCACCCAATTCCGATATGAAGGAAGTTACGTGAGCAAAAACATAAACTGCATTATCCGTGTAAGAATCGCTCACGGACCAGGTGTCTTAGTCACTCGCCTATCGCCGCTTTCGCTGGAGCATGTTTACCTCCATGCGTGTCAAAGCGGCAGTCGTAAAGGTTTCTTTTCTTGATTTCTCGAAAATAGACGTTTTCGGACAACATATACGATGATGAAAAATGCTCAATTTACAATTATCTCTCGACCCAGTTAATTTTGAGTGGATTTAGTGTTATGAACTTTAAGGTCGTTTTCTCAACTTCTGGAAGGTAATGAGCCAATATGTCTTATACTCTTTATTTTCCGCTCATACTCAATACCTACCATTTCGATGTTCGGACAATGACTGAAAGCTGGGATCGTATTCCGACCATCCACAGTGAAACAATTTGGGAAGAACGAATTCAGTATTTCGGTCTTCTCTCTGTTTTGTTCCGTTTCGGTGCCAGTTTGGTCTCTGAGTGACTGAATAGATAATTTAGAACCGCTTACTGATTGTACGTAAGACCAAAATTTGTAAGGGCTTTTAGTCAAATCGGCTGCCAAAATTTTACTGTCAAAGTCATTAAACACCTGTGTAATTTTCCTGTTTTTGCTCACTTTCGCTTCGTCCGGCTTTTGTTTGTCAGCTAGATTTTCACTTCTGTTAAATCTGTGATGGAGGTCTCTTTGCTTACACAGCAGTTGTCTAATACGGCTTCAGACCTCTGGCAGGGTACTCGTACAGTGGAGCCAGTCTAAAAACGCTACTGGTTACGAAACACATGTGGGTCCCATCATAGAATGATACTCCAGTGTGTGGGACCCGTACCAGGTGGCACCGACAGGGGCTACTGAACGTATACAGAGAAGAGCAGCACGAATCGTCACAGGTTTCTCTGACCCACGGGAGAGTGCCACGGAAGTGTTGAAAAAACTCAGTCGGCAGACGCCTGAAGAAAGACGCAAGCTATCCCACGAAACGCCGCTCACGAAATTCAGCAGACGACCGCTGAGCGAGGAGTCCAGATTCGCTCTCCAGCCACCACGCGTCGCTGTCGTGAGGAGCCTGGAGGCAGAGCCAGGCCGGCCACAGCGCGGAGCCGCCTCAGCACTCGCCCTTGCCGCGCACTCCGTCCGCCACGGGAACGGAAATAAGTTTCGAGACTTGTTACCGTGCAAAGTGCCCTCTGCAATGCACTACACTGTGCTTTGCAGCCGACGTAAGGGGCGTAGCTGCAGACGTGAGGGTGAATTTCCACTCCTTGTAAATAAGTCGTGTGAGTGGACGATTTGACGTCACAATTGTGCACAATCGCGTGAGACATGCAGCCATCAGTGGAAATACGTGGCAGTTTTTTGAAGCACACTTTTTACGTCTCCGTATGCGTTTTAGAGGCTGGTACGAGTTCTCGGCACCGCATGTGACGTAACTGCTTGCCGATTCACAGAGACAAATGTGAAAACACTGATAAGTACGAAGAAACTGAACATATGTAACACAAATCAAGCGAAAGGAATAGGTAATTCTGGGAAGAGAGACGAATTTCTAACATTTCGCGTCGTTTTCTACCTAGCACGTATAACAGTTCGCAAAACCGAGCAATATAGCTATTCGGTTAACTAACAAAACGGTTTTTCATTTCAGAGATCAAATCGCCCAGCCATAATTTCAACATGGACGGCCGCTGTTTATCTTACAAGGGGAGGCCGCTGTTTATCTTACAAGGGGAGGCCGCCAATTGTGAAATTCAGATTCGATTCATATTGCGCATAATAAAACCTCATAGCCAGAGGTGTAATGTGGCAAAGCACCAAGATGCACTTCTCAGCCGTTGTCGAGAAAATCGACAGTTAAAAGAAACCGTTGAGGTGAAATACGCTCTACGATTTGTAATGTCCTACAGCGTCGTGGCGCAGTGGTATGCGCTCGGGTTCGTAATCCGAAGGTCGCCGGACCGAATCTCGCGCCATGCAACTTTTTTTTAGTACAACTTTTTTTTTAGTATTTGTAATTAAAATATCCTCCCCCATGAACCATGGACCTTGCCGTTGGTGGGGAGGCTTGCGTGCCTCAAGGATACAGATGGCCGTACCGTAAGTGCAACCACAACGGAGGGGTATCTGTTGAGAGGCCAGACAAACATGTGGTTCCTGAAGAGGGGCAGCAGCCTTTTCGGTAGTTGCAGGGGCAACAGTCTGGATGATTGACTGATCTGGCCTTGTAACATTAACCAAAACGGCCTTGCTGTGCTGGTACTGCGAACGGCTGAAAGCAAGAGGAAACTACAGCCGTAATTTTTCCCGAGGACATGCAGATTTACTGTATGATTAAATGATGATGGCGTCCTCTTGGGTAAAATATTCCAGAGGTAAAATAGTCCCCCATTTGGATCTCCGGGCGGGGACTACTCAAGTGGACGTCGTTATCAGGAGAAAGAAAACCGGCATTCTACGGATCGGAGCGTGGAATGTCAGATCCCTTAATCGGGCAGGTAGGTTAGAAAATTTAAAAAGGGAAATGGATAGGTTAAAGTTAGATATAGCGGGAATTAGTGAAGTTCGGTGGCAGGAGGAACAAGACTTTTGGTCAGGTGAATACAGGGTTATAAATACAAAATCATATAGGGGTAATGCAAGAGTAGGTTTAATAATGAATAAAAAAAATAGGAGTGCGGGTTAGCTACCACAAACAGCATAGTGAACTCATTATTGTGGCCAAGATAGGCACAAAGCCCACGCCTACTACAGTAGTACAAGTTTATATGCCAACTAGCTCTGCAGATGATGAAGAAATAGATGAAATGTATGACGAGATAAAAGAAATTATTCAGGTAGTGAAGGGACTGGAATTCGTCTGTAGGAAAAGGGAGAGAAGGAAACATAGTGGGTGAATATGGATTGGTGGGAAGAAATGAAAGAGGAAGCCGCCTTGTAGAATTTTGCACAGAGCATAACTTAATCATAGCTAACACTTGGTTCACGAGTCATAAAAGAAGGTTGTATACCTGGAAGAATCCTGGAGATACTAAAAGGTATCAGATAGATTATATAATGGTAAGACAGAGATTTAGGAACCAGGTTTTAAATTGTACGACATTTCCAGGGGCAGATGTGGATTCTGACCACAATCTATTGGTTATGAACTGCAGATTGAAACTGAAGAAACTGCAAAAAGGTGGGAATTTAAGGAGATGGGACCTGGATGAACTGAAAGAACCAGAGGTTGTACAGAGTTTCAGGGAGAGCATAAGGGAACAATTAACAGGAATGGGGGAAAGAAATACAGTAGAAGATGAATGGGTTGCTCTGAGGGATGAAGTAGTGAAGGCAGCAGACGATCAAGTAGGTAAAACGACGAGGGCTAATAGAAATCCTTGGGTATCAGAAGAAATATTGAATTTAATTGATGAAAGGAGAAAATATAAAAATGCAGTAAATGAAGCAGGCAAAAAGGAATACAAACGTCTCAAAAATGAGATTGACAGGAAGTGCAACATGGCTAAGCAGTGATGGCTAGAGGACAAATGTAAGGATGTAGAGGCTTGTCTCACTAGGGGTAAGATAGATACTGCCTACAGGAAAATTAAAGAGACCTTTGGAGAAAGGAGAACCACTTGTATGAATATCAAGAGCTCAGATGGCAACCCAGTTCTAAGCAAACAAGGGATGGCAGAAAGGTGGAAGGAGTATATAGAGGGTTTATACAAGGGCGACGTACTTGAGGACAATATTATGGAAATGGAAGAGGATGTAGATGAGGACGAAATGGGAGATATTATACTGCGTGAAGAGTTTGACAGAGCACTGAAAGACCTGAGTCGAAACAAGGCCCCGGGAGTAGACAACATTCCATTAGAACTACTGATGGCCTTGGGAGAGCCAGTCATGACAAAACTCTACCATCTGGTGAGCAAGATGTATGAGACAGGCGAAATACCCTCAGACTTCAAGAAGAAAATAATAATTCCAATCCCAAAGAAAGCAGGTGTTGACAGATGTGAAAATTACTGAACTATCAGTTTAATAAGTCACAGCTGCAAAATACTAACGCGAATTCTTTACAGACGAATGGAAAAACTGGTAGAAGCGGACCTCGGGGAAGACGAGTTTGGATTCCGTAGAAATGTTGGAACACCTGAGGCAATACAAACCTTACGACTTATCTTAGAAGAAAGATTAAGAAAAGGCAAACCTACGTTTGTAGCATTTGTAGACTTAGAGAAAGCTTTTGACAATGTTAACTGGAATACTCTCTTTCAAATCTGAAGGTGGTAGGGGTAAAATACAGGGAGCGAAAAGCTATTTACAATTTGTACAGAAACCAGATGGCAGTTATAAGATTCGAGGGGCATGAAAGGGAAGCAGTGGTTGGGAAAGGAGTGAGACAGGGTTGTAGCCTCTCCCCGATGTTATTCAATCTGTATATTGAGCAAGCAGTGAAGGAAACAAAAGAAAAATTCGGAGTAGGTATTAAAATTCATGGAGAAGAAGTAAAAACTTTGAGGTTCGCCGATGACATTGTAATTCTGTCAGAGAGAGCTAAGGACTTGGAAGAGCAGTTGAACGGAATGGACAGTGTCTTGAAAGGAGGATATAAGATGAACATCAACAAAAGCAAAACGAGGATAATGGGATGTAGTGAAATTAAGTCGGGTGATACTGAGGGAATTAGATTAGGAAATGAGACTCTTAAAGTAGTAAAGGAGTTTTGCTAATAGGGAGTAAAATAACTGATGATGGTCGAAGTAGAGAGGATATAAAATGTAGACTGGCAATGGCAAGGAAATCGTTTCTGAAGAAGAGAAATTTGTTAACATCGAGTATAGACTTAAGTGTCAGGACGTCATTTCTGAAAGTATTTGTACGGAGTGTAGTCATGTATGGAAGTGAAACATGGACGATAACTAGTTTGGACAAGAAGAGAATAGAAGCTTTCGAAATGTGGTGCTACAGAAGAATGCTGAAGATAAGGTGGGTAGATCACGTAACTAATGAGGAGGTATCGAATAGGATTGGAGAGAAGAGAAATTTGTGACACAACTTGACTGGAAGAAGGGATCGGTTGGTAGGACATGTTTTGAGGCATCAAGTGATCACAAATTTAGCATTGGAGGGCACCGTGGAGGGTAAAAATCGTAGAGGGAGACCAAGAGATGAATACACTTAGCAGATTCAGAAGGATGTAGGTTGCAGTAGGTACTGGGAGATGATGAAGCAAAAAATGGTTCAAATGGCTCTGAGTACTATGGGACTCAACTGCTTAGGTCATAAGTCCCCTAGAACTTAGAACTACTTAAACCTAACGACAACACACACATCCATGCCCGAGGCAGGATTCGAACCTGCGACCGTAGCGGTCGCGCGGTTCCAGACTGTAGCGCCAGAACCGCTCGGCCACAGCGGCCGGCATGGAGATGATGAAGCTTGCGCAGGATAGAGTAGCATGGAGAGCTGCATTAAACCAGTCTCAGGACTGAAGACCACAACAACAACAACAATTAAAATATATATATATATATATATCTATATATATATATATATATAAAATTCCCGGCAATCAGTTGCAACAACTATGCATATAATAAGTTGTTGAAAGTCGTTTGTCGTGGAAAAACTGGCGACTTCGAACATGATTATATTTTCTGCAAAGAAAGTTGTATTTCACAAATGTTATTAATTGTCTTCATAATGTTCACACGTGTAGTTAACGGAAGACGTAGAAACGATATTCCAAAACGAATACGTAGAGTGTAGGTCAAACGTTCGAATTAGAGACCCCATGATATATATATATATATATATATATATATATATATATCCGGCAACCTTTGGATTACGAATCCAAGCGCTTACCGCTGCGCTACGACGCTATAGGAAGCTATACATCGTAGAGAGTATTTCACCGCAACGGTTTCTATTAACTGTCGATTTTCTCGACAACGGCTGAGAAGTGCATCTTGGTGCTTTGCCACATTACACCTCTGGCCATGAGCTTTTATTATGCGCAGTATGAATCGAATCTGGATTTCACAATTGGCGGCCTCCCCTTGTTAGTGTTGAGAGACTACAGAGCAATTCCGCCACTTATTTACGCACCAGCGTGGGAGGAACAGCTTCGCAGACATCGACACCTTATCTGCCAACACAAGGGCGCTGAGATCGTCCCGAAGAAAAGGCGACGGAGATTTTCGTCCTTATCTCGATTTGCTGTTCGAATCTAGCGCGGCGAGAATACAGAGAGCGTCTGTCACAAGAATGGCGTCGCGACAGACTCCGTAGCCGGCTGCAACGGAATTTTCGGCACAGAGTTGTTTAGCTAAGCTTTGCAAATTGCTCGTCAGTTAAAGTGTTTGTTTTCTCTGTGGCTGACGCCATGAAAACTACTAAACTGAGCAGAAATGTGACGATGATGATTTGGCTTTCCAAACACACGTGTTATCGGAAAAATTGCTACCGACGTGTTTGCTTGCATTTTACGTGTAGTACACGAACTTGAAACGCGATCGGTGCTAACCAAATAAGTGTTCCAATTACGGCCGATGCTGAAATGCAATCGACTCCCTTCTTGCGATGACGGTACTTCATTCTGTTATCAGACAAAGGGGAGGCGGCGGAAAAGAATCCCAACAAAGAAAAGCAGAATTCCGGAAACAGTTTTTATCATGTAAAACCTGAATCGCTTTCGCTAACTAAATGACGTATCGATTTTGTGGAGGTGTAGTTACTTTATATCTGTGGAACAGCTGACCTATTTCGCTTGTGCGATGGGGGAAGTTTAGCAGCACTTCGGTAATAATTTAAATAAAGGGAGAGAAAAGTTTCTTTATGTATGTCAGTCGCGTCGTGATGAGGAGGACGAAGAGAATATTTGTTCGGAATCGATGTATAAAAATCTCTTCTTTTCCTGTTAATTCTTCTAGGCGCGCAGTCCGGAACCGTGCGACTGCTACGGTCAAAGGTTCGAATCCTGCCTCGGGCATGGATGTGTATGATGTCCTTAGGTTAGTTAGGTTTAACTAGTTCTACGTTCTAGGGGACTGATGACCTCAGCAGTTGAGTCCCATAGTGCTCAGAGCCATTTGAACCATTTGAACCTGTTAATTCGTTCGAAGCATTTTCATCCTCCGAACTCAGATACGCACTTCGTACAAACAGTGGGAAGCAGTCGCTGGTGGAAGATTTTCTGTGGACGTCGGAACTGCTCTGTATGGATGGACTCAAATGTGATAATGAGATCCTCCCGTCATTAGTTTTTCAGGAATTAGTTCGTTGCGTTGTAGTGGTTAATAAAAAAAGAAAAATAAGAAGAGAAGAAAAGGTTGAAAATGTGGAAGAAATCGTGAATATAAATGGTTTTTTCAAAATCGTTAATGACCGTGAAAAAAGGGAAAGAAAGAAAGAAAGAAATGCAGATCGGACTTCGTTATGCGGAAAAGCTATTGTTGGGGTGGTCCTTGTGGCGTTTTTGAGCAAAAGTTAAACCAATTTCCACGACAAAAATTACTGAAAAGAAACAGAGAATAACAGAATGTAACTGACAGGGGGAAGTCGCATAGATGAGAGATCATCCTCTACCAGGTTAACTTATCTTCTTTCGGGTGGCGTCCAGGTCTTCAAAAATCTCCTTCATTTCTGCGTGAAAAATCTGCTCCGAAATCTTGCAATAGTCCAGGAATCACTAATTTATACCAATTAAAATCATCTTGATACTGTATGCAATTTAATTCACTTTGCTACTTCCATCCTCCGAATTTCTTAACAACTTGCACAATGTCTACACATTACAATCAGATCAAGATTAGCCATTAAGTTTTTTACGTCAGCATCAGATCACGTCTGCCTAAAACTTCGGCTAACAAGAGACAATTGAAACGGAATAAAAAACAAAAAAGTTACCATTTTAGTATTTTCTCTGCCGTCGAGCGCTCATACCGCTGCGACGGGATATTTATTATCTGAGGGAACGAGTGTAGCGCGGCAAAATTCAAAGTCCCACTACAGCGTCAAGCAGGGACTCTCTCTCACTTGCATCATTAACGTTTGCATGTAAATGTATGAAGTGTGTATAAACTGATATCACTACAGATGTTCTGCGTGGTAAATGCGAGCTACATTTCAGAGATGCTGGTACGTCGCTTCTCACATCTTTTGGTGAAGCGAAATGACTCTGCATGTGGAGATAGCTAATCTGGAAATAAAACACTACGGCTGGCCCTCTCAGTCTCAACATTTAAGCGAGTTGGTCAGACTGCTGCCTCGCCTCGTTAGTGATGACGGACTCATTTAACAGCGTTTCTGGTTGGCGAGTGGTGCTCCGACCGTTATTAAAGCTTTGCTACGTCACTGACTGGAGATGAGGTCTTGGTTCAAGAATAAACCAGAGCTGAGTATCATTCAAAAATATGAATTAGGCGTCATTAAATACATGGATGTAAAGCAATTTTTCTTTACGGTTTCAGTATATACTTACGTCACAATTTAACGTTATGTGTGTGACGCAGTGCTGATCATAATCTGTCGCAAATAACGGGTGCCATCAATTTATTCTCACTAGAACCAAACGTAGTTTCATGTGTTACCAATATTGCCTCAGCGTAAAGCCGTTAAATATTGCCTCCAGAACCGTACAAGGATAAGCTCTAAAACTTTAAACTTGGCTACAAGTTTCGATGTTCACGTCAAAACACCGGTGTGAGCAAAACGAAAGAGTCGTACCTTAGTGTGCGTCATTCATAGAAATACTCGGAGTAACAGATGAGATTCCTTATAAAAATTTAGTGTATTTATTAGAAAGCGCACAGTACTTCTGCCGTAGCAGATGTGTTTGGCTAGGTGGGGCATAGTTTTGTGAGATTAAATACATTTACGATTCGGGCCAATTACTAACACAGTCTGGGACACCCTGCACACCACGTTACTAAAGTGCTGTAACACGACCTGCAGTTAACTTAGAGAGAAAAACTGAAGTTTGTCTGACGAACCTATTGTTTCGTTGTTAAAATTTGTTTCTTACGGACTCGTCAGTGTAAGAGACATTTAAGTGAGGAACGGGTGCTGTAGCGTGTGGAAATGTTTCTGCTTCACAGAGGGACAGCGTGTCACAGGAACAGAAGCCAGGGGCTGACGTGGGGAGTGGACGTCAGGCTGGAGCCTCGTGATGTACCTTCAGCTTCTTAGGCGGTACTGATATTGCGTAAGGTGACTCAAGTAAAGTTCAAATTTTGTTTATTTATGGAACTGAAAATATGTGCGTTTATAAGTGTTTTTGAGGAGAGCAATTATTGTATAACAGAACCCTACAGGGATCCGATATAGCATACTATTCGGAAAGATGTTGATCACATTTACCTGCAAGATTTTGCATAAACCGACAGCTCTCGGAACAGGTGGGCAGAGCGACAAGAGTCCTACGTTACGCCCACTTCCTTCTGAAGTTTTTTATCAACGATCAATCGCAGTTTGGAAACGAGAGAAGATTTCTGACTGGCGACCTAGGATAGAAAGAATACTAACTGCCGAGATGGCGTCATTTTCCACAACAGTTACTAATGAGAATTGCACACCGCACTGGGTTAAAAAAAACTGTGTCATTTTCACTTAATTTTATTTCGGTTTGTTAAAGAAAATTACGAACTACTGACAACAAGTGAGGAGAGGTGTTCTGTGAGGAAACCCACAGGTCTGCGGCTCTACGTCTGCGTCTACAGTACGTTCCGCAAGCCACTTAACGGTATATGGCAGAGGGTAGTTCGTGAACAGGTGTCACTCCCCCCTTTCCTGTTCCAGTCGCATATCGTTCGAGGGAGGAACGATTGCTGGTAAGCCTCTACAATTTTATCCTCGTGGCCTCTTCGGGAGATATAGTCTAGGAAGAGGTAATGTCGTGGTCGACTCTTATAGCGATGTACGCTCTTCGAACTTTAACAGTAGACCATAACGTGATGCAGAACGCTTCTCTTGCAGCGTCTGCCATGGGAGTTGCTGAGCATCTCCGAGACGCTTTGGCGCTTTCTAGACGAACCTGTGACGAAACGCGCTGCTCTTCTCTGGATTTTCTCTGTCTCCTCTATCAGTCCTGTCTGATGAACAGTATTCAAGGGTAGGTCGAACGAGTGTTTTGTGAGCTGCTGCCTTTGTTGATGGACTACATTCTTCTAATGTATCTCAGTCTGGCATCTGTCTTGCCCCCTTTCTTCCAGCAGGTGGAGCGGGGGGTATATAGCGCGACTGGAGAAAAGTGCCACTCATTCCCGTTTGCAAGAAGGGTCGTGCGATAGATGCACACAATTATTTACTTATAGCCGGCCGGTGTGGCCGAGCGGTTCTAGGCGCTACAGTCTGGGACCGCGCTGCTGCTATGGTCGCAGGTTCGAATCCTGCCTCGGGCATGGATGTGTGTGATGTCCTTAGCTTGGTTAGGTTTAAGTAGTTCTAAGTTCTAGGCGACTGATGACGCCCCATAGTGCTCAGAGCCATTTTTTTTTATTTACTCATATTGTTGATGTCAATCTGTTGCATAATTTGGGGACGTGTCTTGTGCTGAGGTATTATGAAATTCTTGGATAGTGAAAATCTTCACTATAAAAGTGAAAGTGGATTCCGCAAACAGGGACCTTGCGAAACTCAGCCCGCTATGTTCCTCCATGAGACACCGGCTCTCAGCTTCAGTGGCAACTGCAGGAAGGCGTTTGGCAGCGTTCCGCTGTGCCGTTCAGTGAAAAGATCCGAGCTTGGGCGAGTATCGCACTAGATCTGCCACAGGGTAAGAGACTTCCTTGAAGACGGAACTCAACGCGTCGCATTTAACCGAATAAAATCGACAGGTGTAACGGTAATTGCCGGAGTACCGCCGGTAAGTGTCATAGGCTGTTTCTGTTTACAAAGTATGTAAGTGATGTAGCAGAAAGCTTCGCCTGGGGTACATGTCACATCGCTGCCGACGTGTACGTATTACATTTTATTGCCATGTTTTAATCCACAGAATAGGAAGTTTTTACTACGGCAGCCTGGCGAGTAGGTGGGGTGACAAGGCAGTCTCGTCGGTCGACGCGCCAGATGGTCGCACAGCCTGAGAACGGCCGGGCCAGCGAGAGCCGTGTCGTGCTGCAGCAGTGGGGACTCACCCACCACGCTTTCATCATTTGCATTCACTGGTTAAGTACCAACATACAGCTCCAACTGTGCGTTACCTGCACTGAGAACTTGTTAGTAATAATTTCAGTATCAATCAATTCTTTAGGACATGCTAATTCCAAATTGTAGTTACTGTCAGAGCACATTGATGTAAAGGATGGACCAAAAGGTAGGCGCCAAACTATTCATATACCTCGCGAGTAGTCTACGATCGGTTTTCGAAGTGGTAACAGGCGAACCATTGTGTGAGCTACAGCTGCGCATAAAGATAAAGTTAATTGTTACAGTTACCTCGGAAAATGTATTACCTCAGGTTGATTGTAAGAGCGTGTGAAGAATTTTTGTGACTTTCTCGTTGCTCGGGAACTACTGATTGATGACCGGGTATCTTCTTATAAATATTAACGATAGACTGACTCTAGGAATCGTCTTATTAACTTTGCGATTGGTGAAATAAAACAAAATTAGTTGGCACCCTTCCACGACTCTTATTATGTTTAGCATTTAAGGCTACGCACTTGTCACGTTATTATGCACTGTTTATGACCCAAGCGTCAGAGCTCCCGACCGACGGAGGAGAAACCTTTTCGGGCAACTTCTATGAGACGCGAGGTAAGAAGCTTGGTTACCAACCAGTTGCGAGAAATGTGCGGTGGACACACTGGCCTTTCATGCGTAAATCACTCTTAGCATCACAGTGCGTGCCCGTGTACGTATTGAGGCAGACTAAATTGCGGAACATTCACTCCCCTGTCTGTTGTGATAGAGTTACTCTTGACATCCCTGTGCGTGGATGTGTGTCTAAAGCGGCGGACTACGTTTTGAACAAGTGCTTCTGTAGGCTTCATGTTATAGTGTTATAGGTAGAAGTTCTTTAAAACTGTTCGCTGACGATAAAGGTTGTTTATAAGGACATATCGACGGCAGAAAAATGGTTCAAATGACTCTGAGTACTATGGGACTTAACATCTGAGGTCATCAGTCCCCTACAACTTAGAACTACGTAAACCTAACCAACCTAAGGACATCACACACACATCCATGCCCAAGGCAGGATTCGAACCTGCGACCGTAGCATTCGGGCGGTTCCGGACAGAAGCGCCTAGAACCGCTCGGTTACTGCGGCCGGCTACGACAGCAGAAGACAGTATCGATTTTCGATGTGCTCAATCACCTGGAGAGGGTTGATGAATGGTGCTGTCTACATCTACATCTACATGGTTACTCTGCAATTCACTCTTAAGTGCCTGGCAGAGGCTTCATCGAATCATTTTCATACTACTTCTGTACCCTTCCACTCTCGAATGGCGCGTGGGAAAAAGGAACACCTAAATTTCTCTGTTCGAGCTCCGATTTCTCTTATTTTATTATGATGATCATTTCTCCCTACGTAAGTGGGTGTCAACAAAATATTTTCACATTCGGAAGAGAAAGTTGGTGACTGAAAATTCGTAAATAGATCTCGCGGCAAAGAAAACCGCCTTTGTTTTAGTGACTGCCACCCCAACTCGCGTATCATATTAGTGACACTCTCACCCCTATTGCGCGATAGCACGAAACGAGCTGCCCTTCTTTGCACTTTTTCGATGTCCTCCGTCAATCCTACCTGGTAAGGATTCCATACCGCGCAGCAATATTCCAGCAGAGGACCGACAAGTGTAAAGTAGGCTGTCTCTTTAGTGGGTTTGTCGCATCTTCTAAGTCTTCTGCCAACAAAGCGCAGTCTTTGTTTCGCCTTCCCCACAATATTATCTATGTGGTCATTCCAATTTAAGTTGCTCGTAATTGTAATTCCTAGGTATTTAGTGGAACTGACAGCTCTTAGATTTGTGCAATTTATCGTATACCCTAAATTTATCAGATTTCTATAGTACCCACGCGGATGACCTCACACTTTCCCTTGTTTAGTGCCAATTGCCACTTTTCGCACCATACAGAAATTCTCTCTAGATCATTTTGTAATTGGAATTGATAGTCTGATGATTTTACTAGACGGTAAATTACAGCGTTAGCTGCGAACAGTCTAAGGGGGCTGCTCAGATTGTCACCCAGATTATTTATGTAAATCAGGAACAGCAGAGGGCCTATGACACTACGTTGCCGAATGCCGGCTATCACTTCTGTTCTACTCAATGATTTACCGTCTGTCACTACAAACTGTGACCTCTCTGAGAGGAAATCACGAATCCAGTCACACAACTGAGACGATACTCCATATGCACGCAATTTGATTAATAGTCGCTTGTGAGGAACGGTATCAAAAGCCTTCTGGAAATCTAGGAATATGGAATCGATCTGAGATCCTTTGTCGACAGCGCTCATTACTTCATGGGTATAAAGTTGTGTTGCACAAGAACGATATTTTCTGAATCCGTTTTGGTTCTGTATCAATAAGTCATTTGCTTCAAGGTGATTCATAATATTCGAGTACAGTATGTGCTCCAAAATCCTACTGCAAATTGATGTCAGTGATATGGGTCTGTAATTCAATGTGTAGCTCCTAATTCCTTTCTTGAATATTGGCGTGACCGGTGCTACTTTCCAGTCTTTAGGAACAGACCTTCCGTCAAGTGAGCAGTTGTATATGATTGCTAAGTAAGGCGCTATTGTGTCTGCATACTCTGAAAGGAACCTAATTGGTATACCATCTGGACCGCAGGACTTGCCTTTCTTAAGCGATTAGAGTTATTTCGCAACACCTAAGATATCTACTTTTAGGTCACTCATGTTAATAGATGTTCTGGTTTCGAATTCTGGAACATTTACTTCGTCTTCTTACCTGAAGGAATTACGGAAAACTGCATTTAGTAACTCCGCTTTAATGGCACCATCATCGGTAACATTTCCATCGCTATCGAGCAGTGACGGTATTAACTGTTTTTTGCCACTGGTGTACTTTACATACGACCAGAATCTCTTTGGGTTCTCTACCATATTTTGAGACAATGTTTCATTGTGGAAACTATTAAAAGTATCTCGCATTGACGTCCACACTAAATTTCGAGCTTCCGTGAAATGTAGCCAGTCTTGGGGATTTTGCTCTGTCAGTTGACCTTGAACGTAAATAAATGTAACATACTGCGCATACATAGGAAAAGAAATCGACTACTGTAGAACTGCAGTACTGATGACAAATTAATGGCTCTGAGCACTATGGGACTCAACTTCTGAGGTCATCAGTCCCCTAGAACTTAGAACTACTTAAACCTAACTAACCTAAGGACATCACACACATCCATGCCCGAGGCAGGATTCGAACCTGCGACCGTAGCGGTCTCGCGGTTGCAGACTGTAGCGCCTAGAACCGCACGGCCACTCCGGCCGGTGATGACAAATTAATGGAAACAGTGTCTGCCGTAAAATATCTAGGAGAAACTATCCAGGGCGACCCTGTGTAGAATGATCAAATAAAGCAGTTAGTAGGAAAAGCGAATGCCAGAGAGATTCATAGGGAGAATCTTAAGGAAATGTATCCCAACCATGAAACATGTTGCTTACAAAGAGCTTGTGCGTTCGGCTCTTCAACATTGTTCACCAATCTGGTACGCTTACCAAATAAAACGGACGGAGAAGATCCAACGGAGAGAGGCGCTTTGCGTCACGGAATCGCCTGGCCGACGCGAGAGCGTCGCAGAGATGGTCAACAAACCCGAGCGGCAGGCGCTGTGGAACACGGAGAGGTTTCCTATTGAAATTCCGAGAGAGCACTTTCCGGAATAATCGGGCGACATGTTACTTCCTCCCCCATACGTCTGGCGAAATGACTACGGCGAGAAAATTCGGGAAGTTAGAGCTGATACTGCCAACAATCATTTTTCTGAAGCGCCGTTCGCGACAGGAAAGGGGGAGATTGTTGTCAGTCAGCGGTACCGGAGGTAGGCTCCTCTTGAGGAGTGTGACGTAGACGCAGGTTAATTTCATGTGGTCGTTCCACATCAACTCGCTTTATACGCCTACTCCAAGATATTTTAGGTGAGTAACTGTTTGCAGTGACTGTTCTGTAATTTAGTAATCACACACTAAAGGGTCTCCCAGGGTACATACTGGCAGTACGTTGCGTTTGTTCGTGTTGAGGGTCCGTCGCGACTCCCTGCACAAAGCGTCGGTCCTCCGCACGCTTTCCTGCGCTTCGCTGCAGTTTTCTACAGTCGTGACTCGTCTGCATACAACACCACCGACCGCGGAGTGCCTCCTTCAACTTCCGACGTCGTATGTTAGGTTCTTGATATCTACTGTGGAAAAATAACGGTCCTATAACGCTGCACTGGGGCACTCCCGAAGTTACTTGTACGTCTGAAGACTTCTCTCCCTGCAGAATAACACGTTCTGTTCCGTTTGCTAGACACTCTTCAGTCCAGTCAGACAGCTGATCTGATATTCCGCACGCTCCTATGTTGTTGGTAAGGCGGGCGTACGAAACTGTACCGAAAACCTTTCGCAAGACAAGGAAGAATTTAGAATGGAAACCAGGTGCCTTTGTCCCATAGTGGTCAACGGTTTTGAAAGAAGAAGTAGACATACCAATCGCGCCGATAGGTGAAACAATTTTGTGATGTCCACTATTTAAGGACGACGGATGGCACAGTTTATGTGAGTAGAATTCGTTACACAAAACTACGTGACTGTTTTAATGTACGTTCGGAATATGGAGCAGACTTGAGCAGAATTTCAAGATGGAAGATGCTACAGCAATGGTGACATGTAGCCAGCGCAGGTCACGTGGTCAGATTGTCGAAACAAGAATAAAGCAGTAAAAAGGTATACGTTCGGCGCTTTTAACCCGGTGCGTAAGAAACGGTCGGACAGATTTCCATCGTTTGTTTTCAATGTGTAGCAGAACTATATTATAACAGAACGTAGACACATTCAAGTCGAAAGACAACTTGGTTTCGTCATGAAATTAGTAATCTTTCAGAGTGCTAACTGTGTTACCTTGGTGAGAGGAATAGAAAGCCAAGCTCACTAGAGTATACGTCACACTGCAGAATTGCTCGTGGTAGATACTTCGTGGTAGTCCATATTATGACGTCATCGTAGGTCTATCACAGAGACAGGACTTTCGCGATCAGTAGCTACTGATATACTGTCGCAAAACAAAGCTCCAGAAATACTCAATAAGGTCGTGAAAAGATTACGAAGCGGTACAAAGATTGTCACTTCACTTACAATGTACAGGAATGTGAAACTGCGCACTTAGCGAGCATCGTATGAATGCCAGATCTATGATCAACAGTTGGAATGGGCCAACTCGCGCAAATATCCGGGTGCAGCTGTTTGTAGGCACGTGGAATGTGACGACCACAGAGGGCCAGTAGCAGGCGAGACGCGAGCCAGACTTGGGATCGTAGGCAGGACACTGTGGGGGAGGGGGGGGGGGGGGGGCGCGGTCAGCCCAGGGAGAGCGACCGTCCTCAAGTCGCTCGCGCGTCCCGTCTTGGAATATGGTCCAGGCGTGTGGGAGCCGCACCAAAGAGGACAAGCAAGGGGCTCTGGAAGGCCGCAAGGACCGTTTCTGTCACTCGTGGGAGATCGCGTCAGAAACGTCGAGAAACCCGAATTTGCAGACTCTTGAAGACATACGCAAACTGTCCCACGAGAGCCCGCTTACAACGTTTCACAGACGACCGTCAAGTGATGATTACAGACACGTTATTCGTCTGTGACGTGTCGCTACCTACATCCGTCATATGCGACTGGAACGGGAAAAAATTCTAACAGGTGTCATGGTGCCTTGAACCCCCTGCCATGCATTTCGCAATGGTTTGCAGGGTTCCATCGTCGATATGGTGAATACTCTGTTTCTACATACGACCGGAATGTGCAAAAGACCACAGCACTATTTTGGCAAAGATGTCCCAGAAGTGTAAATATGTCGTCTACGTGATGCTTTTGCTGAGTCGCAACGTAAAATGATTAATGATTATGTAGTTGGCAGCTGTATCCAGCTGAGTTAAAACCGATCGGAAAGCTGTCCACCGTTTGCATTTTCAATGTGTGTTAGGCGTATACTAGAGCAAAAATGAGGCGCTTTGAAATGGAAAATAATTGTTTATTCAGAAAAATCTTTTAATGTACTCAATGCATTACTTTAGTAAGAAGAATGTCATGCCAGACACATTGGATTGCTGGGGCAGCATAGGCGGCAGTGCAGGACCGTTCGTAATGAATGAGTCGCGCCAGTGTCGATGTTATGACGTCACCACAGTGTATCAGCAACAAACGCCTCCCGAGACCTGAGTACATGTAACGCAACTGAAGCGAAGGGAACAGTTAATTCTGGTAAGGATGCCATATTTCTAACATTCTTCGTCATTTTCTACTTGACTTAACTAATTACAACAGTACACACCACTGTTTTAGACAGAATCACCTACAGTACTGTTATCAACGCAATATCGAGGGATGCAGATATTGTTTTACGTAATAAAAGGGCTTTGCATTTTCTGTCATCAGAGAGGCCTCAGAGAACAGATTTAGCAACTGTAGTTCCAACCTGGACAGCGCCTATTGTCTTAGCGTCAGAGCAACTGGCCTAATTTACTGTCTCATTGTGGGGAAACAGCGTCGCAGACATCGACACCTTCTCTAGCAGCACGGCGGCAGTGATACGGTCCCGAAAAGAAAAGACGACGGACGTTTTCAAAGAAATCTAGAATTGTTATTCAAGTTTAACTAGCCAAGAATACGGACGGCGTCTGACGCAAGTATGCCGTCGCGAGCGGCTCCGTTCCCAGCTGTTCACGCGGAGACTGATAAACGTCGCATCATTTTAATTGTTCGTTTATCTTATACTCACGAATTACAGAGCTGTGATGCGGAGAGAAATGTGATTACGACGATGAGAGATGAAGGATTCTAGTTAGCTGTAGATTATTCACAAGCACGTAACATTTCTTATTGTGTTTTCTGTCAGTTAAGGGAGACAACTCTATGTACTTTCAGTTGATTCCTCTAACCAATGGAAGTAAAAAGTAGAACATCTAAACGAGTTTGTCAAATTACATCTTCGCCTCATTATATAGGGGGACCCGATTTGATAGCGTGTCTGGTTTGCAAACGGAGATTCAGCCGTGGGCAAAAGTTTGCTACCGTTACTAACTAGAGACGCGTCCTTACTTCCCAAATAACGCAGTGCACACAGCGAGAGCTGAATAACATGCACGAAAATAAATAAGACGAAGTTACAATATCGATTTCGTCGGTTTTTTTCTGGTTTCAATATATGTCAGTAGCACAAGACTAACATAGCGTGTGTGACGTTATGGTGTACGCTGTAGAATGGTTAAGCATAATATGTCGAAACAAATGAGTGCTGTCAGTTCCTTACGACCTGACAACGACGTAGCTTCATTTGTTACCAATACTGACTAAGCTGAAAGCTGCTAAATATTCAGTCCAGAACCGTAAGTGGATAATCTCCGAAACAGCAGCTGCATGGAAGCATCGAAACAAAAGTAGTATGCGGCATTCACAGAAATGTTCTGTGTACGAGAGAAAATTTACTACGTAAAGCCAGTGTATTAAAGAGAAATTAAAGACGCCAATAGTACACAGTAGTTTAAGCTTAGCAACTCTGCCATAATTGGGATGTGGTTTCAAAGATCAGGTACACGTGACAGCAAAAAAAGTGGGTCACTGCTGAATACAACCAACATAACGTAGCTGTGTTGCAGGTCCTCTAAACACCAAAACCCCATGGGGTACAGTCGTTTGACTACACACAATGGGTACCGCAAGAGACTACTAGAGTCCAAAGGTCTTTATGGCAGTCAGTCTAAGCGTCAACTAATATCGTCATACAAAACATATTAGAAAACATGTTCTTAGCGATGAGACACCTCATAACACTCATAAACTAACCTTAATTACAACAAGTGACATTCCAAAAGTTCTGAGAAAACGGATTATTTTACATATATCGTACAGTAATCCTTAGTCAAAATTAAATACTTGAGACAATATATGGAGTTACAAAGCTGTACAGCAATTGGAAAAAAGTTTTTCGCTCTCCAAAAGGTTTTCCATTCATGTGCCGAACATCGCTCAACGGCGAGTTGCTCTGGAAACTGGGTATTGGACGAACCAGTAAAAAAATGCGATTAACGGCAACTAGCACCCTACGGAAATCTCAACATTAACAGCAAATCACCAGTAATATCATTGTTCTCGTAACACTCCAACAGCTACGTGAACACATATTTGAACTTTAAATGACATGACCAACGTCGTAGTTCTGGACCTGGATTCAAACCCCGCACCTATAGCCATTGCTAACTAAGCTAACCTTTGTTTTTGCCTTATTGAGACCCGATTATTAGACATAAAGAGACGTGAAGTATAGACGTTTGCACCAGTATCAGTTATCAAATCAGATCCTGAAAATAAATGACGAAAATTTTTGTACTGAACTGGGAATCCTGTCATAACAGTTACCTTCATGGGAACTACCCCCGACGACGATTAATATGGTGTCATTCACAAGGAACAAGGTATGCTCATGTTTAAAATTGAAATGCCATAACGTAAAGCTTGTGACATGGATGTGAGCCCAGCACCTAATCGGTTTGTTAACGAAGTATGTAAAATCAGAAGTTAAATATCAAATGTTTTCACTAACACCGAGATGCTGGAACCTTAAATGACGATATAATTGTTTTTGCCTGACTGGGATTCGAACCCAGCATCTAGGGCCGCCTTTTTCTAGCCAGGAACAGACGATAAATAGCTATTGTTGGTTCACCAGTAGCGAGATGTGCGCCTGTTTAAGCTAGACATCAGGCGACGAAAACTTCTGTGCTGAATGGAATTCAAACCCCGCATACGTGGTCATGAAGGCACTTTAACTATCAAATTCTTTTCGAATAACAGCTAAGAGTGGCATGTTCGTACTTTCAATGATGTGATGGAAAATACTCTGCTGGCTAGAAGTTGAATCAACAACATATCGCCGGCCAGGGTGGCTGAGCGCTTCTAGGCGCTACAGTCTGGAACTGCGCGACCGCTACGGTCGTATGTTCGAATCCTGCCTCGGGCATGGATGCTTGTGATGTCCTTAGGTTAGTTAGGTTTAAGTAGTTCTAAGTTCTAGTGTACTGATGACCCCAGAAGTTAAGTCCTATAGTGCTCAGAGCCAGCCACAACATATCGTCGTTGGTGATCACAACGAACACAATGTCAAACCCAAATCCGTTTTCGCCAGTAGTATGGAGAGGGATGTTTGAACTTGAAAAGATGTAAGGAACCGTTTGATCTTGTAATGATGTGATAAAAAGCTCATCATGTGGCTGTGAGTTGAAACGAACACGCTACAGCTGACAACGCACGAAGAGGCGTTGAAAATGCTACTATTTTTCACTAGTAGTTCGGAGTGCGCATGCCAGGGCTTGAAATGAAATAATGAATATTTTGTGCTGATTAGGATTCGAAACCAGATAGGTGACTTTCGAGGAGGCCTAGAAGAGTTTGCAATCTTGGGGAACACAGTGAAATCGAATTCGAATCCCAGTCCAGCACCACAATTTTCAACGTCTCAGTTTCAAATAAAGTAAGAGCCTTGTGAACTTGCATGACCATTGGTTCATTAAATGAAATACGTTTTCTAGTTTACGACGGCTTGCTGGTGACAGAGTCTCTGCCTTCCGGGGTTTCTCCATCTGTCACAGCTCAAACGAATGCGGCTCTGCCCTAGTCGGCAGCGAAGGGATGTTACCTTTACTGCGGATATTGAACTACGGAGCTTACTGGCGTTCTGCACTTGGCGTTACTAGGGTTGAAGGAGAGTTACTTGTGTGTGTTAAAAATCTACGCCTGACGTGAGATGTGAACCTACACGTTTTACACACCAATAGAAGATTAATCCAACAGGCCACAGAACCCCCTGCCAAGCACATAATTATGAATTGCACAGTATTCATTTAGATGTAGATGCAGATATCAAGTGACGGGTAACAGGAAGGAGAGCGGGATCTGGGAATGGATAGAAGTGCAGAAGTGCAAAATATAAGCTTTCAGAGTATTGCTCACTTAGATGTGCGCCAGAGTTCGTTTTATCTCAGGACCGAGAGATAAGGAGGGACTGTTTTCAGAACGAAGAATGAGTTATAGGGAAGGAGAGATCAAAGAATACGGTTTCATAGGTGTTGAGAGGAATGATGGAGAGTAAAGACAGCAGCAATTAAAAGAGAAAATGTAGAGTCAATGGAAACCGCTAGATTTGTTTATAAAGTTTTGGGGGAAATAAATAAAAGGGCACTTGCGGCGGTAGTGTCAGAGAGAGAGAGAGAGAGAGAGAGAGAGAGAGAGAGAGAGAGAATAGAGGAGATATTATCAACGAGTAAACATAATATTAAATCGTTTGCGTATTGTGTGGAGGATGGAGGGTGTATTCATGGATGGAAGGGAAGAGAGAGATGCATTTGAAATAATAAAAACTACTTTGACAGTGTCCATCTACGCTGATTAGTTTGTAAGTATCTAGACAGGGTGTAAATGAAATCAAAAATAGAATATTTAACAAACTGTATATTCAAAGAAACCCACTTGAATTAAAAAGGCAGCTCAAAGGAAAATTAACCCATATTGTATCTTTTCTGTTGCCACGCGATCTTCCACTAGCTCCCAATGAGGAAAAATGACGAAAAAGAAGACATAACAAAACATTTTAAGGACTCTAATATTTTATCCAGAATCCTTCATTATTTTGTACTTCTATCATGTGTCTTGGCACAGAATGTATAAGGCGTCGGGTGTAACAGCCTGAAGAAGCAACTTTCTCCCAGGCTTCTAGGACGCAGTCCCAAAGAGCGTCCGCAGTAGTTGGTTGGTTTCGTGGCCAGTTGTCTGTTAATGTTCTGGCGGCCTCAGCCCACATGTTTTCCGTGGGGTTCATATCAGCCGACCGTGGCGGCCAGTCCATGACGTTGACGCCAATCCTGGAGAGCCGCTGCTGAACAAATGCAGACTTGTGAATGGGACAATGGTCCTCTTGCAATGTGACGTCCCCTTCTGCGTACAGCATTCGCACTGACGGAATCATCACATTTTCCAATATGTGGACATACTGCACGCTGTCCAGAGTTCCTTCTGTCGTGTGAAGAATTCCCGCCCCTCTCGCAGAAATCCAACCCCAGCAGGTAACAGATAGCCGGCCACGTCTTCTCGTCGTGGTTACATATTCGCGTCGATGGCGAGTCCCTTGCGGCCTGTAAACGATTCGTGGACCGTCGTTACTGGTGGAAAACACCTTCTCATCAGTGAAAATGACGTTGTGCCACGATGCCCTCATATGGAGCTCCGCCAATGCTAGCCAGTATAAAACTTTGTCTTCACTGAGCTCTTGTTTCACGGCAGATCGTCGTGCATGCAGTCCAGCGTCTCTCAGCCTTCGGCGAATCGTCTCACTGGAGCCGGGGAAGTTGGTCTCCCGCCGCAACAGCTTCGCGTTCAGGAAGGGATTTTCTCTGCTCCTAGACACTAGGTCCCTGTCTTCCTGCTGTGAGTTCACTCTCTTCCTGTCTGAGCCAGGAGCCCTGTTGGTGGTGCCTCTTTCAAGGCAGATCCTCCACCATCTCGTTGCAGTGGTATGTGGTACGCCATACCGTCTGCCAGCTTCTCTGATGGAACATCCTCCTTCTTCAGTGAGATCGACGACTCTATCTCGAATAGACCTCTCCCAGTGAGCCGTTATGGCAGACAGCCTGATGTGTATTTCTGCTTGCCGCTCTCATACTGATTCCAGGAGAGGAGGTAAACATATCTACGTCAAACGGAGCGGCAGAGGCAGAGGCATGCGGCGCAGCCGTGCTGGCTCGTTCCGGGCTGTTGGCCCACCAACGCCACCGCCAGCTCGCTCACTTCCGTCTCGCCTCGGCCAGCCTGGCTGGCCCGTAGCTCGCGAGCCGCGGCTAGTACAGACCCGGGCCGCAAGGCCACGATCACCCCATGAAGGATCAAAAGTTACACCTAACCTACCCAAGTCTGTAGTATAAACTAACGCAGCTAAAGCTGTTATGCTATAGCATGTGCAGGCACACCTACAGTTGACAATTCATACAAATATTTGACGAACAATACGTTCAAAAATACATTTATTTTAAACATAGCTACCACAAAATATTTCACCAAGCTAGCAGTAGAATGACGCGGGAAACTATTCTTTCTTGTAAGCGCTCTGCATTAGATGTAGCCTTAAGAAAACGTGTATTCAACCACGACAACTAAGCGGAATGTAAAAGTAACAGGTTTGGCGGCAGCTTCTCCAAATGATAGTATATACGTAGTATATAATACACGTTTTGTGCACTTGTAACATGTACTCAGTTTCTCTGAAACAATACGTGCTTAGGTTAGTTAGGTTTAAGTAGTTCTAAGTTCTAGGGGACTGATGACCTCCGAAGTTAAGTCCCATAGTCCTTAGAGCCATTTGCACCATTTTCTTCTTTTTTTTTTTGAGAAAGGCCTTAAGGTTTGCAACTAAACATGCTACTCCTAGCTACTACTGAATACGAATTTGATTACTAACGTGTCTTCATAACCATGTGTGCGGCGTTCGACTCTCAGTCAGCATGGACGTTTTCGTCGCTTTATTTCTAGTTAAACGTGCGCACATCTCGCTGATGGTGGACCAACAGTGGACATTTCTCTTCTGTTCCTGGTTAGACAACGACGGCGGTAGACGCTGGGTTCGAATCCCGGTCAGGTAATACAAGTTCAGTCGTCATATAAGGTTCCAACCTCACTACTGGTGACAAACTGTGATATCAACATTCTGATTTTACGTACTTATTCAACAATCCGATTAGGTGCTGGGTTCGCATTCTTGTCACCAGCATTACATGATGTCGTTTCAATTTTAAACATGTGCATCCTTTGTTCCTGGACTATGCAACACTGTACAACGTGGTTAATTTACCAAGAAGGTAAATGTCATGTTAGGGGTCCTGGTTTCGTACAAACATTATCCTCATTGACGTTCAAGTTGAGAATTGATAACTGATACTGGTGCAAACGTCAATATTTGACGTCTCTTTCTGCCTAATGCTCGAGTCTCGATCAGGCACAAAGCTTTGCTTGGCTAACATTGGCTTTATGTTCTGGGTTTGCATTCCGGATCCAGAACGAAGACGTTGGTCATATCATTCAAGGTACAACTTTGTGTACAAGTAACTGTTGACGAGTAATGTGAACAATGATATTACTTGTGCTTCGCTGTTAATGCTTGGATTTCCGTAGAGTGCTTGCCGCCGTTAATCACGTTTTCTTTTAACTGCTTAGTATTACATAAAGTTGATGCGAAACAACTCCCCATTAAACGTTGAACGACGTTCAGCATGTGTTGGGTAAACCTTTTGGACAGCAAAGAATTTGTTTCCAATTGCCATACAACTTTATAAATCCATATACTGTCTCAAATATTTAATTGTGCCTAAGGATTACTGAACGATTTATGTGACAAAATTAGTTGTCCCATAACGTTTGAAATGTCATTTATTGTAATTAAGTTTAGTTTACAAACGTTAAGGACTGTCTGCTCTCTTCTGTACTATCATGGTGTTGCTTTACATCTGGACGGGCTGTCATAAAGACCGGTGTTCTCTTGTAGTCTCTAGCGGTATCCATTGTGTATCTTACAATGACTGTACTGTGTAGGGTTGCGACGATGTGCAGCACAGATATGCTATGTTGGTTGCATACAGTCAGGTGCAACCTACACGTTGGAATTCAGGGGAGACCCACTTTTTCTGCTGTCTAGTGTACATGTACTCTCAGATGCAGTGATAAGAGTATAGTGATTCGACTTATGAGGACCAAAGTTAAGTTGTCCAGCCAATAACATAAAATAAAGCTCCGCAAGCTCACGTCTCGACAACAGTATTTCAATTATTTAGACGAGGCAGGAGACATGGACGAAGACTTTGACTTATTACCAACACATGAAGAATTACTGACGAAGGCTAATGAATCTGATGGATTAGGTGACCGACAAAGAAAGGAACTATACGACCTGTTGACACAGTTTATCAATGTATTTTCTAAGAAACTGGGAATCATAGCCAACTATGTATTCGACATGAAAGTTAAGCCCCATAGCACCTACTGTAAAACCACCTATGCAGTTCCGCAATCCCGCAAGGAAGCAGTACGACAGGAAAGCCCCAAAATGTTAAACTGGATAATAGTTGAGCCGTCTGACTCTCTATATTCGAGCCCATTATTGTCTATATTTAAACAGGACGGAAGTGTTAGGCTTGTTCTAGACGCTAGGAACATCATCAAAATTATTGTTACTGTGTGTACCCGACCGGAAGCATTGGAGGAGCAACTAAAAAGGTTTTATGGTATCAAATTTCTAACCTCCATCGACCTTTGAAGTAGCTATTGGTAGGTGAAGTTATCACCATCATCAAGGAAGTACACAGCCTTTGTCTTTGCGGGTCGGTCATATCAATTTTGTGTTGTACCCTTTGGCTTGAATATTAGTTCAGCTGTCTTTATTTCCGGATTTGACCATGTCTTAGGTCATGATTTACTGGAAAAATAACTGTCTATGTCGATAATCTCTTCGTACCCTCGACTTCATGGGAGGAACATCTTGACTTGATTTGAAAAATCTTCGTGATGTTTGCTAACTTTGGCGTTACTGCCAATTTACAGAAATCAAAGTTTGTAAAAAAAGAAGTAAAATTCCATGGTCATATCAACTCTTCTGAGGGAATTTCTCCCAATCCTAACAAACTATTTGCTATAAGGAACTTCCCTGTGCCCTCTACCAAAAGACAATTAAAAGGTTTTCTAGGGTTAACGTCTTTCTTTCGTCGCTTTATACCAAATAAATCCATGAACCATCCAGCGTTGCACAATCTACTAAAGACAAACGTTCATTGGTTATGGACCTCTGAATGTCAACAAGCCTTTGAAAAACTCAAACAAGCTCTTCTGAATAGCAATATCCTCACTCATCCAGATACGAACTCAGAATTCTGACGCCTCATTTCAAGGCTTGGGCGCTTGTTTGTTCCAGCTAAAGAAAACTGGCGATAAAGAAGAGATTAGGACAGATAGTTTCGCCAGTCGTGTGCTGACGGAGAGCGAGAGATCTTACTCTGTTACGGAGTTAGAAGGATTGGCAGTTGTATGGGCGTTACGCTGTTTCAATTATTACATTTATGGTCATCCGATCAAAGCATATTACTACCATCAAGCTCTTAGTTTTCTCCTCTCGTGTGAGCTCTATCATCCGAGACTTACACGCTGGTGCCTATTTCTGCAAGGCTACAATTTCGAAATTGTTTACGTGAAAGCAAGAACAACATCGTTTCAGATGCATTGTCACGCATGCCGGAAGGTATGCCGGAGCCTACAGAACTTGTAGAACAGGTTTCCAATCACAAGATACTCCTTGATCCCTTGAATCGTAGTTATTTTCTATGTCTTTGCCAGCAGATGGGTACTCTGCAAGAAAGCGACCGAAAATGGAAGAGAGTCAAACAGCTTCTACAAGACAACCCTAACAATCGTTTGTCGAAATTTTATAAATCACACAATGGTGTTTTATTTCATCGCACATCTATGTTGACGGAGCAATGGTGTGTTTGTATTCCTGAGGAGTGCGTTGAATATCTCATATGGTACACACACCTATCCTGGGGACATTATGGCCCTGAGAAGTGTAAAAGAAAGATTTCTGCCTGTTGCTACGTTCCCAATCTGCAAAAGCGAATTCATGAACTGCTAAGCACTTGTTTAACCTGTCAGAAGGCAAAGCTCTTCAATCTTTCGAATGCCATACCTTTGAATCCTATCTACACCGAGCGTCCTAACCTAATAGTCAGTCTCGACTATGCAGGTCCTCTTCCGAGAGGAAGAGGAGGTGCTAAGTACCTTGTTGTTTTGCTAGACTTCTTCACTAAGCGCGTGCGTTTATACGTGATGAAGTCTTCCAGTGCAAAATCTTTAATAAGACGAATGGAAAAGGATTATTTTCCTCCTTTTGGTAAGCCGGAAACCATGTTGTCTGATAATGCCTCAAACTTCGTTGGAAAAAAGTGGAGGCTGTTTCTTGCCAGTGATGGTATTTCAGTTTCAAGATTTAGATCCCAAAGTAACCTGACAGAACGAATCTTCAAAGAATATAATCGATTTATTCGCACCTATAGACCGAATCAGCAAACACGGTGGGTCGATTTCGTTACTCCATTTGAAGAGAGTGTAAATAACCTTCCACACACTTCGACCGTTTTGACACCTTCAGAACTAATCTCCAGGCAAAAGGAAAGCACTGAATGGACTGATCCTATCCACAAGATACAAGGTCCAGAAGTAAATCTAGATAATAAGTTAAGACAAGCCCTGATCTCTATCACAACTCATGCTAATTTAAGAAAAAAGGCATTTGACAAGCATGTCAAAAAAGTTCTGTCGTATCGCTTGAACGAGCGTGTTCTTCTGAAGCACACTTCAAACCATCTCTCAACTTACGTAAAAATCGTAATTGGCAACACCTATACGAAGGACCGTTTATTATAGTCAGGCAGCCACATATTGGTTGTTATGTGTTGGCGGATCCACTTAGTGGACGAGTAAAAGGACTTTACCACCATGTAGACCTAAAGAATTACCATGAAAAACATTTAAAAAATCATTTGTTATGTTAAGCAGCAACTTGAAGCAAGAGTGTGATCTGCTTAGAAAGTATGTGAGTCAACAGGATGCACATGTATTCTGCAGGTGACGTAATCATTTGAGTGAGGTGGACGCAAAGTAATGATGGAGCTTGAAGTATATGAAGTGATTGAACAAGGTACTGTACGTACTTGGAAAATAAGATTTCCCTTAATACTTTCTTAAGCCATAGATGGTAGCAGTCTTTGAACTGAGTAAGGGATGTGCCGAAGTACCACCTCCTGCTTTAGTTTTAATGTGCATTTATGATGATAATTAGGTCCTGTATTGGAGAAACTTAGAGAGACTATTCCTATGCCACGAGTATCATATAGAAGCCTTCGATACTAAGATACCTAGTTGAGGGCCGAGATAATCTGCTAATATTCTACTGCTATGTCAGCATGGCGTGATTTTGAGATACATTTGAGGATGCTTTGGAAGTGGATTTGTGCGACATTTTAATACTGAAGTCAAGATATGCGGCGTGGATGACATTAAAAGCGGCGTAGCCAAAGAATGAATTTGCTGAACCTATTATGTATCTTCGTATCTTTTATTTCTTTGCATTATCATATTGTAGTTTTCTTCTTTAGCATGCCTACCTTTCTACCTTACCTGGTAGGGGAAGAAATTTGGAAATTGGTTCAAAACACTTGACGTGTGTATATTGTGTGTACTGACGATCGTGGTTCATTGGTTAATGCGTATCTGCAGTTAATTATCGAAATATGATGTAAATCTGATTTTCTGTGAGCAAAAGCAGCCTAGGAAATATGAATAATTTTCCCGATTTCTATTAGATGAAGTTTTGAACGTGAACTGTTCGGCACACAAAAGAGGGTATATTTTACTGATTATTGATGTAACGGACTAAATTAACAAAGAAACTAAAAAAAAGGCTGATAGAGAACAATAAGAAGAAAAGAATCAGACTTAAAATACATATAAAATCTAAAGTGCTTCAGAAGCACCATTCATAATAGCAAACACGACTTTCGTTAGGTCTTGGGCAGTAGTTATAAAAGCTATGTATATTTTGTAAATGATCCTTTTATGATAAGTAATTTTAACATTATCTGTGCTACTCTGTGGTATAAAGACACCTATATGGATACGTATGGACTGCTGCGTATGACTCACTTAATGACAAAATGATGGACACATATATAAATATGTGCGTGTAAAATCGTAATCTGACACATGTATGGACACGAAAAACTACGAGGGCAGTTCAATAAGTAATGCAACACTTTTTTTTTCTCGGCCAATTTTGGTTGAAAAAACCGGAAATTTCTTGTGGAATATTTTCAAACATTCCCGCTTCGTCTCGTATAGTTTCATTGACTTCCGACAGGTGGCAGCGCTGTACGGAGCTGTTAAAATGGCGTCTGTAACGGATGTGCGTTGCAAACAACGGGCAGTGATCGAGTTTCTTTTGGCGGAAAACCAGGGCATCTCAGATATTCATAGGCGCTTGCAGAATGTCTACGGTGATCTGGAAGTGGACAAAAGCACGGTGAGTCGTTGGGAAAAGCGTGTGTCATCATCGCCGCAAGGTCAAGCAAGACTGTCTGATCTCCCGCGTGTGGGCCGGCCGTGTGCAGCTGTGACTCCTGCAATGGCGGAGCGTGCGAACACACTCGTTCGAGATGATCGACGGATCGCCATCAAACAACTCAGTGCTCAACTTGACATCTCTGTTGGTAGTGCTGTCACAATTGTTCACCAGTTGGGATAGTCAAAGGTTTGTTCCCACTGGGTCCCTCGTTGTCTAACCGAACACCATAAAGAGCAAAGGAGAAACATCTGTGTGGAATTGCTTGCTCGTCATGTGGCTGAGGGTGACAATTTCTTGTCAAAGATTGTTACAGGCGATGAAATATGGGTTCATCACTTCGAACCTGAAACAAAACGGCAATCAATGGAGTGACGCCACACCCACTCCCCTACCAAGAAAAAGTTTAAAGCCATACCCTCAGCCAGTAAAGTCATGGTTACAGTCTTCTGGGACGCTGAAGGGGTTATTCTGTTCGATGTCCTTCCCCTTGGTCAAACGATCAACTCTGAAGTGTATTGTGCTACTCTTCAGAAATTGAAGAAACGACTTCAGCCTGTTCGTAGGCACAAAAATCTGAACGAACTTCTCCTTCTTCATTACAACGCAAGATCTCACACAAGTCTTCGCACCCGAGAGGAGCTCACAAAACTTCAGTGGACTGTTCTTCCTCATGCACCCTACAGCCCCGATCTCGCACCGTCGGATTTCCATATGTTTGGCCCAATGAAGGACGCAATTCGTGGGAGGCACTACGCGGATGATGAAGAAGTTATTGATGCAGTACGACGTTGGCTCCGACATCGACCAGTGGAATGGTACCGTGCAGGCATACAGGCCCTCATTTCAAGGTGGCGTAAGGCCGTAGCATTGAATGGAGATTAAGTTGAAAAATAGTGTTGTGCAGCTAAAAGATTGGGGAATAACCTGGTGTATTTCAATGCTGAATAAAACAACCCCTGTTTCAGAAAAAAAATGTGTTGCATTACTTATTGAACTGCCCTCGTAGTTATCTCTTGTATGAATCAAAATTGAGATGAACTTATGGACACGTCGGATATTCCGCGGGTGAAGTAGCATTATAAGTATTCTCACGTTTGCAACGACGATACAGTGGTTATCAGACAAAGGATAGACAAGCTATTGTACTTACTGCAATGGGTAAACGTAGTCATTTTCTTCGACGACGGTTCTTCGTCGCCGGTGCAGTCAATTTACCGTCCAGGTTGACCATGTCGCCTTGATGAGCTGCTCCAGTTCTCATGATTCAACAAAGTGCACAAGTTATAAAACGATTGGTAGCCACTGAACTATCTGCCTCGTGCAGGACGCGGACTGCCAACGCTGTTAAACCACGTGACTGTGAAGCACTGTGGCAACATTCAATGACTGCTTGCCGGCCCGCGCTCAACAATAAGCATTCCTCTCCATAACGGGCGCGAGCATGCTCCAGATTTGAGATGAAAATGGAAATAAAAATAATAAAACGGTTAATAAACTATGCACGAGTTTACTATATTTACATAAAAAGGAAATTGATACGGCAATATTGCTAAATACGTTGCTTAAGAAAGACCTGTACACGACGAGATGTGTTTTACTCAGGCTTGCTAATGAAAGAATGTGAAACCTAGATATAAACCATGAATAATATATAATATATATGTGCATAGTCTGTATAGTAATTTTTATTGTCTCAAATTCTTACTCCATACTCCCTTAGATTAGGATACTAGTTAATGAGCAATACCTAATACAGACTTTTTTCTCTGTATTTTCATGTGCAGAAACATGGATTGGAATGAGATTAAGACAGCCAACAAACTGACACATTCGTCATTAAACCAGTCATCAACTTTCCTGACTCCCGACACGACCCAATGGATCGTCGAGTCAAGAAAAGGTGATCCCCAATTATAGTGCAGTGAAAATAAAAGGTGATGAAAGAACTCCCCTGTGAAAATCACCCGAGTTCATAAGAAATACTCCCAACAACCAAGTGAAGAGTGACATCGCTATGAGAAAGACTGATAAAAGTTTCATTTTCTGTTCAAAATTTTCCTCTTGGTTAAGATTAGTGTACTGGATCTTTTCAGAGAGAAAGATTTTGGGTAGCCTGCGATTCATTTAAAACTTGCTGCTTTTTAAATATTATTTTGCGAAAGTTTTATTTATTTCTTTTATCTGTAGTATTTTGTCTAGCTATTGCTAAAATCTTCTTCAATTAAGTCAGAGTCAAAGGTCAGATTTTTATCTGATTTAATTCCCATTCTAGCATCGCTACTTGTATTTCAAATTATGTTACACAAAAAGGTTCACCGTCTTTTCCCAAGAAGGTTTTGTTTAAAGAGTTCCTTTATTTTAGAGTGTAAAAGGTTTTAATTGCTCATTCTACTTTAAGGCATGTTTTATTATACTTGCTTTTCTGTGTGTTTTAGATCGCTGAAGAGTGTGATCCCCTCTGTTTAATAATTGATATCTGTTTGAGAAGGGAACATGTTTGGAACGCCAGACTCAGCAGTTCCTGTGTAAAAACTGCTGAAAAATGTGGTAACAACAGAGGAATTCTTACCTAATTTAATGTTTAAACTTTACAGGTTTTAGAGAAACATGATTGCACATTTCTCGTGACTTTTATTGTTGTTAGTCAAATTTCTAAAATGGCCATCTTTCTATGATTTACTTGGTATTATGAAAATATGAACAGGTGTTGTAATATTATTGGGCTTCCCGTTGTATGAAAGCTGTGAGTACCCTTGGAAAGGCATTCACCTAGCTGTGTATTAAATGATCAACTTATGAGGTGAGATCTATGCTTTGAAAGACATTTGTTTTAAATAATTTACGTATCTGTAAAGATGCGCATCTAGCGCGAACGCTAATACATCGATTGCGCAGTCAAAGAAACATTTTAACAGAAGCTGAACTGAGCGTTCCGCTTCGATCTAAATAAATAAAAAAAGCTTTGTAGATCATAAGATTTTATCGTGCTTCTGCTTGCAATGTAAAAGCGTAAAGAAGGTCGTCTTTAAGCCATACAAGTGAGCGGTCTTACCAGCGTGCAGACAATAGTTATTAATTAATAAAATTCAAGTAATTTACGTTCGACACTATAAATCGGCAAGTTATTGCAAGTTATTGTTATGAAGGTGTTGACCGGTGCAAGAATTGTCCCGAAGGAAGGAGAAAAGTAATTACTGTAATTTGTGACAAAAACGTGAACCAAGAAGGAACAGGACAGGCTGAAATCTGACCGCACTATACAGTCAGAAAATTACTTATATAAGTTATATTGTTTATAAATAAGCCCTAATTGCTTGTGAGAATTATTTGAATATATTTAGTTTACCAAACTTCTTATTCTATTCTTTTCCTTTATATTTTTTTCACCCCCATGTCATAGTATTTTTATAAATGTCGAACAGCCTTCACTACACCAGAGAATACTGCGGCATCCTGGTCATAGACAGAAGGCCGCTCCTTGTCGTCTATACAACTCATAGCTGCCCCATTTATTAATGATTTCATTTGCAAATGCAATTTTTTTTGTTCATTGTTAAAGGTCCCTTAGGTAATTATAAAATTCATACTGATTACGTAAAGGAATCCTGGTTGTTCTTTTCCAAGTAATTGAAGCCTTTGTGTAATCGAAACCTAACCTCCTTCTGACAACGATCAGGAGCCGACCAGAAGGTGGACGTCTTCGGCCTCTTCCGTGTTTCCTGTGGCAAAGCTGTGCCAATCTGGGAACACAGCAATCTAGTATGAAACACAATATATATATATATATATATATATATATATATATATATATATATATAACTATCAGATTAAAAATGATAAAATTGAAATACCTGTAATATTTTTTTTTCTTTTATCATACTAGATGTGGCGCCCAAACAAGGACCTAATAAAAAAATTTAATGTGTTCTGTTATTGTTTCATGACATCATCCGGTGGAGATCAGGAAGCCGTAAAGGAAGTACTGAACAAAACCGTGAAAGTATTAAACAATTTAGAAAAATAACAGCAGTGCGCAAAATGACGGATGTAAGTACGGATTACATTACGCATAGAATTTTGCGTCTTCTATCAAAAAAACTGATTCTGGGAATTTCTTTCCTTACTGCTTCATTTTATCCTATTGCTATTAATTTCCTTGAAGAATTGCTTATCTACGTAGTTAGAATTCATTTCTGATCATCTCTTCATGCAAAGTTTATTTGTTAGCATTATTAGCATCTTCATTGTTGCTACGGTTAAGAGCACAAGATTGATGTTATAATAGTAGGAATCAGTGTCTAGTAGGTGACTGTCACTTATTTTCAAAGCTAGGTGCCATCTTGTCTTCTACCCGGTATGGCTCTGCAATTGTGAGCTACCGTGGTGTGACGTTTGACTATCAGGCAGCATCGCAGTGTGTGCATCTCAGAGTTGACGACCGGCGTGCCGCGAAAGATTTCTTTGAGCAGTTACGTCACAAACTTGAAAATAAACATGGCAGATGACAGAGGCAAGCCGGCAAACAGTGTGGATGACGGTGATGACACAGTTGTCAAGTCATACCCACTGCGTTCGTGAACGGGAACAGGTAGATCCGATTCACGAATGGAGAGAACTGCAGACGATGATAGTGTGCGTGACATATCGTCACAGCAGTCATCGTCACAGCAAGCGGGAGAATTTCCTATGGTTGAAATGATGAGAATTTTTTTTCAAGGAAGAGAACAGGAGAAACTGGAAAGGGAAGCTTATAAATTACGAAAACAACGTGATAGACAAGAAAGGGAACAAAAAGAAAGGGAAAAGGAACGGGACACAGAGCGAAAATGGTTTGACCTAAATACCACCATTGGTAATATGACCTCTGTTACTGGTACAATGAAAACTCGGTTAGATAATGCTGATGCCAACTTAGAGGCAAGAATAAGGACAGTCACGGTGGAATGTTTCACCAACTGCGACATGGCCGCGTATACAAACAGTGATCCTATACTCTCAAATGTTATTTATTTCAGTCTTTGATCACAATATGAATTCATTTTTATTTCAAAGAATTTCGTGATTAATATCCCGTAGGCCTTCGATCTCGAGAAATAAGTAAATATGAAACAAAACATGAAACGCCTATGCAATTCTGTAAGAGCAGCTTTGGATACAGAATAAGGTATTACTTTAGTTTTTTTCTTTTTCTTTGTAATACAAGAAAAACGAATGATAATGGTTTATTCTGTGACTACTACTTTAGTCATGTATTTTTTGTATGCTTTACTGGGTTACATTATTGGTTACTTATGTACCTAAATGTGACTATGTGATATATGATGGTTACGATGTTTGATAAAGATGTTTACTGGTTTTTCATACTTCTTTACATTTATAACGACGTTTGTCTTTTACTTAAATGCTCTGTTAAATTGTGCTTGGTCTACTTTCATTTAAGTATTAGGTTTTACTGTAACAGGGTTTGATAAACAGTTCACAATGATGTTCGGCTTTTCTTTGTGCTACCACTGGACTAGAATAATTCTCTTTTTTCATTTCCCGAGATCTAATTATAAAATTGTTATGTAGTGGCAACTATTAAGGTCAAGAAGGTTGGTGAGACATGCTGGTATATACTTGTTTCTCAGTTTCTGTGGATGCCCAGTGAAATTTTCTACCTTCATGTTAACGTGCCATGGACTAAACATTGCATTTAAAAAATCTCAAAATTCCACCAATTTTTAAAAGTGTTATACCTTCTGTACAGTGTAAAGTATTCTGAGCGTTATACGTCTGTTGTGTGGGTCCCTGATTAGTTTTGATTAATGTTAACTCCCACTCTCAAAATAGAAATTGCTTACCATTCTTATTCAGTGGTATTGACATAGTGCATTTATTTGTCTTACGATTACGAATCTCATTATGACAATCGAAGTGTTCGAGATATTGTACTTTTTCAGCAGCTCACTGTACCGTGGCGACGGTATTCCCGATCGATTTTCGATCGTTGGGCCTCTGAGTGGTGTTTCTTTCTCCATTGCGGGGCGCCTCCTGGCAGTGGTTGGCGCTGTCTCTGCCCAGCGACATGTGTGCTGGCAGTCAAGTTTGGGCGCGTGCGGCGCGAGCATTGGCTTTGGCGTTGCACGGTGACTTGCCGTTGGGGACACCACGGCTCGAAACGAGACCAACCAACAGAATTTCAAGGTAGCTAGAGCCAATAGGATTGCTTCGCTGTGGATGAACCTGGCGTGGACAATTTTATCTTTGGTGTTTACACGTCAACTTCAATAACGTGGCATGCATACGGGCCAATCTGTTCAGATAGTTATTGTTTCTCTCATTTATAACTGAAATTAGGCATTAATTTTAACAATAAATAGTCTTGTCATGTTGCCTTTTCACATGTAGATATACAGTTAACGTAGTTACTGCGAAATTCCGGGTCGACAGAAGCGTCCGATCCCACGCGTCGGCTTTGACCCGTGACGTAAGGGTGTTGTCGTGTGTGACGTAATGACGGCGCGGAGTTTGGTTTGAGTGTGGCTGTCTCCAGTTCTGTTTTATCTTATTTTATTTACTTTTCTGATCTGTTCGTTCAATCTCGTGAGATTTTTTTTAAAATTTAAAAACACTTATTACTTATTTTAATTACCCGTTTCCTCCAATTTCTGTTTTAGTTTATTATATTTATGTTTCTGATCTGTTCGTTCTATCCCGTGAGATTTTTTTTTAAAAAAGACAAAAACCACTGATCAGCTACTGAAGCATCTTTATCTTCTATGGGTTGCAGGTGTTACGACCCCTGGGAGGCGGGTGGGTATTCATGCATGGCTGTCTTCACTTACACGTTGTAGCTACGCAAGGTGTCTAAATTTGTTTATATTTAGTTTGCCCCCCACCCAAAACACCCCATTTCCATCGCTTGTCCCGTTAGTGTCATTAGGCTTCTTGTGGAAAGTGTGTGTGTTTGTTTTTGTTTCCGCCATATTTGTGACGTCATGGGTCAAAGCAGACGGGCGGGATCGGACGCTTCCGTATTTCCGAAATTCCTTATGTTAGTACGATAGTTACCGTTTTTACATGCGGCCAGGTGAAACGTGTTGACAACTCATTTTACGAGCAACAAAATTACGCATCATCAGTAAATACCTGTTTTCCTTGCACCGACAGTCTTTTAGTGGTACGATTACTAAGGAGAGAAAGACAAAATACCTGTTTGGCAACAGCTTTTTGACGATTTCTCAACTATACTAGTGAAATGTTTCGTTACGTTTTTATAAGAAGTGCAATGGTGTATTTTGTCACTGCTGTTATTTTTGTGAAAAAAGGGAGGTAAACATAACGTGGTCCATATTTTCAATATGCGTGTGCTTATCATGCTGGAACATTCACATATTGTTTAGATCCACTGATATTTTTGTAATTTGTAGCACTTAGTTTAATGAATATATGTCTTGACGAACTTTTTTGCTTGCTACAATTATTTGTTTATTTTGTCGTTAAATGATCATTTATCTTATAACAAAAAAAATGGCAGTGTATATGCCGCGAAAAAATCACGTAAATCCGGTAGAAAAATAATTTGTAACAGAGCAATGTAACATTCCTTTGAGAGTTTCAGTTTAGTTTCTTGTGGATATATTCAAAGCCATCCACTTCTGCAGCTTTTTCGATAGCCCTCCAGATTAGTAATAAAGAGTTATTCCTGTGACAAACTTAAATCATTATGTTGTATGCAGTGTCAGTACGTATCACAAGAAACAATTTTGTACACAACAGAGAATGGACTTTGAGATTAAGGTGTTCGACTCTGGTTTGTTCCGTAATTTTCGCACTTTAGACATGTTTTAATTCTCGTTATATTTGGGCCTAGTGAAAGTGGTTAAGATTTTACACATAAAGGGTGTAAAGCAAAGTTGTCCCATTCCCTAACTGTAGCTTCACACACACGTACTGCATGTAATATTTAGTGGCTTTTGTTCTGAAAGTGTTACAGTTAGTGCAGCAAACTGACTGGGATATGACATGTTCCATGGTAGCTTAACATAAGTAGGGTCGAGTAACCACTGACGGCCCCATTAAGGACAATTCAAGGCAGTTTATACGATTGCTATACAAAATTAGTTTACAGATTATTTCAGTAATTCTATTGTTTCAAATTCTGTGGGGAGCAAGTGTTCTAAATTATATAACAAAAGCAAACGAAAATATTGAACATGAAATTGCACATTTCCCCAATTTTTGCCACGTTAAACCTCACTGTGGCCAGACATTTACTTGCTTTTGGCTGATACCTATTGTAATGCAACTGAGGCTTTACATAATTTCAGAATCTATTAGCAGAAAAGTAATTTATTCTTTGTACTAACATCATGGTGGCCACCAAATTTGAATTTTCAAATTCAATGTTGTCATGTATTATATTTACTGTATTGGGTTAGGCATACATACTACACTAGAAAGAACAAATTGCTTGTTTTAAAAATTTATGATGTCCGATATGAACCATGTCAAGTTGTACACCACATACAGCATGACTGACCAAGTGGAGTGATCATCTGAAGGATAGTGCACATAAAAATGTAACATGGTTGCATTTATGCAACACTAGCTGTTTGTTTAAGCCAGACATATTAGGGTCAACTGAAGGGTTAAATGGCCAGTACATGAAGAAAGTGACACAGAACAGACAGATTAAAATCCACAGTCACATCTCATGGATTAATGATGGTAGAATGTTAGTTAATCTTGAAAGAAAACTTGAAGTTTCTCGTTGAATTTTGTTAAGGTATTCATAATCTTACATTGATTTGTTTACAAAAAAAATTCCTTTTGCGACAAATTATCATTACGCTTACACTATGCAAAATGAAGTTACAGAACTGTGTATTAGCTATATTTGAATAAACTGTGACGACTGATCAATGATTACTCGGTGATGTGACAGTTTGAATGTTTGTCAAGAATGCTTATTTTTCATCCCATCAAGTCTGTCAAGACAAGTGATCAAGTATGCGTAAAAGGTACACCATACACCCTGCATATCCCTGCCCATCTGCATTAGCTACCCTGCATGTTTGACATTGACCGGCCATTCTGTAGCACACTTACCAATGTATACTTTCTCAAACATCAGTGTCTGACATAATTTTAGGTGCTTCAGCTGACTCTTTTGTTTTCAGGGACTGTAACACATTAATTTCAGATTTCATTCCTTTTCTGGATAATTTTTGTTCGTGTTGTTTTTCAGTTTCACGTAGTTGCTTCTTTTGTCATCTACGTACAAGCAACTTGCATTACACATAGACAGAATTAAACTTCTGTTGATTTTAAAATTGTCAACACTGTGCAAGCATTATGAGCAAGCATGCTTTTCACTCTAACTCTCAACAATACACTCAAAAACTTCCTGACAGATTAAAACTGTGTGCCAGACCAAGACTCGAACTCGGGCAAGTGCTCTTATCTGAACTACCCGTGTACAACTCAAACCCCAGCCTCATTTCTGCCAGTACGTCACCGCCTACTCAAGTTTGAGTTTAGCTCCGGCACACATTCTCAATCTGACGGGAAGTTTCATATCAGCGTACATGCTGCTACAGAGTGAGCATCAATTCTGGAAATACATTCAGAGTATATTGAAAAACCTCTTTCCACAACAGCATTTCCTGGCGAAAGTACTGACATTATTTTTAGAAAATTTACAATATTACAACGTTATTTTGTGACAATGTAATGAGGTTCATCGAAACAACTTTCACTTATTTCGAAAAATGCCAATTTTTTCTTTTTGAATATGAGCATCGTTACAAATATTGACAAATTGTTGTTTGACACAAACACAAATTTTCACCAGAAAGAGAATTTAAAGTAACAATGTCAATCTTTATGCATCTGTTTCTTGATTTAAATCTGCTGATGGGTCCAAATATGAAATGGCATGTGTAGGTTTATATTTCAGTGGTTCGCCTTCAAGTAGCTTTTGTATTATACCAATAATACAAGAATGGATTTCTTCTTTTAGCCTCAAGATGTCAGCCGGTCAAGTCCTTAACTTTCTTTTGGTACCTTTGCAGTAAAATCCAAAATACACGAAGCATTCTGCAGTGATCAGATTCTTAATATTTTTCATGTGAGCCTACATGAGGGATTTTCCGACTATGCAAAATGTCTGAACTGACAACTTGCTGCATTAATGAGGTGGTAAAAGCGAACAACTCATTACACAAAAAATAAGCCATAGGTAAATCAGTAAAAAAACACATAAATGTTTTTGAAAGGATGTGGTGTCACAGTGAAAAAAAAGCCAATTTTTTACCTAAGAATTTGTCTCCAACTGTTAAGATAAAGTTTTCAAACACTCTGAATCAGACAAGAGTTTAATTTTAAGCCAATTGAGAAATATAAGTTCTTAGATGTGGGAGAATTTTGAAGCTAGTTTGGCCACATTTTCTATACATTTTATGCCACAGAATTGCAAAGGAAAACCTGAAGACACTATATTTCTGTATATTGACATCTTTGTGTAGGCAAATCGTCAAACACACAATACAAGGCTCTGAAAATGGTGGTCTTTCCCAATTTGTTTGTGACACTCCAGTTTTAAAAGTGCATTGAACTATATACGGGTTACAACCACCTAACTGCAAGAGTTTCATGTTACCAGAAATTTATTTTACTTCATTATTCAAAAACGTTCAAGCTGCTAAATTTTAGGAGAATTCTGCAAATTAAAATATCCTTTCAAAGCATAGACTCTTTGGCATTGAATAAAGGCAGAATCAAAGTATCAGGTCGAGATCTGTGACTTGTTTCAAATCCCAAAAACTAACATGGATGTCCATTCGTTCATTGTTTTCTTTTTTCTTTTATTTTTGTATGATGGTCAGTGCTGTATACAGTCTGACATAAGTAATGTGTGGCCGTTGGCCACATAATTTTCTGAAGCTGCTCACATTTGTTGAGTGAAACTACTCAAAATAAAGAAAAATTACATGTGACTTGTGGCTGGTCTACAGTTCCAATATCCAAAAGTCGCTGGTTCCCTGCAGATGATGCTTGCTTTTGCTAACATGAAATTGCGTTTACAGCTTACACTGCCAATGTAGAATCACTCATACGAATTGTCTCTCATTATTACCTTTTACTTGGCACACTTAAACATTGCAACATGTAAGATACACCTGGGTCATCAGGACACATTTACATTTTGAGTATGTTATGGGAAAAAATTAAACAATTGACTGGAATTTAAATATTAAATTTTTAATTAGGATATATTAGTACAATTTTAAGACTATATTCATAATTTGTCATCATATCTTATAGACTTTATGAAGTAATACAGTGATGTACAAAAGACACAGAATGTGAAAAAACAGTTTCAAAAATTCTACACATCAGCTACAAATATTAAGATACACAGTTGAAACTTCATATTTAAACAGAAAATAGATTTTACATCAAAATTATAAACCAAAAGAAAAGATTAAATTCAGTATAAAAGTTTCTGCAGGCATAACTTACAAGAAAATTTTACTGTAACTTTTAGCTGAATGTACTGCAATTATAAAAATATTTCACAGTATCATGAACTGCAATAAAATCTTAGTTTTTGATAATTAAGTTTCTTTCCAGTCATTTTCAGAAACTTGATTCATCCAAACTTCCAAAACCGTTTGCACACAGAACAATGGAACTTTTAAACACAATGGTGCTTGACATCTGGCACATGACACAGTTTATCTGTGGTTTTCCTGGCATCACAGGTTGGTGAAACATCAAATCGAAGGCAAAATAATAGACATTTCAAGGGTATAGTTGCTCCAAAATTCAGTCTACCAGTGCCGTTTATAGCATATAATCAATCCATTTTTTCACACTCTTATCTGAAAGCCCCCCAAAAATAACAAAAACCAACAATTATATTGATTTACGAATTTGTCATTAACTTTTGAGACAGAATTTTGATTTACTTATCTGGCAATGATGTAGTCTTTTCCAATGTTTCTGAGTACAATCTCTGAAATGATTTCATTGTTGAAAAGCAGTTCCCAAAACGAAATCGTCCTTTTGTTTAGCTGTATGCAATGTCAAAAGTCTACATAGTAGGCAACATAGTGTTAAGTACTTGAACAAGGTGAAACAGATCAATATAGAGAATCTGCCCTCTTAGCATATTGTACACTCCTGGAAATTGAAATAAGAACACCGTGAATTCATTGTCCCAGGAAGGGGAAACTTTATTGACACATTCCTGGGGTCAGATACATCACATGATCACACTGACAGAACCACAGGCACATAGACACAGGCAACAGAGCACGCACAATGTCGGCACTAGTACAGTGTATATCCACCTTTCGCAGCAATGCAGGCTGCTATTCTCCCATGGAGACGATCGTAGAGATGCTGGATGTAGTCCTGTGGAACGGCTTGCCATGCCATTTCCACCTGGCGCCTCAGTTGGACCAGCGTTCGTGCTGGACGTGCAGACCGCGTGAGATGACGCTTCATCCAGTCCCAAACATGCTCAATGGGGGACAGATCCGGAGATCTTGCTGGCCAGGGTAGTTGACTTACACCTTCTAGAGCACGTTGGGTGGCATGGGATACATGCGGACGTGCATTGTCCTGTTGGAACAGCAAGTTCCCTTGCCGGTCTAGGAATGGTAGAACGATGGGTTCGATGACGGTTTGGGTGTACCGTGCACTATTCAGTGTCCCCTCGACGATCACCAGTGGTGTACGGCCAGTGTAGGAGATCGCTCCCCACACCATGATGCCGGGTGTTGGCCCTGTGTGCCTCGGTCGTATGCAGTCCTGATTGTGGCGCTCACCTGCACGGCGCCAAACATGCATACGACCATCATTGCCACCAAGGCAGAAGCGACTCTCATCGCTGAAAACGACACATCTCCATTCGTCCCTCCATTCACACCTGTCGCGACACCACTGGAGGTGGGCTGCACGATGTTGGGGCGTGAGCGGAAGACGGCCTAACGGTGTGCGGGACCGTAGCCCAGCTTCATGGAGACGGTTGCGAATGGTCCTCGCCGATACCTCAGAAGCAACAGTGTCCCTAATTTGCTGGGAAGTGGCGGTGCGGTCCCCTACGGCACTGCGTAGGATCCTACGGTCTTGGCGTGCATCCGTGCATCGCTGCGGTCCGGTCCCAGGTCGACGGGCATGTGCACCTTCCGCCGACCACTGGCGACAACATCGATGTACTGTGGAGACCTCACGCCCCACGTGTTGAGCAATTCGGCGGTACGTCCACCCGGCCTCCCACATGCCCACTATACGCCCTCGCTCAAAGTCCGTCAACTGCACATACGGTTCACGTCCACGCTGTCGCGGCATGCTACCAGTGTTAAAGACTGCGATGGAGCTCCGTATGCCACGGCAAACTGGCTGACACTGACGGCGGCAGTGCACAAATGCTGCGCAGCTAGCGCCATTCGACGGCCAACACCGCGGTTCCTGGTGTGTCCGCTGTGCCGTGCGTGTGATCATTGCTTGTACAGCCCTCTCGCAGTGTCCGGAGCAAGTATGGTGGGTCTGACACACCGGTGTCAATGTGTTCTTTTTTCCATTTCCAGGAGTGTAGTACAAAAATAGTATCTAGAAATAACAGTGCATATATATTTTATCTGTTGCTAATTTGACATTTCCTGACCTCTTCTATAAAGCTTTTAAGTATACCAACATTTCCATTCAGACAATGGATCCAAATCACACCATATCTCTGCTGCCAGGTATTATTTCCAATCCACAGCAGCACAAAGAGGTAAAATAAAGATTGGCATAGTGTAGAATACATTGAGTAGTTCTATT
The DNA here is from genome assembly GCF_023864345.2 of Schistocerca serialis cubense. Taxonomy (NCBI): domain Eukaryota; kingdom Metazoa; phylum Arthropoda; class Insecta; order Orthoptera; family Acrididae; genus Schistocerca; species Schistocerca serialis. The sequence continues at coordinate 48,564,347 of NC_064648.1, forward strand.
TCTCTCTCAGTGAAAACAAGCAAATTGTGCTTTATTTTGAATGATACATCCTTAAATAATATGCTTGAACATGTTGCTGAATATAATTGATTTATTTAGTATATGCTTAAACATTACTACTATTAACTATTGTACTTCTATGGGACACAGCAGGTGACAATTTTTGTAAAGTCATACAATGTAGACTTTCATGACCAGCATTTTGTTGAGTCAAAATTTCCAGGTTAAAAGGCCATGGTCGATGTATCAGATTACTTCTTCCTGACGTTTCATCTCTAACTGCGGGAGACATCTTCTGAGGTAGAATGGAAGTTACCATTGTACCTCTGAAGATGTCTCCCGCACTTGGAGTAGTAGTTTTATACACTGACCACAGCCTTTCAACCCATAAATTATAGCTCAAGAATTCTTGTAAGGTTAGTATTATCTGATGGAAACTATAAATAAGTGATGTTACCACGAACAGTGCAGTGAGCTTATTCAGTTTCAATAAGTTACCTGTCTAAGAGAAAGCAGCATAAGATATCAACAAGGCATGGCAAATGATACTCATTGCACCTCAAATCTACAGAAAACCAGAATTCAAATACCGATCATCCTGATCTGGAAATGTAATACTGTCAAGTATAACCTTTGGATGTTTGTTAACTTTGCCGGTGAGACTAACACAGGGGATAGGATGATGTTTTACACTATATGTTGTGGAGGAAAAAGACACCATATTATCCAACTGTCAACATCCAACAGCAATCAGTCGAGCAATGGCAGTTTGTCAGTTCCAGATGGGTTAATCTCAGATTTTACTTTGGTAATTTATTTGTTTTTAAAGAACACATTTATTGACATATTTTTGGCAGTAAATAAAATACTTAAGAGTCATTGCCCAGTTTGGTGCTCTCCTGACATGCACTGAGCACAGACACACAATTGTAGCACTAGTACATTATGTGTATCGAAAGTGTAATCAAGTATATTTCACAAGCCATTGGTGAAAACTGCAAACAGTTTGGAAGTAGTAAGGAATGTTGGCCTAAGACTTTATTAATTTTAGACACAATTAACGATTAGTAAAGATTATTGTGGCACAATGTGTAACATCACATGACATTTACAAGCCAAATGTAATTAATCCTATTACAAAACGGTAGTTATGCTTCAATATGGAACAGTAAGTGGACAGTGGATAATGTGTGTTCAAAACAATGAAAAATTTGTGAGTTCCTTCTCAAGCACTGTAAATACTAGAAGAAATTGTGTGAAAAGATAATCCTAGACGACAGAATTCAAGAACAACCACATTAATGGAACTTTGGATTAGAAATTTAGGTAATACAGTTGCTCTGAAAATCACAGTATAGAAGAGATGCACAGCAGCCTCAACGTAACCAATGCTAAGAACAAAAAGTTGGGCCCAAATAGAATCAAGTGTGCACACTATCAAATAATTATTTGTAGGACATACTGAGAATCTATCAACTTGACACATTCATCCTCACGAATACTACAGTGTCTATTGGTGGCCACTGTCGTACCAGGAAGCTTGGTGCAATCTTATGGCACTTTAATTCTCCGACTCGTCACAGGACAAGTAACTTATTAACTTATTGCTGCGCATTAGCTGGTGCACTCATGCTCCTTGTGGCATGACAATGAGGAAATAAGAGGATATCACATTTATATGGGTTAAACTTTACTTACGGCTTAGGCAGGGCTCGTGCAGTGACCATGCAATGCTGGAAATTATTCTCTAATATTTCATTTCTTGGAAGCATTTTTTCTAAATGTTTGCTTTACTAGGATAATTAATTTACTGAGCAGATGTGGGTACATGCAAGAATATGTCAACCATAGAGTAGGAACAGGATTAATTACTTATTTCATGGTTGGTCGCTGTTGACATCAGCACAAGCACGCCACCTGAACTGCAAGTAAAATTTTAGCATTGTGTGTAACTGACAGGGTGAAATGGCTAACAACGAAACAGGCATCCAAAGTTAGGATGAAAAATCCCTGAATTCTCAAAAGAAGCATTCTGGCTATTAGTCTGGAGGGAGTTTCAAAAATAGTGAAAAAACCAACCTGTGTTGTTAGATTAGGAATTGACTGTCACACCAACAAATGGAAATCTAGTATGTTAAGAACTGCACATCCACACTCTCATTGGAAAACTTTTAGTCTCATCACATACAGTATGAGCCTCTTACACTCCTGAACACAGAACAAAGTGATAATCAAGGCATAAAGTAACTACCATATTATCTGTTGTGAACTTTCATGTGAAGATTATCTATATATATATCCTGAACACAGAACAAAGAGATAATCAATGCATAAAGTAACTACCATATCCCCCAACAATCAATCCTCATGAAAGGTCTACTAATAGCATTTAAAAAGTTCACTGCATACCTTGGCAGCTAGCAGAATTAAACTTTGATTATTTTGGCTAATAGTATCTTGGCTAATTGTGTTGAAATAATTTTGTTAAAAACCTTACCAAACAGCAAAAATGTTGCATGCACATATCAGGTGTTGAAAAGTGGTGTGAAGGGGGAAAAAATGTCAAAAACTAATGTTTATAATTTGTGGGGACAGTAGGAAGCCATTAAACTAGCATTATGTCATTTAGCTACTCAAAGGTTTCAAATATTAGCAATTAACACATTCGCTCTTGGCTTATGAATGTGCTATTAACTTGTAATAAGTGTCAATTGCAGAATATGTTAAGCATTGAATCAAGAGTAAACAAAATATTGTGTTACTGGTCATTGCTTCGACTTACAGAGACAGTCTTCACAAAGAACTCATTTTTAGACATCTGAGCGGCATGGGAGAGAATTATGGAGAAAAACGCTCATACAAAGTGAGTTCACAATCTTGCCTACATACCGTACGGCACATTCTGAGAAAATAATCAAATAAAATGAACAATGTTGCTCTAAGTTGAAAATAATTCGAAGATCCTAGCACACATCCTAACTACAGTTTCTTATGGATAGGGTGAAAGAGTTTTTGTACTATCTGCAGTGATTCAAAAGTTACAACATTTTTTAATTTCCCTAGTGAAGTGTACTTAATGTGTGAGATGTACTGGGACACGTGAACAAATCACCAGTGCAGACAACATGATTCACAACAAGGATGTATGTGTTCCTGATACAGTTTAATTTGTGACCAAGACAATTGTCTATGCCTGTAATGTGAAATATTGGCCATAATATCATCAATACAGAAAGAATGCATCACACTATTATGTAGCCATATTTGTACTAATTTATTTTGTGAAGGAAAACCAGTCTGACAAGTGGTAAAAAAATTTCAATTAAATAAAAGGACACTCGTCTTTGGTATAAATGAGAAATGAAATTTCATAAGGAAGGTTGTAGTTGGCAAGCAAAATTTCAGATCAGAAAGGATCCACAAATACTGCCTGAATACCTTTCCATAGCCGTCTTGTAGCACATGTGCTGTAGCAAGGGAAGGCACTGTTACCATCTTATCCTGCCCTGTCACTGGTTTAAATGTGGGAGAACAGCACCTGCAATCAGCATTTAAAACCAGATTGCTATAAATAACTTACAAGGGACTATGGCATAAAGCTGCAATAACATTTTATAATAAAGAGATGCACTAATGCCTGAATTCATAGAAAATCACCATTTCTTGAGCTGTGTAGCAACACACGCACTGTACAGATGGATGGATGTGGTACCACCACAGCCTGTTTTGGTATTGGTTGAATTGTGGAAGTTGAGCCTGCAAGCAGAAATGCAAACTAAGTTACAGTAAGTAATTTATAAGGCGCTGTGACAAAAATAAACAATGGCATAACACAGAGGTGCACCAATATCTTGATTCATAGTACTCACTATTCCTCGGGCTGCGTTTCAGAACATACGATGTAGCGAGAGATGGACCAGATACCACCTCAGCCCGTTTTGCTATTGGTTGAATCATGGGAGTTGAGCCTGCAAGCAGAATTGCAAACCAGATTGCTGTAACTTACGAGGTACTATGGCACAAAACTAGAGTGATATTTTACAACAAAAAGGTACATTAACGCCTGGATTTATAATACTCACGATTCGTCGGGCTCTGCTGTAGGGATCATGCTGTAATGGGGAATGAACCTGCTACAGCCTCTGTATTTGTTATTGCTGGTGGCTTTTGAACAGTTGAACCTGCAAACAGAATATTATATTAGACTGCTGACATTAACAGATAATAGAGTACTGGTTAAATTTTACTTATAGCTCAGGCAGCGTGGTGCTGTGATGCTGGCAATGACCCTTTATTTATTCTGTACATTTTGTTTCTTGTAATTACTTGTTCTAAATGTTCGCTTTACAAGGATAAGTAAATTACTGAGCAAACAAAGGTGCATACGAGAACCTGACAACTAGATAACAGGAACAGCATTAATTATTTACTTCATGGTTGATCATTGCCAACATCAGCACAATATGCCACTTGAGTCATACGTAGACTTTTACCAGACTGCTTAATTACAAGCATTTTTTGTTACAGGGATGTATGTTGTTGGGTGGGGAGGTGAGGTGGGTCACTAGTAACATACCTTTTTCCACAAGTGCATCTTCTTTGTCTGCCAGTAGAGATAATTTGATTAAACTGGATTCTTCTGAATTTGGTAGCACCAGGGATGCATTATTACTCCTTTTGTTTTTCTTTGTAGAGTACAGTCTACATTGAGGTAAACTCTTTTGTGCTTGTTTCCCTTCTATTTGCATCGGTGCCTATTTTTGCTGCAACATTCCGACAGCTACAGTTGCCTTAAGTGATGATAACATTTTTTTTAGCAGTTTCCAAGTCATTTGAGGTCAGTTCAGATACAATACCAGAAAACTCTGCGATAAGTTCCCTTCTTTGGACTGACAAAGGTACAGAATCATTACCACTTTTTTTCGTTACCCCCACAAGTATTTCTGTTTTCTCATCTGCAACAGATATATCTTCACTCTCAATAAGTGTAACTTCACTATTTCCTGGGTGTTCAGAAGGTTGCTGCTTTAACTGAGTCTGGCAAACACTATGTATGTGCTTCCACATATTCCATTTGATGGTATAATCGATATATGAACAAGAATACCTATGAATGCAAGCCCTACATTTAATGCACATCAATCTGCAGTTGCACTGAAAGTCATTATCATTTACAAAATAATCTGTTGACCTTCTTGAAGAAGAACGCACTTTCCAACCAGAAAACTCCATAGTAATGAAGTCCTCCTTAATATTAATCCCTGATTTATGCCAAAGGCGAATGTCCTTAAGTTTACTCGTCAGTTTACCTTTATTTAGCACAATAAGCCTGTGAAACAGCTTGTGCTTCACAAATGACATCAATGCAAAAATAGCTTTGTCTAAACGTTTGACACATTTACTACCTAGATATATATATATTTAATAGTGCGATGCATTCTTTCTATATGCATGTTGGTATTGATTCCAGCATTCAATCTATGGCAATATGCCCAACAATTTGCATTCCCAACATAGTTGTCTCGGAAGTATGTGGCAAATTGAACTGTATCAGGATCATATTCCAATCTCTCTAGCACAATATTTAACATCTCATCAAATGAATCTACATCCTGCTCATGCATCAAAGTTCTGATTAGCTTGTATACTTCACCTTGTTTTTCTACACCTTGAATCTTACATTTGATATTCTTCCTCCAACATCTATCAACATGCCATGTACAATAAAGTCGCATAGATGGAGCTTCCATGACATCATTCCACGCAATAAAGAAAGACTCGGCCAAATCCGACATAAAAACATTTGGCGAAATTGATCCAACCTGCCTCTTTATATGCTGGAAAAATATGGATAGCATCTGGGAGTCATTCCTGTTACATATTAGAAACGTGCATAGAAACCCTTGTCTCAGATCGTCTAGCACTAGTAGAGTTATAAGTTCAAAATTATATCCATTAAGACCATGTGTCCCATCAACGCAAACGCAGTCGTTCCCATATTTCTTTAATATCTCGCCTTGAGCATTGTTCATAATTATCAATTCAAAATCAGAGCGCTTTAATTGTGGGTACGAATCAAGGACTACATCCTGTGGTTTATAAAAAGCACACAAGGACTGTCTCCACCATTTACTTCATTTACCCATGCTTCTACAGTTATTGCATCATTATGGTGGCTTATTGAAGGACAAATTATAAGATTGATCTATATTATATAGATCCTATCTCGTAATCAAATGTATCCTTTCCAAGTTCGATTCTACAACTGTATCTCGAATTTTGTCTAATATGACAGAGAGTGGTATGCCACTTGCTATATCTGCAGCAATATTTTCCCTTTCTCTTTTTGTTGGTTGCAGATGACATAACTCGAATTTGTGGCCAACATGGGCTGAAACATATTTCACACAGCAGGTTCCATTCTTTTTTATATCTACTCTCATCTTAGCAGGGCACAATGCATCAATCCTACTACTACCTTGTAATTTAAGATATCGCACGTTTTTTCCTCTAGACACAAACTTACCAGACCGGTGACAAATATAAGAAACAACTTCTGAATCAACCTTAGCATGGGAACCACGACGTTTCACGAACTTTGAGAGCGCTGTCTGCTCAGTTTCCTCCTTCCACTTCTGAAATTCATCAACAGTGCTAAAATGTAATATTTCAGATTTCACATCCACTTCATGTGCCGACTGCAAATGTTCAAACAGGCACTTTTCAGAAGTACTTCTTTCATTACACAGGGCACACACAAACAATTTTTTCTGCTCTATTTGCAGTCCATGAACCTCTAACAGGTGTCTATTCAAATTTCCTTTTTTAGGATAGACTTTAACGCACACATGACACTGAAAAATCATGTTGGACACAACAAAACTTTCACTGCTTACACAGATAACTCCACGGCACAAAGTAACAGTAAGGGCGAAATACACTTATTCCATACGTATTTTCTGACAAAGCCGCACGTGTGTGTTCCTTTTGAAAGATAAGAATGTCTACGCCATGGCTCCTTCGAAATAAAGCAATCCTATTGGATATCGCTACCCTGAAATGCTATTGGTTATTTTCGTTTCGAGCCGAGCTCTCCCTAAAGGTTTCTTGCAAGGTGGGTCCCTCAGCGCTGTCGCTGGACGGGGCTGGTGTTACTTGCTGCTCCCCGGGTCGGTGGTTGGAGTCGTCGCCCGATTACCAGCTTTCCTGCCCTGTCTGACTGCGCCTTGCTGAGGTACGGGTGACGATACTCATGCTGGATCATCTTTCTTGTGGCGATTTCCCTGGACAGCGCCTGGCTGTGCTGCTCCCGTATATAGTTTACAGGGGAGTATTTTGCTGTCCTCGGAAGTTTGGTGCTGTTTGTGTGTTTCAGCGTGCTATGGCTAAGAAGATTATCTTCGTTGTTATGATTGAGTCGGAATCGTGGGCAAACCCCAGTGTTCGTGTTTCTCGGCATTCTGTGGGTTGATGTACCTTAATTAGTGTGTTTTTCTTGGCGTGTTATTGTGCAGTTGCAGAACTTCGTTTAACCTTTTCCCTCCATACTCTTCTGCAGAGTGCCTTTGGATCCTGTGGCCTGTAATTTTGATTATGCCAAGTTCCAGGGTTTTGGGGGATAATTGATTAAATTGTGTTTTGGAATTTATGGGATTCTGTGTGTTTGTCTGGGGTTTTCGCTGGACTGTGCCCGTACGATTTCCCGTTTCCTCGCCTGGGCGTCGTACATAAAGTTTAAGGT